>NW_026901578.1:0-473726 GCF_033783945.1 Neopsephotus bourkii
GGGATATAAATCACCACGGCTGCACCTTATCAGGAATCAACATCTCTGCAGCTGATCCAAGCCCAGACTGCCGTGAGCATCCCTATTGCTTTTCCTGTCAGTTCCCTTGTTGTTAGAAAGGCAAGTACAGAACAGCACATGCAAACAACACAATTAGGATTGGATGTGCTAATAAGGGCTTCGGCACCAGGCGGCTTTAACGTGCACTGATCAGAGAATTTTCCCTGGCTCCAGTCCCCACAGAGTTGCCTGGGAGCTCTCAGCACCTCATCCTCGCTCCAGCACCATCCTCCGCCCCACCAGGGCCACCTATTGAGGTGCTCCCCTACCACATAGGCTTGCACTAAGCAGGAATGAAAACACTGCTCCAGACGCAGCCTGAACTGCACCCTCTGCCTCCATCCCCCTTATCTCAGAGTCTGGGATGCTCGTTTCCCATAGGGGCTGCCTCCAGCATGGCCCCAGATGTGCCAGCAGCTGGCACCATCCCCACAAGAGCCAAACTGGCACCATAGGATCAAGCACCGGCCACACTCTTCATGATAACAATCCTTTGCATGCATTGGTCTGTGCTTTCCATCCAACTTACCTTCCTTCACATGTGGAGGCAAGAATGACTTCCATGAGGGAAAACTGAGGCCCAGAGCAGGGAACATACACCATGACAGTGTTACCCAGGTGTTACAGCTCTCACCTGTGCCATTTGTGCTGTCATACACAGTGTCACCTCACCCACTGCCATTCTCTGGCTTCTCAGAGTCACTTTGAAGCCTGTTGCTGAGTGATGCTGTGTTAGAGCTGAGATGGATGTGAGGGACCTTGTTCTGGTCATGTCCAATCTCCATGCCTCAGCTGCACTCCAGCCAATTCCTCTGATGTTCAAATTACATGATTAAGGTGGATTTGGTCCCTCTGATTGCTGAAGATTGGCAAAGTTAAAGTGATGTTCCCCATTTTCAGGCATCGCCCATTCCCACCAGTGGCCATGGAAGGCAGAGGTGGAGACTATATTTTCTCTAGGTTTTTGCTAAGAGGATGTCTAAGGAAGCAGAAAGGGGTGGATGCCACTGGACCCCAGAACAGCGACCAGTTTGGGATCTGTAGCAATTGCCACCAGGGAACTGCTGTTACCAGTGACACAGAATCAGAGACCGAGACCAGCCACACATCTGCAAGCCCCAAGCTAGACCCAGTGCAGCCACTAAAGGGTCACAGCACCCTCTCCTGTCCACCCCAGCAGCAGTGGCTGAGATAGGGCAATGATTGCTCCGCACCTCTCTGCTCTTCTCAGGAACCAGCAGAAGGATGCTTTTGGATGCAAGAAGTTCAGTCTGGCTCCCACTCACAACAGAGGTGGCACCGGCCAAATAACCCAATGCCCTGGTGTTCCCTGTGGGCTCATTAGCTGGGCCCTGCAACCCACTGCATCCCCATCAGCTGTGCGCCTCCTCCTTCTGTCACCCACCCAAGCAGACGAGGCAGGAGCCAGCTGAATGACACAGCCACATGGCATCATGCCCCGTGGACTTTTAACCCAAGCCAGGCCCTGTCCCTTGGGATGGCTCCAGGGTCCAAACACATGGAGCAGTGCTGACAAACAGGAACAGAGCAGGGGCTGCCTCCAGGGCTGTGGAGCAAGGGCAGGAGGGTGCCCTCCCTGAAAGCAAAGTGAGTGACCAAAAGCTTCCACCTTCATGGCTTTTCATAGAATCACAGAATCCCGGAATGGTTTGGGTTGGAAGGGACCTTAAAGCTCAGCCAGCTCCAACCCATGGGCAGGGACCCCTTCCACTGGACCAAGCCCCTGTGTCCAACCTGGCCTTGAGCACTGCCAGGGATGGGGCAGCCCCAGCTTCCTCTTGGTTTTATCCTTCTAATACTCATGGGAGAGGTTTGCTTCTGTGAATGCTGTCCCCTACTCTGGTTGGGACCACACAACTGCAGCTGATGATGCCCCAGACCCCTCGCACTGCACCATCCAGAGGAGAGGACAAGGACTCGAAGCTCCCCCAGGATAAAGACACATTATTCCCACTGAGAACCCCTGCTGAGCAACGCTTTCAACCCAGGCAGGAGCTTTTGAAGTCTCAGGCATGTGGGGAGATGCAAAAGGCGCCCGGAGCTGCGCGATCCCCCAGCAAAGCCGCTTGCTCGAGGGCTTCAAGAAAAGTCTTTCTGAAGGCAATCAGGAGCTCTGGGAGGCTCTGGTTGCGGTGCCGGTGCCAGCAGGATGAGGAGCTCTCTGCAGGGTGCGGCCCACCGAAGAGCTTAGCACAGCACATGAAAGGGGACGCCAGGGAGATCAAGTGAGAGATCTTTGGGAAGCTGCGGAGATTTTCCGCGTTAATTCTCTCTAAGGCGAACGAGATCTCCCTCCTCTGGCTGAAGCTCCCCCACCAGCACCCATCCCTCTGCAAAGATGGGCTCTGCCTTGTAGCAGCTGAACAGAGACATCTTGCGGTGATGGGGAGGGGAAGGGAAGGCTTCCCTAGGGATGGAAGCGCAGAGACCTGTTGGATGGGGAAGACTCTCAACCTATGGTGGGAAAGGCTGCAGTGCTCCTCAGGAGACGGATGAGATCGAGGATGAGTTTGACTCATGGGGTCAGTACAATCAGCCTCTGCAATGTGGGTTTACAGTGCCTACAGACCTGTGTGCATTGCCAGGCAGGAAAAGCCAGGATCCTAAGTGATGGTGGGAAGGGGCTGGGAGGTTTTAAGGCACTGTGGAGGGATGACCCCTATCCAAACCAGCCAGAACACCTACAACCAAGCCAGAAGCTGGACTTGGGGCTGTCAGTATCCTCCCCACAGCGCTGCAGTGACTCATTCCCATGTAAAATTCCCCTCCACAAACTAACTCCTGTTGCTGTTGTAGGGGATGTTGTGCAGCACAGAACTGCTCCGTTGTCTGGCATGGGTGCACCAGTGTCCTTCAAGAGCCTGCCTTCACACTGCTGCCCTGGGGCACCTGCCTTTATCATCGGTGCAAGGGGATGGATAACAGGAGGTGAGGTTAGGGAATAGGCTCAGCATCCAAAATCTGTTAGGATAGCATAAAGGCACCAACTGCTCCCCTTTTTCCACCAGCAGACAAGCTCTCTCATCCTGCTCTGTGCCAGCAAGACCCAGCACAATGTCCAGAATCAATTGTGAGAAGCCCTGAGATGCTAGAACCTACAAACCATCCTTCCCAACAGCTGCCATTAGCCTGGTTCTAGCACTTTTTGGTAGCACAGCGATGAAATCCTTGGCTTCCTTTGCCTCTGGTCTCATTGGCATCTCTGTGGCCTGGGCAGCAGCAGCCAGGCTGTGGCTGGGAGCCTGACCAGGCAAAGTAAGAGCCAGCTGCAATTTCTGAGCTAAAACCTCTCTTACTATTACAGACTTTGCCATTAATTAAAAGAGAAGGCGTTCCAAGTGGTTTACTCCAAGCTCCCCTTTTTCTTCCCAATCATCTCATGCTACTTGTAAGTATTATTGCAATGACCAAAAGCCCTTATCAGGATAGAGATCACGTTGTTCTAACTGTGTAAACACAGATGAAAAGATAAACGAGGCTCAGGGGCCCGAGGGCATCTTGAAAGCATCACAATTATTATCCTTTCAAAACATGGGAGCGGAACTTCAGCTGCTAATAACCAACACCAGCTGAATTCATGGCGATGCAGTCACGTGCGTTTCCAGCTGCTCTGAAGAGGACGCAAAAAGGCTCAAAACCTGGTTTTCAGTTCAGAATATGGCATTGGAAGTGAAATAATGAAATAATACCGACAGATTTCATTAATAAAGTTTGTGTTTTATGGAAAAACTATCTGCAAAAAGCAACAGTCAGTGCTTTAGGATTCACTTCAAAGCCAGATTTACCTTTTTGTGCATGGTTTCCTTTTGAAAGACCATCGGTTAGTAAGATCTCCCAAAGCATGGAAGGGAATGCACATCTCCCACAGCTGGAGCTCCCAACCAGCGGGAACACCTCCCTGTTGTGATCGGATTCATTGCATTTTCCTAGTCGCTTTGAAGGTGGAAGTCACACACACACACGTGCTTGTGTGGAGACATCCCCATGTGTGCATCTGGTGTGCAGCACTGCAACCGGTGCTCCCATGGTGTGCAGGGAGAGGTGGGCTCTGGTCCCAGATGGCCAGCTCTTCTCTATGAGTGCTGCTGCCCTTGTTGGTGGTCAGGTGCTGCGGCACACTGAGAGTCAGTGGTTTGTTCAATGCCTTGATCCATACAGAGCTCAAATTGCCCATGCACAGAAGACCCAGACTCTGCCTTGTGACATCCATTTCACCACTCTCTTGCTCAGAATCACCCTGAACTCATATGAGCTGGCAGTGACTACAGAGTAAAGATGATGGGAAACTTGCAGAGCCTCTGGATGTCACAGAATCCCAGAGTGGTTTGGGTTGAAGGGACCTTAAAACTCATCCAGCTCCATAGGCAGGGATCCCTTCTACTGGAGCAGCTTGCTCCAAGCCCCTGTGTCCAACCTGGCCAGGGATGGGGCAGCCACAGCTTCTCTGGGCACCCTGTGCCAGCGCCTCAGCACCCTCACAGGGAAGAGCTTCTGCCTAAGAGCTCAGCTCCATCGATTTGTGGGCAAACTTGGAGCATTTTCATTTTGCCCAATATCTGGACATTTGGCACCTGGGCCCTGGATAAGGACCCAAGGGGAGATTGTCACTGCATTGGTAGTGATAATACCACAAACTGGGTAAAAAGCCAGACTTCTCAGCTGAGAGCCTTGCAGTGATCCCCATGCAGTGAAACCCAGAGCTCAAGTTCACTTTTGCTCGCTGTATAATTGCCTTCAGTGCTGGCTTTTCACACCGATCCCAAAGGACTTCAGGCACAGGGGGTGTGGGGCTGGCACTGTTCCTGCCTGCAGAGCATGAAGGAGCCCCACCGCTCTCCACCTGAACCATCCCACTCTGTTTTCCTGGGCTGTGAATCTCATGCAAAGCCTCACGCGTGGCGAGCTTCCAGTGCAAGCAGGAAATACCTCGAGCTCAGCTTTTCTCATCAAGCTTCAGCCCTTTCCCTTCCTTTTGAGATTAATTTTCCCCATGAAAACCCCAGCTTTCTCTGTCTTGTTGCACAGGAGTCAGTGATGAGGGAGCATCCTCGGGACAGGTTTAGTTGTTTCCTATTGTCCATCCCCTCTGTCCATCACTGCTTCGTGATGACAGCAGCTCCAAAAGGTAGCACAGCCCCTGCTTTCCTCTCTCCCCTGTGCATCTAACAGAGAAACACCAAGGATGGAGACCAGGGGAACCAGTGGTGTAATGGAGAGCAGCACGTTCACAAGCACAGGAGCTGTGATGGAGCAACCATGAATAACTCCCCCTGAGCAGTAAGCAAGCTGTGCTTTGGGTACGACAGCACCTAACCCTACTGTTCCTAAGCAGCAGCCTCCTAACCAGAGAGGAAAGGACCTTTTATAAACCTCAGACCAAATTACTGCTCCCCAGGCCTAATCAAACACAGCTCCCAAAAGTATTGGCTGGCTGGGGGCTAAGTTTAGGAAGGTGCTTCCTTCCCTGCCTCCACTTTCAAACTAACCAGGATGAGGAGGAGTTCAAAGACCTCAATTGTTCGTGGAACACTTTGAACACGGAAAGGGCCTTGGGCAGGGAGATGGATTGTGGCTAAAGCACAGGCCCAGCAGGCAAGAAACCTTGTCTGCATTCCCTGCTCAGCCACAGGATCAGCATATGACCCTGGAGTGCTGTTCTGTGCCTCAGTTTCCCCAGCTGGAGGAATCAGGCTGAGGATCTGCTATGGAGAGGTGGTTAGAGCATCCCGAAGGCTCAGCGAGTCCTTTGCATGGAGAATGGAAACCATTCCAGTTCCAAGGCTTATTCCTTGCTTCAAAAGCAGTGGTGCTGTGCCCCTCAGGCTCAGTACATGCCCAGAGCAAGACAACCCTTGTCTAAGGAGCGTCCCAGTCTACACAGACAAGATGTGAACAAAGGGGTCTGGGGCCAGGAGATGACTGGCCTGATAGACTGACTGGAATGTACCAGAGGAGTGACTTGACTCCAGCAGTCCAAGCACGCCCTCATGATCTGCATAAACCCTACAAACACATAGGACTGCTTCACTGTACACACCTCCTCTGGCTGAGCTCTCTCAACCAGGGTGCGATAAGGGCAGGGAATTCACCTCCTCCCCATCTACTCGTGCTGTTTCCATTTATTCAATGAACAATCCCTTTGAGCAAAGTCTTTATCAGAGATTTACTGGCTGCTCCCACCATTCCCACCAGGAACAGAGGCCTGGAAAACCTACCTGAAGCTTCAGGGGTTTAGGAATCCCATTGTTTCTGCCTTATGGATGCCAGCAATCCCTGTCCAGAGTGGTACCAGGGTTAGGAAAAAGCCACATATAGTGAGCCTGAATCTGCCCCAGAGAAGGTACCAGCTGGATGCCAGGCACATCTCCTCCCATGCTCTGTGCTATTCACAGCAGAAGTTATTGGCTCCTCAAGGACAAAATGGTCCAAGGGGTGATTCACAGACTCTTCTGCTACTTGGGAAACGCCAGAGCCGTTTTTCAGCTCAGGTGATGGCAGTTTATGGCTCTAATGAGTAAGATCCCAGCTGACAAAGCCTGCGTGCAGGTGTCACCGCAGCAACCCTGCCCATCAGCGAGCACAGCAGCCTTGAGAAACAGGGTTGATGGGAGCTGTGTGATGGGCAAGAGTAAGGAAGAGGGAATCCATGCATGGCTCTAACTTGGAGCAGCAAAGAAAGCTCTGGAAAGGGTTAACTCCATGCAGGTAGGTTCTTTCAAAGCTGACTGTTGGGAGGCACATCCCATTTAACCACAGACATCTCCAAATCCCTGACAGAAAGCTCTCGCTGCAAAGTCAGACTTGTTGCAGAGGGCTCTGCCTGCTCGGAGCGGCTCCGTGTCACCCGTCAATCCCGGAGCCGCCTCCAGGGATGCGAGTCTCGGGTTACTACGGAGGGGAACACGGTGTTGGGGCTGGCGACAGCTCCCAGCGCAGGAGGCATCGCGCATTCCTCCCCCAGTTAAAAAGAGCCGGTCTGGGCTTTGATCTGCGGGCCCCGTCTGCACCACAGGGAGACGATGCTCCTTGGGGAGGAAGAGGAGGGGGGGAGGTGGACTTGACAAGACATTCCCTAAAGCAGTCTTCTCTTCAGGTCCTAGAATCAAAGGGGATGAGGAGGCGGGCATGGCACCGGGGATGAAAGTGGAGACGGAGCCTGGCAGAAGGGGAGATACCACAAAGAGCCAATCCGAGCCTCCTTCTAAGGCACGGAAGGCTCCAGCAACAGAGGACCAGATGGCTAGGAGAGAATGGGAATGAGCCTGAAGATGTTTCTTCTCTTCCCTGGTTTGAATGCCAGCCAGGAGAACAGGAAACCAGTGCTGTTCATGGCTTGATGTGTGCTTTATGCTCATGGGAACTGTAGAAACATCCTCGCTGGCAGGCTCCATGGTTAGACCAGGGATTGAATGGGCTTGGAAACTGAATTCAACTGCTGGCAGCCTTGTGTAAAGCCAAGGAGGGGATGGCCACAGAAAGAGACCCTATTGCATGGGCACTTTGGCCAAAGTGGAGCCATGGGTGGGTGGGTAAGTGATGGAAAAGGTATCAAAGCACAAGGAAAACCAGGGGCATCATTTCTTGGGATTGCCTCTCTGTTAAGAAATCTTTCTTTGGCATCCAGTGAAGACTCAAAGACACGGGGACAAAGCAGGGAGATGGGGGTTATCAAAGCTTTTAAGGTTCACTGGAATAATGATTACCTCCATGCAGCTCTCAATGCCCTGCCTCTGTTCCTTTCATCTCCTGTCTGCAGGAGGTGCCTGCTTTGCCTTTGGAGCACCTCTCTCTGTGCCACCAGCTGCTGCTGAGAAGACCCCATCAAACCCTTGCCCCTTAACCCTACAAGTTAAACATCACTTTCTGCCTTCCCAATGTAGGAGATTAGGCTGAACCTCAGCTCCCGGCCTCCTTTGGTGCTCCAGAGTTACTGAAATACCCAGCCTAGAACCAGCAGGATCAATATTATTCTCCAGGCTGAAAACCTGCAAAGCAAAACTTAACCAAAACAGAACAAACTCCAGAAGTTTCATTTCTTCCCCCATCTCCACTGGAGTCTTAAGCTTTAATATAGGATGGCCATGTGGGAAGCCTGAACCTCCCATAGTCCGTTTCCTGAAGCTTCCATAATCCATTTCCTGAAGCTTCCATCGTCCATTTCCATTTAACATTTTTATTGTATGGACCTTTCCCATTATATCCCATTACCTGAAGGATCACAACAGTTTCCAGATGAGTTACATGATTGGAGCCCTATGACAGGTAACGCTTGGGATGCAAAGGAAGATGCAGACCCTTCCTCCAAGGAATGGATGATGGAAAGGGAAAAGAACTCAACGCCTTGATTAAAGCTGCACCAAGAAGCATGGAAGGAGAGGAGGTTTTCTGGAATCTCTAACCTCAGGGTCATCCCTCCTCCTGTAATCACTGAACCTTCATTCAACCTGCAGAACAGTCCCCATCTATTTATATAAATAGATATAGACACACCTGAGACATTATTGCTTGGGAATCTTCATGCCCTGGGCCCTATCCCCACCCTTTTCCACACTCCTCTTTTCCTTCCTCACATTCATACAGAGCCTCCCCTGTGGCAGGATTGGCCTCGGCTCCCTCTGCAGCTCCTTCCCTCTGCTTCCCTTGGCCAGGGACACCGCTGCTCCGGACACCCCAGCCCTTACCCTGCCCAAGGCACAGATCCCATGGGAATCTGTGGACTAAACAAGGATGGTCTGGAGGCAGGGAATGCTGCGCATGTTTGAGAGGGATATGACTGGAGGGATGAGAGCTGGAGTGATGGAATGGGGCTCTGGGATGTGACTGTGCTTCCTGGCTCCCTCACTGGCTTCCTGCGTAGCCTTGGGCAAATTCATTTGCCTCCTTTGTGCTTTGCATATCAGTAATAGGTCAGAATTCCCACATCCCGTGTCCATCCTGGTGTCTCTGTTTAAACTTCCCAGGTTTGGGACCATCCCTCCCTTTGTGTCCCACACTTTGCCCAGGAAAATCTGACTCTCATTTCTAGTATCAGACATTGGGATCATTATAAAGCTCCTAATTTGGGCAGCAATCCAGAGTGCAGAATCCAATGCCAAAGCCACTGCACTTTGGGAATTGAGCTGTGGACTTCCCATGCTAAAACCTGAGCTTCCCTGGTTGGAAGGGGTAAAGCCCAAGCAGCGCAATGCACCATCACCAGGGTTTATCACCCCCCTGCCTTGCAAAGAGGCCCTGGGCTACACAAGGTGTTCATTCCCTCTCCTGAGCCTGCATCTACCTGCAAACGCAACTCAGCTAAATTGGAATTGGCAAAGAGAGCAAACCAGCCCCCAGAGCCCTTTGAATGTTTCCACAGGAGCCTGGGTGATGTCTTTCACATCACACATCGTGGGTGGCAGAGACCTAAATAACCCCCTTCAGCAGTAGAACGTGTTCAAGGGGTGCCAGTGCTCCCTCTCTGACTCACATTCATCGGCAGGATTTATAGCTTCAGACCTGTCAAGCTACAGCACTCGCAGCCGCTCCATAGGAATCCCTATGTAATTCCCATTACTTCCCCATGCAGATGCCTCTTTTGTTGTACAGGGTTCACTGCCTCTTCCCTCGTTCAATAAATACCATTTTCTGGAGGGGGTCTTATGCCTCGCAAGCAAATGCCTTTAGAGCCTCCAAGCAAACCTTTAAAGCCCTGGAATTCCTGTTGTGTCCGGTGGTGCTGATGTGGGATGGGATGCTTGGATTGTAAGGAATCAGGTCCCTCTTATGTAGCTAATTTTGGAGACCTACATTTGAGAATTGGAGCCAACAAATACAACTTTCAAATCAGTAATACCTAATATTAAACACTGAAATGCAGGATTCCGTGGGACAGAAAAGAAACCCAAGCCCATTTCCTCTCCTATGGCCGGGAATGTGTAGCATCCTTACAAAATCAGCCCTCCAGGAATGGGTATTTAGAGATCATGCTGAGAACCTCAAACCATCCTCTCTCCAAAGAGCTGGGTATTGACCCCTTGGAGTAACAATGTCCTTCAGTGCTACTCAGAGAGGCAGGGGACAGACCAGACCTTGCTCCAAATCCATTTTCTCACCCAATTTAGACGCATTCTTTCACATCTCTCAGATTTCCCATGGAAATTTCCTTTCCTTTCTGATGGGAAAAGCTGCTGAATTCAAAAAGTTTTGGAATTATACTTCCATGATAGAAGTCCACTTTAAACCAGGTTTCCTATGGAAAGCTAATTCGGGTGGGAGTTTTCGGACAAATCTTGCTGAACGTGCTGATGTGAAGGGGAAGGTCAGCAGGAGATGCCTGGAATACATCAGATTGTCCAATTTATCAGCTGTTTCCTAGGGCATTTCTCCTCCTGTGCCAGTTCAGCTGTGCACTGGCCCCCTAACACCAACCCTATCCACTCCTCAGCTCTCAGCACTCGCAGCCCTATGTGGAGCATCAGGAGCAGGCACAGAGGATGCTGCAGTTAAGCTCTGTTTTCCAGGGCTGCATAGGCTATCACTGCTCCTGGGGACCTTGTCATCCCACTATATTCACACTGGGACTGAGGCTACGGAGACATCTGCAAAGATAAGGGATGAGCAAGTACTTCAGGGCACTATGAACAGTCTGTACTGCCGTTCGGAATGGCTGAAATGCCTTCTAATTCCAAACGGTGGGGCTACAACTGTGATTTGTGCAGTTGTGCATGCAGTCAAGGCGTTTTCTTACTCAATTTATTGTGATCAAATCAGGAACAATTAATGGTAAGTCATTAACAATATATATATATAACACCTGCAGGCAGAAACCAGAGCACTGCACAGGGACTCAGGACCCCTGTTACCAGTTCTGTGCCTGGGAGTCGACCCTCTTTTACCAAAGCTTTGAGATCTATCAATGAAACTGCAACGAAAGAGCTGGGTTTCAGCGATATCACCTCGTTACTAAACACCTGATAACTAGGAACCTTGAGGAAGCTGGACTTCAAGCAGCTAAATCCATGAGCTAAATCCAGGAAACCAGAGCTACACATAAAACCCCAGTCATGTACGTGCCTGGCTTTACATACTGAGAGCCTTAATTATTGACTTAAACACGAATTGAGCACCAGCTTAACTCTAAGCTCTTGCTTACAACCCCTACTGTGTGCCATGTACAAATCAAGCATTGGCCAAGAATTGCAAGGGGCTGCGAGAAGGAAGCGTCTCAAATACATAGGAAGAGCAAAGCAGAGGGCATTAACTCTTCTGGGGAAGATCCCTTTTCTTGTCCACTGCTGCTCACCAGAAGCACACCCCAAAAGCACTTACCTGACCCAGCGTTAAGCCTCAGCTGCATTCTGTATAGGAACTGGCTTGTGTAAAAGATGCACAGAAAGGGAGGTGAAGGTTTCTCCAGGCAGGGAGCAGAATGCAACCACCCCCAGACAGTGGGGCTGAGGTGTCCTATAGCTCCTATAGAATAGGCTATAACAACAGCAAGAACTGCTTCATTTCAACCAAAGACAGATTACACAGGCTGCTCCAATAGAAGAACTGATAACTGGTGTAATGAGGGTGGCAGGATTGATCGCAGTGAAAACCTTGTCTTCATTTGCCTTTCCCATTTGCTTCCATGCAGCACAACCAGGAAATGCCATTTCTGTGACTACATGTAGTGACAATTCCAGGTCACTGTGGGATGATTAAAGAGGTCAAATGCACCACGTAACGTGCATCCATAGAGATTTCCACCCTGAACTTCAGCATGGCCAAGGTAGAGAAACGTGTGAAGAAACCCAGGCTGAATAGCGTAGAGTTCTTACACCAGCTCTGGCCTCATTGTGCTCCCACTGAAGCCAGAAGGAAAAGGAGACAATTCCTACTGATTAAAACACAGGAAGCTCCATGAGGAAGAACTCTGCTGTGAGGGTGACTGAGCCTTGGAACAGGTTCCTTGGAGAGGTGGTGGAGTCTCCTTTGCTGGAGATGCTCAAGAGCTCTCTGGACCCAAACCCTGGTGGAGCAGGGAGGTTGGACCAGATGGCCTCCAGCGGTCCCTTCCACTCAGTCCTGTGATTCTGTGGCTCCAATGGCAATGATCATGCCAGTTTTGAAACCCTCAGCCCAAAGCTGAGGCCAGGCTTACCCCCAGCCTCTGTAAGCACATTGAGCTCATTCAGGAGAGAATTTAGCCTTGGGCATCAAGGGCAAAACTCTCTCTCCATCCACACAGCATCTTCCCATCAGCTTCTGTGGGTTCTTGCTGGGTGCTACTACATGGGTGCTGAAAGGACCAATGTGCCCATTGGTGGTACAGATTAAGCGGGGATGCAGAAATGGACCCAGGAGGCTGAGCCATGAGTGATGGCTCCATTTGACCTACAATAGGCAGAGGGTGGGTTGGTTTAGGGAATAGATCTGAACAAGCTCCGATCACTGATCAGCCACATCTTTTGCCTCTAAAACCTTTGGGAACTGACCTCCCTTAACATTTGGGCTCTCAGAGACTCTCCTGATTAGAATAAGAGGTACAAACTAAGACCTTAGCCAAAAGCAGGGCTGCCCAATGCAGTTGTTAACACATCTTGAGCTGTGCCCCCAAACCATGGGTTAGCTTGAAAGGTTCATCAGAATACTCCTTTTCCTCTCTGCATTTCATAGAATCATAGAATAGTAGGGTTGGAAAGGACCTTAGGATCAAGATTTGTTCTGTGGCTTTTGAGCTTGTTGGGTTAACGTTCTGTCAGGTCTGCTCCACCATCATGAGGGTTACTACATCCTCTTCACTTTTAAATGGAAGTTAAGCTCCAGAACAAAACAGCAAATATCATCAGATGTGAGAGTTGGCAACACAATAAAGGACTAAATAACAGGACAGGATTCTTCGACCCAGCAACGTTAAGGGGTGTTTTGTCATTAACTTGAATGGCGGCAGGATTCTGCTATGGGTTTCTTGGGCAGCCTCCCATTGAACTCCACAAGCCCTCCCCAGCTCTGCCCAAGACCTGGGATGAAGCAGAGCCACCAGACTGCTGCTCACCAGCCCGTCTGCCACGCTGCAGCACTTCAAAGATGAGTGAGTGCACGCAGCCTCCCGACATGAATCAGGCCCAAGCCCAAAGCATCGACCACGAGGAACTCGGAGAGCTCCGTCCAAATTAAGCTCCACTTCTTTGGGTCGTGCCTGGCTCAGCTCCTGACCAATCCCCGCTCCTAGCAGACGCCTTCCCTTGAATCCTAGAAAGCTCCAGTCTCACTGGTTTGCATATTCCCAGCCACAGTAGCCTCCTCGGAGGAGGCAGAGTGCTTATTAACTGCAGGAGAGCATCGCAATGGGAGGACTAAATTGCAGCCTGCAAGGAGACAGCAATCTATCATTTGGTTTCCCTCAGTCGCTGCTCAGCTCAGATGGGACTGCATGAACTGGACCAGCCTTGCTGTCAACGCCTCCTTGTGCTCCTGACCCAGCACACTCCTTGCCTCCTAAGCCTGTGTATTAAAGGATTTAAGGGCAAAACCCAGCTCTGGGAGCTGGCAGCGCTAAGGAAATGAGCAGAAAGCACAAAGAGACTGGCAGAGAAGCCTGATGCTCTCAGTGGGACCGAACATGCTCTATAAGGAGTGGAGGAGATGCTGGTGGCAAAGCAGGGGCTGTCTCAGCTCCATTTCCAGCTGTGGGTGGGAGTGTGGGATAGGAAGGGAATTGGGAGCCAGGATATTGGACTCTGCTTCTGGCTTTAAGGACTTGCAGCAAAGGGATGGGTCACCTGGTCCTTGGGTCTTGTTCTCAGCTCTCACTGTGACTGTCGCTTGGTGGCAAGAGATGGGGATAAGGAGCAGAGACCCCTTGGATGCATTTCTGGCTATCCCACTGCCTCACAACACAACACCAAGCAAACAGCTTCTGTTTCCGCTCGTCTCTGAAAAGGGCACCATAGAAATGATGCTGCTCTGACTCAGCTGCAGTTTGAATCACCAACTGCAAAGTTCATGGGCAGAAAGACACCAGATAAACACAAGGTGTTAAGTAAGGAAACTCTGGTTGCCCAGCTCCCATCCCAAAGCCAAGGTACCCAAAGGTGGGAAGTGTGTGAAGCCTGAGAAGATGCCGTGAATGACCAAAAGAACCTTTCTTTCTAGTTCTTAATCATCATTTATACCAGAAAGCAGTGGGGATTAAAGGGTTGGTCAGCTGCCAGCTGGCACTGTGAGACCTAAAACCACGTCTAAGCCCTGCATCTCAGAGCTGACATCATGGTACAGCAGCTTGATGCTGCTCCAGGTGACATCAAGCAAAGGCATCTTAGCAGTGGCCTTATTCCAGCAGCAGGTCCTCTGCTGCCGGTGCCCATGAGCTCCTGACCTCATGTGTGGGGTTTGCAGGCAGAGCAGCTCAGCAGGCCTGGGCTGGGGCAGGCTCTGGATGCTGCAGGAAGCACGGAGGGTGATTCAGGAGGTGGGGTTCTCCCCTCTGGGCTGTGTGACTCCGAACTTGCTGTGCTCACTGATACAGCCCCAGTGATGTCTGTAGGGAGAGCAGTACCTGGTGCAGCAGGTTCCAGCTCAGCCGATGGCAGGAGCAGGGATGTTTTGTAACGCAGGGAAAGGATGATTTTGTGGCTAAGTTTCTTCAGTGGCAATCAGAAAACCTCCATCGCTTCTCAGCTGTGAGGCCTATGGCAAACACATCCTTCGATCCCACCTCCTTGGCTTCTCTAGGGCGTTCTCAGGTGGGCAAGGGTTTCTTGCAGGGTGAGCTATTATCATCAGAAGGAATCAGTGCTCTCAGCTGGAGCCCCTGCATGCGAGCATCACACAGGTAAGAGAATAGAAATGCAAACTGGGCAAGCTGGTATCGCATCATGCAAATGCTGCTAACTGCAGTTCTTGCCATCGTCATAGAATACTTAGGGTTGGAAAGGACCTTCATTAACTGTTATGCTTTAAATCCATTTTGTATCTATGCTAAGCTGTTGTGGTTTAAGCCCAGAGGGTAACTCAGAGCCATGCAGCCACTTACTCACACTCTCTTTCCCCCCAACCCTTGAGGGATGGGGAGGAGAATGGGAAGAATGCAAACCCCACAGGTTGAGATAAGAACCAATAACTAAGGTATAATACAGAACTACCACTACCAATAGTAATGATAGGGGAAATAACAAGGGGAGAGAATATGAAACTGAAAAGGGAAGGAAAAAACACAACAACAAACACAAGTGATGCCCAACACAAATGCTCACCGCCCACAGACCGATACCCAGCCCGACCCAAGCAGCGATCTGGGCCTTATGGGTGACCTCCCCCTGTTTCTATCCTGGGCAGGACGTGCTATGGGATGGAACACCCCTTTGGCCAGTTTGGGTCAGGTGCCCTGTTTCTGATTCCTCCCAGCTTCCCATGCCCCTCCTCACTGGCAGAGCATGAGACTGAGAAGTCCTTGATCAGGGTAAATGCTACTGAGCAACCTAGAGCACTGGTGTGTTATCAGCACTGCTCTCAGCCTGAAGCCCAAACAGCACTGCACCAGCTACTAAGAAAGAGACAAATAACTGCTACAGCTGAGCCAGAACATGAGCCAAGAGCAATATTGGGAGGTGTATTTCTTAGAAGGACAAGAAAGGAGACAGAGATGCAGACTGGATTATGATCTCCCCAAGAGTGGTGCAGGCAGAATAGCCAGACACTTTCAGTGCACTGAGGCCCAGCCCTGGGGATACCCCACTCTTCCAACCCTGCATGAGGGATTTTACACTTACTGAGGAAGATAAAAGAGTCCTCTCTTTGTCATAGGAGCAGCTCTGCTCTGGAGCCAGGCTGAGAGAGCTGGGCTGGGGCAGTCTGGAGAAGAGAAGGCTCCTGAAGGGGAGACCTTAGAGCAGCTCCAGTGCCTAAAGGGGCTGCAGGGAACCTGGAGAGGGGCTTGGGACAAGGGATGTAGGGACAGGGCAAGGGGAATGGCTTGAACCTGCCCGAGGGGAGACTGAGCTGAGCTCTTAGGCAGAAGCTCTTCCCTGTGAGGGTGCTGAGGCGCTGGCACAGGGTGCCCAGAGAAGCTGTGGCTGCCCCATCCCTGGCAGTGTTCAAGGCACAGGGGCTTGGAGCAAGCTGCTCCAGTGGAAGGGGTCCCTGCCCGTGGGAGGGGTTGGAGCTGGATGAGCTTTAAGCTCCTTTCCAACCCAAACCAATCCGGGATTCAGTGATCCTCGCCTTGCAGAAGATGCTGTCAGGGAAGGGACAGGGTTAACTCGGGGGTGCCTGGGCTCCCTTGCTCTGTGCAGGGCGGCAGCAGCCCCGTGCAGCTCTGCAAGCCTCTGCCTCTGCAGGGTTCGCTCCCGCTCGCTCCCCCTCACACACGGAAACCGGTGCGGCCCCGGCTGAGCCCTCTCCGGAGCCGGGAACAGGGCGAGGCGCATCCCGTCCCGCAGCCGATGCTGCCGCAGACCTGCAGGCACCTCGGGAAACCGCAGAACGGGAGCTAAATAAACAAGCGGGGCGGCTCCAGCCCTCCACACCCCGAGCCCCTGCGGGCACGCAGCGCCCCACGGCTGCCAAGGCGCTGACGGAGCCGCTGCATCAGCGCCGAGCCGTGCGGTGCCAGCGCTGCGAGGCAGGAGGAGGCTGCTTGGGATGGCTCCGTGCTGTCCCAGCAGGACCCGAGCCACCTCTCCTCGGGGGTGTGCACAGCAGGGAGGTGAGCGCTCGGGCTCCCAGCAATGTCCCAGCCCTCTTAAGAGCTGCCCCAGTGATAGGGGAAAGGAGATGCTGGTGGGAAAGCAAGCACCATAGGATGTGTCAGTCCCTCCCCGTTGCCTGCTAGGGGAAACGGCTCTTCTCACCCCAAAGAAACCTGCAAGGGATTAGGGTTCAGTGTGACTGTGCTGTAGGCAGGCGCTGATTTGACGTAAGGGGGTAATCCCTAGGTAATCCCTGCTTGCTGCTTCACTCCTTACCAGGCTTCCACGCTCTGTCTGCATCCAATTTGGCTTCATCTTTTCCTGTTGCCACAAGAAGAACCATGAGAGCCGTTCGTGCAGAGCACCAGGAGCCTGGAGAGTCATTCATTCATTCATTAGTTCAGCCTGTCCTTTGCCCTGTGCCCCTCCTGGAGCCCTCCTACCTTGTTGAGGTTTTCATTTCCCTAATGAGGGCTTTCCATTTTCCTAACTATCTGTAGAGGTTTATCTTTGCCCTTTCTCAGCACACAGACACACGCAGACAAGGGAAGCTAACCTGAGGGCCAGGTTCAGATGAAAGTTGCCCTGTTGAGTTCAGTGGGTTTGGGATCGGGGTTGATTCAGACCGGGGAAGCAGCACATTGTGCCTTTGCATGGAGATACCACGGAGATGGGCACTCAGAGAGAGGACAGAAGAGAATCATTCTGTTTCAGCTCCAGTGATTTGAGGGCTGTCTGTTACGACACCAAACCAGAGACAGCTTCCTCCAGACAGGGCTCGTGATGCATCTCTCACCTGCTTGGCTCCATCGCCGCTTTCTCTGCATCCAGAAGACCCCAAAGACCTCAGAGGTGCGAGGTGCACAAAGCACCAGTGGAAGCTGTTCTGCTGCCTGAGGCAGTCTCCACCCTCCAGGCTCTGATCACCTCCACCTGCTCATGTCCCTGCCCTTGGTTGGCCCCACAACCCCTCTTGCAATCTCCTCTGTGCCTCCTCTCCTCCCTTCATGCTGCTGCTAAGACCTCATGATGCGCCCCATGCCTGGAACTAAGCCCTTCTTTCCATAGCTGTGGAAATGCCCCTTGTTTTCCAGCATGTCCCAGTGATTGAATAATCAAAGCCTTGGTTCTTGTTTTAGCACGCTCCAAAGAGGCTATGTCCATGTTCAAGGGAGCAAGGGGTTTGGCTTGAATGTACTGGGATTAAATAAGTGAATATTGAGGTGGTTTTGCTTGTCTTAATGGCCAGTCCAGATCAAGTTCATGGGAAGACATTGTTTAATCAATACATCATTTGCAAAACCAAATTCAAATCAGTTTTCAGCTCATCTTCACAATTCAAATGAACATAGAGATTCATCAGCCTTGCCTTGCCATGGATGGAACCTCCTCAGAGATACTGCTGGCCTTGATGGGGGATGCAGGAGGCTTTGCTTTGGATAAGGTTTGTCTTTTGCTGCCTTCAGTCTCTGAAATGAGGTTTGTGACAGCGCTCCTCAAGGAAGCAGTGGAGGGCTAGAGGATGGCAATAAGCCACAAACTGCCACAGCGGTGCCAGGTGAATGGGAAAAGCTGGCATCAACCTAAGGTGTTGGAATGGCAGCTGCTAACAAAGAGCGTTTCTGCATCCTGCAGTGGTGCTTGTGGTGCTGCTGGGGATGAAAAGCCAGAAGGCTGCAGCTCACACACATGGGGCTTTGCTCCCCCCAGTTACCCCTCACCAGCCCTCCAAACAGCGCCGTGTCTGCCAGCCAAGTGCATGTGGAGCATTGCTGGTCCAGACTGGGTGATTCAGGTGGTGGCGGAGGGAGGAGGAGGGATGTGGGGTTGTTGAGGACTGCGTGGCTCCAGGAGGGTTTGCCAGGGCACCATCAAATCCCTTGCAAGCCAAAGGAAACTGCTCTGTGTCTGTAATGAGGGAGACCCTTGGCTGCAGCCAGAGGAGAGGATGAGAGGTTTGTGATGGCCACCAAACAAAGCAAGGGAGGGAGGAACCCTCACAATCCTTGTTGGCCATCATGAGCTCCTGGTCAGGTAGAACATGGACATTTCCAAGCCCCATCAAGAGGCCGTTTTGCTGACCCTCCTGTTCCCAAGGGCTGCTGGTGCCAGGTGCTTCAGGCCAGCTGCTTCCAATCTTCCCAGCTCCATGGATTACTCTCAGTTTTCCCCATTTCTCATAGACAAACCGGTGCCACCAGTACTCAACAGTCAGCATGTCTAAAGGTGCTCCCATTGAGCCAAGAGCAGGCTTGAGGCACCCTGGTCACTGTTGCCTTTGGTCTTTGTATTTACACTGCAGCCTACAGCTTAGCCTGCAATGATGTAGTGCAGCACCTTTGCATTAACCTCAGGGTTGGGTGGCTCCAGTTTATAGCCTCATGTGCTGTGTTCCTTTGGGTGAGTAGGTCTGAAAGATGGAGAAGAGAGCCCAGCCTGAGCTCAGAGAGGCAGGCTGATGACAGCATAAAGCTAATCTCAGACTTTGTGATGCAAGGTAGATAAATGAGTCTACAGGGACCCCATACAAATGGAAAGGAGGAGACTGCTATAAGAAGATGTCATGAGCAGGGTCTCTTTCAAAGCATCACAACCAGTGAAGTCACCTTGCCTATACCCAGAGCAGCGCAATAGGAGCACTCTGCTGAGAGATCATGAAATGGGTTGGGTTGAAGGGACCTTAAAGCTCATCCAGCTCCAACCCCTGCCACTGGAGCAGCTTGCTCCAAGCAACCTGGCCTTGAGCACTGCCAGGGATGGGGCAGCCACAGCTTCTCTGGGCACCCTGTGCCAGCGCCTCAGCACCCTCACAGGGAAGATGATAGGGAATGAAACTATCCATGGGTGGCAGCATTAGGAAGCGATCCCCAGTTCCTTCCAATTGATGAGAACCTCTTCTTGACACACTCTGCTTTTGCTCAGGCGTTGTTGCACATGCTCAGCACCCCCAGGGATGTGCTGGAGCACTTGAAGGGTTAATGAACTATTCGGTACATGGTTTATGAGCTTCTTGGGTTCTTTTTAAAGCCTTCATTCATCTCATTTCCTTGTCCCCCCCAATCCACTCCCACCTTCCCATGAGGCCCCCAGGGAGCCTGAACTCCATGGTATGTGTGTGTGCCTGTGGCTCCTGGCGACTGAGGCTGGGTGGTAAAATCACTTCAAAGGGGCTGCAGTACCAGTGAGCTGCAAAGGGTGTAATTACCTCCCTGGCTGCACCACCCTCCCAGGCTGTTTGAAGTAGAGCAGCATCAAAGGGGAGCACCTTGCGGGAGCTGCAGGAGGGCAGGAGCCACTGCAGGCGCATCCCCTGGTGTCAAGAGGAACAAACCTACCTCAAGCCATGGGGACCCATCCTGGGAACAGCTTCCAGGCAGCTCCAGCAGCACAGAGGTGGGATGCCCTGAAATGAATACCCCACAAGTGAAGCTTGCATTTGGTGAAGTTAGGCCGGATTCCCATTGAATGGGAAATGTTCCTCTCCAAACTACACCCCAAACCAGAGAAAAACATGTTCTTGACCATTGACAATTAGAGATTTTGGGGTACCAAAATGACTTTCCTTGGAAGATGTCAGAACATCAGAATGTCATATGAAAGGGGGTATCATGCAATATAAAACATCACTCTGAATAAAAGATACTGCTAAAATGCTATTTTGTACAGACTGAAATTAGGCCAGATACAATAACGTCAAGATGAAGCATCTTGCATTAAAACCATAGTTGAGATCAGGAAAATGCTTCAGTGCTGATTAAAAAGCCCATCTTATAAGCCCTTTAGATGGATGCAACTGAATTCCAGCCAGTTAAGCTGCTTTAGTGAGTGGTGTCCCTGCCCATGGCAGGGGGCTGGAAGTGGATGATCTTAAGGTCCTTTTCATCCCAAACCATTCCATGAACCTATGGTCATAGGCCTCCCATCCGCACTTAATCAGATGCCATCGGTCTAGCCAGGTATAATGGCAGAGCAATACTGAGTGTTTCTATACAATTAACCACTACCAGACTCCTATTTTCTTCCCCTTCAGCTTGCAGCATTCACACGAGATGCTGGGTTTGAGTTCATGATGGCTGAAACCTTGTTTGCTCAATGTGCTTTAGAGAAGCTGCAGATGCAATGGGCTCATTTCCTATTTAGAGCTGTAAGACAAGTAGTAAAACGCACACGACTCCACTCACACTGCCAGGGCTGCTGCAAGCGACCCCCAGATTCCCTGTTCTGGGCTCAAGGTATCTGGCTAAAGCCCAAAGTGTGATGTGAAACCAGAAACCAGGGAAGTTCAACCCAGTTTCGTGTTTTGTAACTGATGTTGCACAGCTCTGGCTAATGCTCAGCCATAATGGTCCTGTGTTTGATGCATCCTCCTCTTCCCTGCACCACAACAGGGGCTCAGGCTCCCTCTGAACGCATCCACGCTTCCTTCTCCAGGGCAATGGTGAGCGCAAACCTAATTCTTCAGCCCATGATGTAAGTGAAGAGGTATAGGAAGAGTTTGGCCCTTAAGAAACGGAGCACTGAATGTCGGTATCACTTCATCTCTTCACTGTCATCATCCTCTGGGTGAATCACCCCAGTTGCTACATAAAACGTGAATTGGCAAACCGAGATGGGATTGGGAATGGGGCTGGTAGGGGTGACTCAGTGAAACTCAGCCCAGCAGCCACTGAGACACCGGTGGGCTTGTCTCCATGGAGGAAGCATCCTGGAGGGTAACCCTAGGGGGATGTGAAGGGGAAGAAAACCTCCTCGATGTGTAAACTTATGGCACAGTAAATGGCTTCCATGATTCAATAACTACTACAGATTGTTAACAGAGAAGGTCATTAAGGTCGTACATATTCCCCAAGGAATCTTGTTCATATTCCCAAAGGATGTGGCAAATTGGCCATCTCTTGGAGGCTCTCACGGCTGGAGTCAGCAGACAGCGCTGTCCTGGGTTGTCTTACAGGGTTGGTTTAGTGAGCCCTACTCATGCATGGAAACACTGCTCAGGGCTGACAAACCACTTGGCTGCAGTTCCACGGTGGTGATTTTACTGTGAGCAGTAAAAGCCCTTGCTCTCTTTGTTAATCTTCCCATCTAGAGTTGGTCCGGGCAGCAGAACTGTCCCTATGAAAGTGGGGGCATGGAGGGTTTCTTTAGGTTGCTTTTAGACTGAAGGGTCCAAGGACAAGGAAAGGCCAAGAGTAACCACTTCCCCAGTGCCATGCTGCAGATCAGGATGAGGATGCCCCAGATGACGTCTAGAGTCTTCTGATAGCCGTAGCTTTAGGAGCTCTGCTCTTCAGCTCAAGCCATAGCATCCTATTGACAGCTCATCCCGCCCATGGAGAGGAAGGTGAAGGTCCCATCTCTTGTTCTGCAGTAGGTGATCACCCCATCCTTAGGCAGGCAGTCCTGCTTGATCAGCAATCAATAATCAATCAGTTGGTCCTCTTAAAGTGAATCTAATTTTGAAGGGTGTGAAACCAGAAGGATCTCAAGCATTCAAGTGTCAGCTTGCCTCTTCTGCAAGACCTCGCACTGACTTCAGTGAGAGCTGAACAGGAGTGCTGCTGAGAACTACCAGATCCACTGTCCTTTAGTGATTCCGCTTGGTTTACAACAGCACTGGACTTGGAGTGTGGATATGGCTCAGCACAGCCTCTGCATCCGTATCCAGAAAACACACACCCTCGGTGGTCCTTGGAATCTGGTCCTGCTCCCGGTCCTGGGTCACTGTCAGCAAACGGCAGGGTAACAGTGGGATAAAGGCAGCATAACAGTGGGATAAAGGCAGGATAACAGTGGGATAAAGGCAGGATAACAGTGGGATAAAGGCAGGATAACAGTGGGATGTCCAGAATCACTGCTGTTCCCTGCGTTGTAGAGGCACTCGCAGCAAAGAGACTGCCCCTACCTCAAAGGCAAGGCATGACATGGGAAACCTGGAAAGGGAAGCATCCAAGCAATGCACAGAAGGGAGTGCTGTATCTCCTGAGTCCAAGGCCATTACCTTCCCAGTAAGCTGCACCATTCCCATCCCAGAAAAGCAGAGAACTAGGAATATAGAACTACATAAATAGGACACATGGCTGGGAAGCCTTCATTTTTCTCCCCAGGGAGGGAATGGGGACCAGCCCTCAAGGCTGACCAGGAAGCATTCGGGTAATACCATTCCTAAGTCAACAGCACCTTCATCCAGTTGGCTTGGCACTGGAATTGAAGCACTGCTCGATGCAGTGGGAGTTACATCAGTGTATTCCCCCCTGTGCATCCCCCTATTCCCTCCAGTGGGAAATGATCCCTTTCCTTCCCCGCAAAGCACTCAGGAGGGCTCCATTGCAGGACAGCCAGGAATGAGCACACTCTGCAGGCACAAATGAGGAGCTCCTGGAGCATTCCCAACTTTGCCTTTTCCACCATGGAGCAGGCTGCGTGCCCAGGCTGTGCGTCTCCTATCTTGCTCCTCACAAAGCAGGGATGTCAATAGTTCTAAGTGCGACCCCTGCACCTCTTCCCAGAAAAGAAGAAACTTTCTCACTGGGAAGAAGGAGAAATGTTTCATTTTCTGTGTTTTTCTGGGAAAGGATCCAGACACAAAGAAACTTAGAGAAAAAAAAACAACACCACCCCAACCGCCAAGTCCCGATATTCCCAGTTTCAGATCAACTGGAAAAATCAAATTCATTCTTGGAAAGAGAGCAAAGGAAATGGTTTCATCTCAGACTGGTTCCAGTTCCAAACTGGTTCTGCTTGTGCACACACACAGCCCCTCCCAAGTGCCCTGCTGGTTTCCCAAGGGAGGGAACCTCTTTGGGATCAGCAGTGCGATTCACGATGGGTCCTCCTGCCCCGGAGCTGTCATTTACCCCGTGTCCTTCAGGCATCATCATCCCCAGAGCCCAAACCCCCCTCTTTGCTCCCGCTGGGGCAGAGCATCACTCTGCTGGTGGTGGTAATTGCAATCACTGGAATGAACTGGGACAGTTTGGGGTTCCAAATCCATCTGTGGCAGTTCAAACAGCCCTCAGGAAAGCCAAGGGGGCTGCACTCATGCTCTCACAAGGGGAACACAGACAGAGGGTCCAGCTCCCCTCATCAATGCCAATATAAACCTGATGTAAATCCACTTACATTTATCCTGGAGGGAGTCAAAGGAGCTTCCAGCCAAGGCACTTCTCCTGCCCTTGACAGAAGGCTTCTCCTTCAGTGTGTTTGTCTCAGTCATGGTTAAAGCATTAGCACTGCAAAGCCCTTGCAGCAATGCCTCAGCAGGGTCAGGAGGCCCTGCAGTGGAAGATCCATATGGATATGCTGGATCTGTGCTACCTGAAAACCCACAACTGCAACAGAACCATCAAAGGGGCTGTGCTGGGAGGTGAATGCCTGATACCAGGACTCCAAGGACCTTGCATTGCGTTATCAAATCACCCCTACCATAAGCATCCTCCCTTTAGCTGCCACTGAGGTCCTGATGCTGGGACCATTCAGATGGCACAAGCTTCAGAGCCGTGAAAAGCAGCAAGACTGCCATCAGCTGCAATGGGCACCTCAGAGCACTCCATCACAGTGGTATCGCTTCTCCAGTGGTCCATTTACACCCCGGTAGCTATTACACGACCACATCAGCTCCAAGTGCTGTTTGTCAGTTAACGTTTCCACCTGCAAACCCCATTGCAAGCAGGAGAAACGAGAGCTGCGGGATCAAGGACTAAAAGGCAGCTGAAATGCCATGATGCCAAGGCAGGACCCGAGCTGGCTGCATCCCTGCCTCTGCTTTGTATTCCTGCCAGCTCCCGTGACCAGGCTGTTCCAATGCTGGCAACCAGAGGCTCAGCCACAGCAAGCGCCTGTCTCTGGAGGGCCCTCCCAGGAGGAAATGTGGTTTCACAGTGGCTGCTTTTCCTTGGGATCTATTTGGAGCCATGACCCCACCCTCCCAAAGGCTTGATGGATGACCAGCCAGGAGGATAAAAGGCTTTCCTCTTAAAGAAGCCCAGCTAAATATAACCCCTTGCTGGCTTTAATGTGTCTTAAGCACTAACTAAAACCATCTGCAATGGTAAATCTGCTATCCCGGGCCCAACCATTGTCTCCCATTGCAGCTCCGGACCCCGGAAGCTCCAGGAGCCAGGCGAAGATGGGAGCAGGATGGGCATGAAGCAGAGATTCCGGCTGCTCCAGGCTCAGTGGTGTCCCATGGGAGCCAGATGCATTCCCAAGGCGGTTTAAATTCATTAACCAGAGAGCAAGGGGCTGAACATCACTTAGGGGAAAGCAAAAGCGGCTCAAACACCTCTTCCCTTTCTCCCCTTGTCTTTGCAGGGGCTCTTCCATCGGGAAGCACAGTAAAGCCTATGCTGGGTCAATCAGAATCAAAGCCTCTTGGCAAACCAAAGCAGAGGGGCTCCAGCACTGCTCCAGCTCAGCTCATCAATAAGGGATTTCCTAGGAATCAGAGAGCCTGACGGAGGAAATCCATAGAGGAATCTGGGATTAACCAGCATTTACCAGCCCTGAGGTGCAGTACAATGACGAGCTTGGTTTAGCCAAAAGTAGGTAGGAGAAACCTGGCTCATTCTACCAACAGCTTGTGGTGATGCTGTGGTGGAGTTGGCATCCTTACTGCAGGGGCATGGGGAAGACCTGGGGATGGATAGTTAGGTACGAGCCCTCCCAGGGCTTGGATGTGACTGGTCTGAGTGGAAGGAAGCTCTCCTGACCTCTTGCTGCTGCTTGGAAAATGCTCTGTCACCATCATAGCGTTACTCAGCCCATGAAGCACTAAGGAAGCCCAACAGCAGCTCATGAATACAGATGGAAAATGAAGGGATGTGCTTTAAAGAACAAAAAGCTCCATTTTCATAGGCTCACAGCATCCCAGCCTGGTTTGGGTTGGAAGGGACCTTAAAGCTCATCACGGGCAGGGACCCCTTCCACTGGAGCAGGGTGCTCCAAGCCCCTGTGCCTTGAGCACTGCCAGGGATGGGGCAGCCACAGCTTCTCTGGGCACCCTGTGCCAGCGCCTCAGCACCCTCAGCTGGATGGAACTGGGACAGCCTCCATCCCCAAAGGGCTCTGGAGATGGAGCCGAGCCCAGAGCTCGCTCAAACCCAGTTCTTCAACACAACCCAGCTGAGGAACCGGAGAGGTCCAGAGAGTGCCCAAATCCCCCCGCTCTGCACAAAGACCCCCCCCCAGCCTCAAGCACTGCAGTGCCCGGAGCCTTCCGAGCCCCACGCAGGGTGAGCTGTGGTCTGTGCTGTGCCAGGGCTCCCTGCCAGCCTTCCCCAGTGGCTCCTACGCCTCCGAGCCCAGTTTAGAAGCCTTCGTTTTACTGCTTCCCAAAGAGCGGGTTCGGCTCGGCACCTTCTCCGGTTTACACTGCGGAGGATGCAGCCTGCAAATAGAAAAAGGAAGGGACACCTAAAAATAAGCCATAATTACAGAGGGAAAGGGTGCTTGGAGTTCAGAGCTCTTGGCCTTGCTGGTAAGTGGTAACTGAGGCTCCAGGCTCGCTATTCCTATACAGATGGGCAGGTTTTGACTGCCTTGAGCCCCCAAAACCCTGCTGTGCCTATGGGGATGCTCTGTGGCAGCCAGAGACAGCAGCACTGTGAGGTGTCTGCAGCATCCACACACAGCCCTGTCCTGAGCGAGCCTCAACCCATTGGGGCACCTTCACAAGGGGGACAGGAGGATGCTCTTGGTCACAGCCCGGAGCTGAGGATGGGTGAAAGGATGGGGAGCAGCCTAAGGGCTCTCTATGAGCGCTGCCATTGGGATGGAGGTACCTGCCCCACTCCCTCAGTGTGT
Organism: Neopsephotus bourkii; assembly: GCF_033783945.1. Lineage (NCBI taxonomy): Eukaryota > Metazoa > Chordata > Aves > Psittaciformes > Psittacidae > Neopsephotus > Neopsephotus bourkii. Next base: position 26,535 of record NW_026901578.1, read on the forward strand.
GGGGTATGAGGAGCTTCTCCCTGAGGAAGCCATGGGGTGAATCTGGGGCAGTTGGAGCCCTCTGCTCAGTGCCTGTCCTTCCCCAAGGCTGACAGAGAGGTGATGGGGATGCTCCTTGTGTGCGACCACAGCTGGGGAAGGAAAAACTCAATGCAGGGAAAGGCTTTGCTGAGCCCCTCGACCACCCACAGGACCACGAAGTTCAGGCTTTGCAGGGCAAAAGGCTTGAGCAAGGAGCACAGACCAACACCACATAAAGGGATTGCTCAATGGAGGCCCAGAGCCAGCCCTGCTGCTGGGAGCAAATGGGATTCCACTGAGCTGAAGAGGAGCTGGAAACTCGCTGTCATCTCTGAACCTGACCTTCAGAGCTCCAGCAGGACGTGTGTGTCCTGGAACCTTGGATGTGAAGATGGAAATGCAGCCCTCTGAAGTGCTCCAAGCACCAACACTTCATGAACGGCTTCCTCAGCATCCAGCCCCATCTTTTTGCTGTGATGAACCCCAGGGAGCTCATCAAAACAAGAGTTTTTCAGTGGATGGCCAAGAGGCTCTTTATTCACCCTGATCCCTTCTCCCATTGAAATGAACCCACTTTTGGGATGGAGCGCAGCAATTCCCCTTATCAGTTGTGGTAAGTGGCATCCTAAGCTTTCACAGCTCAATTCATGACCTGAGCCGTCAGGTTTGAACCTGGTGTGGCTGCGAGCATCTCCACCAGCACCATCTCCCCCCTCCGAGTGACTCAGAGGGACCAGCATCCCCTGCTGAATCATCAGCAGAGCTTCCTGCACAAGCCGGCTCCACAGGGAGAACTCCCAGGCAGGAATCAAGTGACCAAGCCAAACATTGCTTCGCTTGTGGGAGCTGCAGGGCTGCTGGCCAAGAACTGATGTGGCCTGCGCTGGGTGGCTCTGCTCCGAGCGCTCCCGATGGAGGCATTTCTTGTCCATGGAGGTTTCCTGCGTGCACAAAGACCCTGGGTATCACAGGGGTTAGCTTGGAGGTGTAAACCAGTCACAGAGAGCCCAGCAGCAGCACCAGTGAAGCCCAAGGGGAAGTGATGTGCATGGGGTTGCACAGCCAGCGCCAGGCTGAGCTCACAACAGCACCCACATCCCCATGGGGCCTGTCTCCGGGTTGATGTTCGGTCCTGCAGGCGTTCCAGGACTCCAACTGAATGCTGCCACGCTGCAGCCCATCACGGCAGGAGCAAGATGGGACAGGCGGAGCTTCCCCCATGCCCTTCGCCTGGGGATGCTCGGTTATCTCATCCCCTCAGCCTGACAGTCTCCATTGGTCTGGGCCCGGGAGCCTGTTGGGTGCAGGCTGTGTGCATCCGTGTGCCAGCCCTGTTCCATCGCTGCTCCCAGCACTCACTCAATGGAACAGCCTGTCTCCCACTGCCGTGCCTCTGGCATTCTGGCTCCATCGCTCCGTGTGTGGGAGGAAGTGGGGGAATAAGGGAAGAGCTCACGAGTTGAACACAGCAGGAACCGGATGCTCGCAGCACTGGCCCAGCCATGGAGGTGCAGAACCTGCCTGGTGCAGCTGCAGAGACCCGGGTTCTCATTGCCACCACATCACATAAAGTGAATGGGGGTTTGCAAAGCCATCATCCCAAGAAGGGGATAAGGAATCCAGTGCCCCCATCCCGCTCCCTGCACCCGAGGTAAATCTGCACATGCCAGAAGCAGGGTCAGTCGAAACCAACAGTAATGTGCATTGTGCCCCTCGCTTTAATGGTGTAAAGCAAGTAAAAGTGAGTAACATCTTGGTTTGCAGTGGTGCCACGGCTTTGCTGCATCCAAGCAGCACTAAAGAGGCCCCTCTGTCAGTAAGAAGGGTGTGCATCCCAATGATCACTGTCAGAATAAGATCCCACCCTTTTTATCCAGCCCTTTTCTCCAATGAGCGCTTTAGAGCAGGCATTATCCACCAGGCTTTCCAATGTCAGGTTCAGGTTGGGAAGAGAGGTGGGATCATGGCAGGAAGTCATTCCCAGGACAGGAAAAGGAGGAAAAGAAAAGCATTGCACTAGAGGAAGAGCCTGATGTGAGGGTTACTGATGGAGATGTCCCACAGCACTCACTGCCATACACAGCACCCCCAAGTTCCACATGGCCAAGGTGGGGAGCAGGAATCTGTGGAGGGACAAATGCAAGTCAATGCTCTTAGGCTACCAAAGCTGCAGCAAAGGATAAGCCCAAACCCTGAGTTCATGTTGTTTCCACTCTCCAGTGCAGCCTCCACACCTGATCCAGAGCAGCATCTTCTATTCCACCCCTTTAGCTCCAGTTCTTTACCTCTCATTGTGCCCTAAAAGCTCCTTCTCCTTCATTGGGCATCCTCCAAGAACGTGGATCAGCCCCTCCTCTGATTCAGCTGCTTGTCACAAACCAGTCCCTCCAGTGTCCTCTGAACCCCGACCGTGCTCATCTTCCGGATGGAAGGCTGGGATTTTCCACAGGCTTTACTGGCCACAGTGGGAACCAGCTCTTCCCCAACGCAGAGCATCAGCTTGGAGCCGGTCACAGCCAAAAACACCATCTCATCCCTTCAGGGAGCAGCTGAAACACGGGTCCTTTGGGAAAACACCCCATACATCCCTCCTGCCAACACCAACGCACAGGCACCTTCGCATCCCACTGCATGCTTATATAGGGGCACAGTGAAGCCTGTACCTCAATTATCTCAACCCTGAGCGCTGTTTTCACGCATTGCAGAGCTCTGGGGCAAATGTAGTGGATTTTAGTGAAAACTCCAAAAGCAGAGGAGCGTGGCTTGAGCTGATCACCCTTCAAGTCCTTTCCGATGTGGGAGGCAGGGAGCCTCCTGTTGCTGCTTGCATGTATCGCAGGCAGGCGATTATGGCACAACACAAGGTGAAGTGAATCAAGAAGAGTTTAGGCTGGTGGTGACATCTGTAGCCACCACTTCCACTGCCAAAAGGCGACAGAAGAACTGGGGTTGAAGCTGGTGCTGGCATCCAAGGGTTAAGCAGGGTGCTTCATAGCCGAGCAGGGCCGAAGCGGATGCGCTGCCTAGGGTCGCTGATGGTGGATGGCTACTGCCATCTATGGGCCACATCCTGCCTTGGGTGCTCTCTGTGCTGGGCCGGGACAAGGAACAGGAGGCATCAGTTAGGTAAGAACAGGGAAAACTGAATGCAAAGAGATAGGTTCAGCCTGTGGCAGTGGGCAAAGAGATGGGTCCCAACCCCTTGCAGCAGAGGCACCCACCCGCGTTCCCATCTGGCACCCTGGCTTCCAGTCTAAGCGCCTGGGATGATGTGGAAACCATAATGGGAGAAAAGGAGAGGCCCCATCTCCGAGGAGCTTAGGGGAAAATGAGCACCCCCAGACTCAGAGCAGAGGCCAAGAAGAGCTTGGAAACAGAGTGATGAAGACAACCCGGTGCGGGCATCACCATGTCACATCTGTCACACGCATCCGCCTGTGCCAAACCTGGCAAGGAAACCCAGCACCAGTCAATGCTGTGAGGCTGCAGGATGGATGCAGGAGCTTTCAAAACCCTTTTAATCAACTGCTTCTGATACTAGGAAACAAGAGAGGTTTGCTCCTGGCCTGGCAATGGCACACTCCAATCCATACAGCCCTCATCTGGTGCGTGGGAAAAGGATGTGAGGGTTCTTTCAATGTGATCTGAATCAAACTCACCTAGGAAATGGATTTCTCTGCTTTTTAATGGAAAACTTCAGGATCCACCGTCACGGTGAGGTTAACCTGCAGAATTTTCACAGAGCAACCAAAGCTTTCTGCTTCCAACTTTACAGACTTCCTGGAATTACAGAATTCCTTATTTGTATGTGGTTGAATTAACCAAATTCCATACAAAAATCAACCAAATTTCATACAAAATATGAAGAAATTTAGGACCCATCTATAACATCTCAATGTCAGACATCAGCATTATGTGACCAAAGAAGAGCTTGCCAAAGGTTAACAAACACAAAGCAAACCCAGCTTCACCTCTATCTTGCTTCCCAGCAGACACATCAGATCTGATTCCCACTGATTTTAATACAAGGTGTCGTTATGCCATGGGCAGTGTGGATTCCAAGCTCCTCCTAACCAAGCAGGCAACCTGCTTCCTGTACCTGACATCACCTTGAATGACTCCATGTGGTCCAGGACAACGGCGGAAGCATCCTTGTGTGTGCCTCAGGTTTATCCTTGGAAAGTGGACATGGGATCAGATAAGGCAACCTCAACACAGCCTTTCTTCTGCTCTGGAAAAGACACCAATACCTGTGTGCAAGACAACAGAAAACCTAAGTACAAGAACACAGGAAGCCAGATACATAGCCCTCGCAGCATCCCCATGGCCTCCTCTGGATTCATCCATCAGCTCCACATCCCTCTTGTGCTGCTGCCCCACAACTGGATCAGGACTGCAAGGGGGGTATCCCCAGAGCACAGCAGAGGGGCAGGATCCCCTCCCTGAGCTGCTGCTCATGCTCTGAGGATACAGCCCAGCACATGGAGGGGCTCTGGGCCAGCTCATGGTGAGCTTCTCATCAACCAGCACCCCGCAGGGCTGCTCCCAAATGATCTCTTCCCATACCTGTTATTATGGTAAAGCTTGAGCTCAGGTATCAGCCCTAACTCTGAGTCCTCATCAATCTCCACCTGAAAACACCAGCTGGGGAAGAGCCTGATGCAGCATCACCTACCCAAGCACCAGGGGAACCGAGTACAAAGCAAATGAAAGTCATTGCCACTTCTCTCTGCTCAGACAGCTCCCTTTGAACCACCCCCATTGAACTGAGTAGTGCTAAAGCATATTTGCTTCTACAGAATATTGCTTGTCTGGTGCCTTACATAGCTCAGAATGTTCATTCTTTTACTGAGTAATTTCTCCACGTTAACAGCATATGGAATCTAGTACCAGGAGCCCACCTTATTTTGACTTTCTACTACCAATGCACGAGGTAGGATGCTGTAATTTGTGGATCTTGTGGCTGTATGTACAAAGGAAGCACAAATTAAGATGTATTTTACCCCTGTTTGGCACATGAGTTAACTGTGGCACTGGAGGAGGGTGCCAAGGCCTCTTGAACCGCTCTCATTGACACCTTTTACTGTAGAACTCACATAAGCATTTGAGATCCATTTGCATCCTGAGGCTGTTTCCCTTTTGTTTCCTCCCTTTTGGCTGCACCTCTGCTGTCATCCCAGACTCGGTGTTCTCTTGGGGTGTGTGGGCAGAAGCCCAAGGGAGGAAGGGGGAAAAGCAAACCTAATTACAGGGGATGCTCTCAAAAATAGAGTTACTTTTCACTTGGTCTGGGAGCTGGTGTGAGAGGGAGGTGTTCGAGTGCTTTCCATAGTCCTGGAACAACAGAATGAGGAGTTACTGGCAGATGGACTGTCCTACACGGGTATAAAGGAAACTCAGAGTTCCACAGCCATCACAATAGAAACAACTGAAGTCATTGTACAGATTTAGCTTTCTTCCCTTCCTGCTTCCCTGCTGTTTCTTTCCCTCTAGTGTTCTTTATAGGAATCTCAACCACCTATCCCTTCCCTGCACATCTTCCTGGTGCCCATAATATGACCACATCCTGCCCCAAACAATTACATCAGAAAAGCCAGAGGAAGCACCAGGGCTCAGCTGGGGAAGAGGAACAGCACCTACAGACCAGTTCCTGGAGAGGCACACGCACAGTGAATAAAAAGAAGCACTTGCTTGGCTCATCACAATGAAAGCGCTGATTTGCACCGATATTGCAGGGGTCTGGAAAGGAAACGATGAGGAGGTGAGCTCCGTAACAGTGCTACCTCGCTTTATCACCTAATGTGCAGACCGGACTCACTGGTACCCTCTCTCGGGCATCCTGGAGCACAGCGCACGGAGCGCGGATGTCGGGCTCCTGCTCGCACAGAGCCACGACAGAAACCTCCTGCTGCGGGGAGCATCTTCTACACGCAGCGAGCTCCGCAACGGTGCCACCGGCACCGCTCTCGTTCCTCGCCTTCCCACCTCTAACTTCACCCGCGGACTGCCTCTATAGTGCCCTAAAACGGGCATCCCTCGGCACGGCTCACCTTGTGCAACATCGAGCCCCTGGTCCCACAGCCGGAGAGGCTGCACGGAACTGGACTTTTAGGTGGGAAAGCGAGGAGCGAGGGCAATGCGGGTGGCACCGTTGCGGAGCAAAGCGTGTGCAGAAGGGGCTCAGCAGCGGTGTCTGCCCTGGCTCTTCAGTGATGGGAGCAGGAGCTGGGTGCTGCGCTGCGGGATGGCCGGGAGAGGGAACCAGAGAGGTGGCCAGCACTTGGACTTGAGGTGGAGAGTGAGGACCAAGAGCAACGCTGACAGGAGACAAAGCTGCTGCCGGGTCTCTTCTGCACACACATCGCTCCACAACGGTGCCCTCCTTGCTTTCTCACCCAAAATCCCACCTCTGTACTCTTCCGCCCACGGTGAGCTCCACAATGGTGCCACCATCCCATAGATGGAGCTTCAGTTGGCAAAGCAGGGGCAGATCGCCATGATCGTGGTACCATTGTGGAGTTCGTGTGGAGGTGATGCTCAGCACCAGCTTTCTGTCCTGGCTCCTCGGGTGTGGGAGCAGGGGCTGGCACCGTCGCTGAGCTCACCATGTACAGCAAAGCAAAGAGAAACAAAGCAAAGCCTTATTCTACAAAAGGCCTGTATTTATGATAGAAAACAAGCAGGGGGGTGCCTCTGTCTCTTCAAGTCCATCTCAAGCAGCAAGAGGGTTCCTCGGGGAGGCCGAACACAGAGGGGAAGCAGAGCCAGTCTGAGCTGCAGGGCCAGCAGCTGTCCCACACATCCCAGTTCCATCCCAGCATCACACGAGTTCCATGGGCTGCTCTCTCCTGCACAGCAGAAGGAAGGAAGGTGCCCACTCAGAGCGCAGCGATGGCCTTGGCAGCGACACGGCGGCCAAGGGGCAGGCTGAGATCCGTGATGGCCAGGACAATTTTGGGACTGGACATGGTGGACACTTTCACCAGCTCTGAAACCTGTGAGGAGAGAGCAGAAACAGATGGAGAGATGAGAGCAGGACAACCCTGTCCCATGGGACCAGAGCACCCTGTGACCAGGCAGAAGGATGTCACAGCCACGGGACTCACCATGGTGAAGGGCATGAACTGGAGGATGCTGCCACGGCTGCCCTGCTCCAAGCAGTCCACACACTCCTCCATGAACCACTGGACAAACTGGGTGTGGGTGCCGGCTGTCTTGGCCCCCAGGATGGAAGAGATGAGCAGAAAGAGGTTTGCTGTGGAGACAGGGAAATACCAAAAGCCAGGTCAGGAAGGGCCAAGCATCCCACATAGTGGACAGGTCCCCACTAGTGAGTAGCCACCAGGTTACCCCGGTGGTACCCAATCCCATTACCTAGCACCCTGTTCAGTGGGTCCCTCATGCTGATGGTGTGAAGCTGGGAGGCAGACAGCGAGCTGCTCATCGAGCGATCTGTTGGGGAGCAGAACATGCATCAGGATGGGGGGGCTACAACATCCTCTTGGCCCCCTCAGCCACGCCAATGTGCCCACTCTGGCCAGACCTGGCCGTTGGAGCTTGCCCAGCCCTTGGGCTTCAGGAAGGGCTTTGCCATGAGCAAAGGTGGAAGAGGTTTGGATCGTGGCCCTTGGGACCCCCCAAAACGAGCGGCTGGAGCACAACAGAGATGTGCAGCAGGCAGAGGCCTTGTTTTGGTCACTGTCCCTCTCTGCCATGGACCAGATGTGATGGAGCAGAGCCCCCCGGAAGGGCTCCAAAGCTGCTGGGATGGGACACTTGGCTCTTGCACAACCCAGATTCACCCCGAGTCCAACCAAGCTGAATGACATCTGCAAAGGTTTAAGTGTGAGTGGGGCCTTGAGGTGCTGCTCCCTGTCTGGGTTTACCTGCAGCAGTGCCTCATCCCGATGCTGCACACAGGCACAAGCAGTGCAACGCGGTGTCACCATGGGGAGAGCAGCACAGATGTTCAACAGCTGCACAGCAGCACTCAGATCACACTCGCAGGGTCCAATTCAGCTACCAGAGCATGTCCAAAAGGAGCAGGAAAACTCAGGACAGAGCAAAGGGATTTATCCCACGCAAACCATGAAGCGCTGCAGCCTGCTTCCAGTGCAGGTCTCCAGTGCAATGGGATGGGAATCACCTGGGAAGGCTTTTATGGAGACCCCACAGAACACAGCTGGTGCCAAAAACTCCTCAGGCCCCACCTTGTGCTGCTCTGAGGATGCTCACCAAAAGAAGCAGCAAGCCCTCCCACACTTTTCTCATGGAATCACATGAGTTACAGGGCTGCAGGAAGCAGCTTTTCCACATCACTGCAGCAAACAGCCCCCAAAAAACATCCTGAATGTCACTGGGAAGAGGTGGAAACGCCTCAAAAGTTAAATTAAAAGAAAGATAGTGAAATAAAAGGGGAAACCCTGTATTTCAACAGTCAGGAAAGCAACAAATGGATGTGTTCAGAACTCCTAAACCAAGAGGAGGTTCAGATAACAGAGAAACAATGACCAAGACCCTCCTGACTCAGGGTCCAGACAATGCATGTGGGAGCGGTGACAGCTCCGTGCTGCAGAGGGGAGCAGCAGGGACACACAGACGTGACTGTGGGATTCAGCAGCTCCTTGTTAAGGACACAGGAATGTCAGGATTTAGCCACAAACAACGGGAACGTCACCTCCCACCCCTCCTGCTGCAGCCCATCAGCTCCTCGGTCCCACATGGGCTGGCTGGGGGTGACAGGGCTCTATGGAAACCTCCCTGAGCTCCTCATGCAATGCACTGGGGTGGTGGCAGCACCACAAGGGGAGGGGTAACCTCATCCATCCCATGTTCTGATGGGAGAAATTAAGAGTTTGAGCCCTTCAAAGTGTAAAAGCTCCAGGGTAAGGAACCCAGCAAAACACTCGAGTGCTCTGCATGTGGCCAGCTTGGGAAGAGAAGTGGCTTGTGCCAATGTTTAATAGAACCATAGCATGGGTTGGGTTGAACGAACCTTAAAGCTCCTCCAGCTCCAACCCCTGCCACAAGCAGGGACCCCTTCCACTGGAGCAGCTTGCTCCAAGCCCCTGTGTCCAACCTGGCCTTGAGCACTGCCAGGGATGGGGCAGCCACAGCTTCTCTGGGCACCCTGTGCCAGCGCCTCAGCACCCTCACAGGGAAGAGCTTCTGCCTAAGAGCTCAGCTCAGTCTCCCCTCGGGCAGGTTCAAGCCATTCCCCTTGGCCTGTCCCTACAGGCCCTTGTCCCAAGCCCCTCTCCAGGTTTCCTGCAGCCCCTTTATGCACTGGAGCTGCTCTAAGGTCTCCCCTTCAGGAGCCTTCTCTTCTCCAGGCTGCCCCAGCCCAGCTCTCTCAGCCTGGCTCCAGAGCAGAGCTGTCAGAAACGATGCCCGGAGCAGGTCAGTTCCCTCCCCAGGAGCTCCCACCCCACCTGCACTTACTGGGGCTGGAGAGGATGTTGGCGTCCTCCTCATTGGAGCTCAGCAGGCGCATGAGCTTGGAGGGCTGCGTGTCATCCAGTGGGAAGAGGCTGATGTAATCCTGGGGGGCCAGAGGGGGTTCAGCTCCACCAGCCCCTCTCCAAGGGGGGATCCTGTCCCCCTGCTCCCCAGGGCTGCTGCCCCACTCTGGACTCTGCACAGAGAGGCTCCAACCAAACCCTGCTCTGTGCCAGACTCACCTCAATGTCCTCTCGGTGCCTCTTCTTCTGCCTGGCAGAGGCCTGGCCCTTGTTGTGGGAGGAGTAGGAGCTCAGGGCACACCAGACAGAGAGCCTGGGGACAGAGCAGGGACACTGCGAGGTGCTGCCAGCCCACCATGAGCAAGGGAAGGTGGCAGAGCCCAGAGTGTGTGCCAGGATGGGAGGTAGCAGGTCCCTCCTCAGTGAGAAGCAATAGGGAATGAGGCTCAGGACACCAGTGTGTCCACTGCTGTCAGCGCTGTGCCAAGGCCAGCATGGGAACTGGGTGGCTGGGATCCCCACCCCAGCACAGAGCATGTCCCCATCTCCACAAACCCACCCCAAGCAGTGTCCACGGGTTCGGGGTCTTACTTGGCCAGGGCTTTTCCTGGGGGGTCCATGAGCGTGTGCCACTTGGAGGAGTCCGTGAGCAGGTTGGGCAGGATGTGACCCAGCAGGGTCAGTGTCAACTGCTGCATGTCCAAGCAGAAGATGGCATAGAGCAGCTCCACAGCCCGCAGCGTGTGCTCCTTCCGTGTCTCCTTCAGCAGCTCCTAAGGCAAAGGGAGGCATGGGCTCACCTCCAGCACCCAACTGGCAAAGCAACCAGCCCAGGCACAACCAGCACTAAGAGCATGGGCTAGGACCAGCAGTCCTGTGCTTGCCACCCACCCACCTCCCTCCTCCACCCCATACCTTGACCAGGTTGTTGCAGAACCAGTAGACACCCCCCATGTGCAGCAGGGTGTCAAAGATATGGATGGAGCGGCTGTCGACCCAGCCCTTCTCCAGCACCTTGGTGAAGACACTCGTCAGCACCTCCTTGATGGGCTTCTTCGGGGGGAGCAGGTTCCAGTAGGGAATGGTGTCCATGCCCGTGGAGGGGAATTTGATCTGCGTGGCCGTCTGCTGCAGGACATCGGCACACATGTGCTCCAGGATGGAGCTCATGATCACCACGCTGCAGGACAGAGACAGGGAGATGGGGTCACGCAGGCCCTGGGGCAGCACAAGGCACAGCAGCAGGGCTGGAGCTCACCGCTCGTTGTAGAACTGCAGCGTGTTCTCACTGCACAAGGGGGTGGCCAACTGCCGGATCATCTGCAGGGACTTCTCCCGTTCATCCAAGCCCAGCATGCGGACGTGGGCCACCAGCCAGGCCACGGCACACACGGCCATGCTGCACACCTTCCCCTTGATGTTGTCTGTGATTTTCTAGGAGAGGAGAAGTGGGTGAGCGCTGGTGTGGGCATGCACAGGCTTCATCTCAGCATCGCCTCCCAGGGCTGTGGGACCAGACTGCAAGGTCATGGAATCCCAGCCTGGATTGGGTTTGAAGGGATGCTTAAAGCTCCTCCAGCTCCAACCCCTGCCACGGGCAGGGACCCCTTCCACTGGAGCAGCTTGCTCCAAGCCCCTGTGTCCAACCTGGCCTTGAGCACTGCCAGGGATGGGGCAGCCACAGCTTCTCTGGGCACCCTGTGCCAGCGCCTCAGCACCCTCACAGGGAAGAGCTTCTGCCTAAGAGCTCAGCTCAGTCTCCCCTCGGGCAGGTTCAAGCCATTCCCCTTGGCCAAGGGGCCACTTGGTCCAAGAAGGTCCAAGTTCTTCTCTCCTCCATGCAGTGAACCTGCCCCCACCAGCCCCACTGCCTCCAACAGGGCAATGTGCAGCAGGATCAAGGGGCTGGAGCTGCATCAGTTCCCCACCCAAGTCAGGAAGGAGCCACCGAGCTCCACAGTGGCTGCAGAAGCATTCATGGCAAGAGGACAGGGACCTGTGCGCTGTCCTGAGGACACAGCCCAGTGCCTGTGCCCTTGTTCTGCCCCATGCTACCCTCCCACCAGGCCCACCTGGATGGACTCGAAGGTGAGGACGCCGTTCTCCCATGCATTGAGGATCTCCAGGATGGCAGCTGAGATGCTCAGACACGCCTCGTGCCACTTCATCTGCCTGTCAGGGAAGAGAGGGGTGGAGGGAGGGGGCCATGGGGTCAGGGCAGGTGGGGTGGGTGCTCCCCTCCTGCTCTGCAGGGTGGGCACACAGGCTGAGCTCTTACACCAGCTTCATCTCAGAGGAGTTGTTGAGGAGGGCGACCAGGGACTCCACTTTGGTGGAGTCTGGCCGGAAGCAGGGGTGGTCGGGGTTGAGGATCTTCCCCTCCTCGGGCATGCAGGTCAGCATCCAGGTCTCAAAGAAGGGCACCTCGCCCGGAGGGCTCGATTCCGATAGGATCACCTGGAAAAGGAAGCAGCACAGGGTCTACCACACGGCCTGAATGCTGCAGGGGACCCCCACCCTGTGGCCTGCAGGGAGAGGCAGGCACCGGTCAGCCCCCAGTCAGGCACTGGTTTCCAGTCTGGGGGCTGTGCTTTGCTCCCCTCTACCCACAGATACCCTGTGGCCTGCAGGGAGAGGCAGGCACCGGTCAGCCCCCAGTCAGGCACTGGTTTCCAGTCTGGGGGCTGCGCTTTGCTCCCCTCTACCCACAGATACCCTGTGGCCTGCAGGGAGAGGCAGGCACCGGTCAGCCCCCAGTCAGGCACTGGTTTCCAGTCTGGGGGCTACACTTTGCTCCCCTCTACCCACAGATACCCTGTGGCCTGCAGGGAGAGGTAGGCACCGGTCAGCCCCCAGTCAGGCACTGGTTTCCAGTCTGGGGGCTGCGCTTTGCTCCCCTCTACCCACAGATACCCTGTGGCCTGCAGGGAGAGGCAGGCACCGGTCAGCCCCCAGTCAGGCACTGGTTTCCGGTCTGGGGGCTGCGCTTTGCTCCCCTCTACCCACAGATACCCTGTGGCCTGCAGGGAGAGGCAGGCACCGGTCAGCCCCCAGTCAGGCACTGGTTTCCAGTCTGGGGGCTGCGCTTTGCTCCCCTCTACCCACAGATACCCTGTGGCCTGCAGGGAGAGGCAGGCACCGGTCAGCCCCCAGTCAGGCACTGGTTTCCAGTCTGGGGGCTGCGCTTTGCTCCCCTCTACCCACAGATACCCTGTGGCCTGCAGGGAGAGGCAGGCACCGGTCAGCCCCCAGTCAGGCACTGGTTTCCAGTCTGGGGGCTGTGCTTTGCTCCCCTCTACCCACAGATACCCTGTGGCCTGCAGGGAGAGGCAGGCACCGGTCAGCCCCCAGTCAGGCACTGGTTTCCAGTCTGGGGGCTACGCTTTGCTCCCCTCTACCCACGGATACCCCAGGGGACCACAGCCCATAGAGCTCCAACTGGGGAGATGCTCAGGTCACACAGCCCAGCTGGGGGGGCTCCCATGGGGTACAGGAGCTGGGAACCCCACGTGCTGCTTCCTCCCTGCCGCCCGCTGCACCCCCGGGGACACCGCTGCTGTCAAAACTAAAGGGGTTTGCACATCTGTGCGGCAGCAGCTGCGCAGGAAAAGCCGCTCTGGGCCGGGCTGGGGATGAGACCTCCTCAGAAAGCCCTGGGCACATCCGCTCCGAGCTGTTTCCAGCCAGGATTCCCCCTCCCAGCGCTCCCAGTATCGTTCCGATTCCCAACACGAGATGTTGAAACCTGGAAAGGTTTCATGCAACCAAAGGGCTGCTTCCTGCGGGGCTGCAAGTTCCTCCTCTCATCCAAGGGTCCCTCCTGGCCAAGCAGTGCCAAACCAGAGGGGCAATGACTGGAAAAGCCCAGTGAGGTCAGAGGCTGTGGAGGCAGCGTTCCCATTGATGACAAGCACCAGTGAAGGGAGCACACACAAAGCCCTTGGGAATGCCACAGCCACCCCTGCTCCGTCCCTGCTGTGCTCCCCAGGTCAAAGCCCCATCCCCTCGGAGGACACTTACCTCGGAGCCATAGGTCTGGGCCACATGGCACAGCATGAGGAAAGAGATGTCGAAGAGCAGGGCTCGAACTGAGGCTGGTTTGGCTGAAGGAGAAGAAACAAAGAGCTTGGGGCTGGAGCTCTGCTCTGGAGCCAGGCTGAGAGAGCTGGGCTGGGGCAGCCTGGAGAAGAGAAGGCTCCTGAAGGGGAGACCTTAGAGCAGCTCCAGTGCCTAAAGGGGCTGCAGGAAACCTGGAGAGGGGCTTGGGACAAGGGATGTAGGGACAGGACAAGGGGAATGGCTTGAACCTGCCCGAGGGGAGACTGAGCTGAGCTCTTAGGCAGAAGCTCTTCCCTGTGAGGGTGCTGAGGCGCTGGCACAGGGTGCCCAGAGAAGCTGTGGCTGCCCCATCCCTGGCAGTGCTCAAGGCCAGGTTGGACACAGGGGCTTGGAGCAAGCTGCTCCAGTGGAAGGGGTCCCTGCCCGTGGCAGGGGTTGGGACTGGGTGACCTTTAAGGCCCCTTCCAACCCAATCCAGGCTGGGATTCTACGATCTCCAGCCCTGCACAAGGAATAAGGCAGGGAGGAGCCCTCTGACCCCCCCATCTTCCTCCAGGCAGCTTTTCTAACCCCAAGTGCTTGCGTGCAAACGAGGGCTCTAGAAGGTGACCAAGTGCCTCCCTCTACTCCATCTGTGCCCCCACAGCAGCTCTGGCCTCTGTCCAGCAGCCCCAGCCCATCCCCAGCCTCTCCCCACACCGTGGAAGGTCAGAGTACTCAGAAACACAAGTTTCACCACATGCAAATGCAGTCTGAGTCCTTATCTCGGGCTCTGTGATGACACATCACCCCTTCCAGGGAGGGAGCCGGGGCTGGGCTGGTCCCAAGGGGCCCCATGGGGTGGGTTGGGGAGATGGAGCAAGCACAGAACCCCCCACATTCCGGATGGACACACACAGGCCACATGTGAAGGCAGCGTGTCCCTGGGAGCTCCGGTCCCTGCCGCATGCCCCAGAGCCAGGCCTGGCAAAGCTCAGCGTGCTCAGGCATCACAGCCAGTCCCAGCTTCATCCAGCCAGGCCCTGCAGCATCGCAGCATGTAGCAGGCAGGGGGGAGAGCAGCTCAAACCACCCTCCATGGCCAGGCCATGTACATACTTACAGCTGTCCTCGCTGCTGATGTGCTTTGTGAACTCATTCAGCCTAGAGGGGGCAATGAGAGCCGCAGTGAAGCGTTACCACCGGGTGCATCAAGCCTCCTCCCTGCCCACAGACCCCGTCCTGCAGCCCAGCCCCATGTCCCGCATGAAGGAGCAAGGCAGGGAGGGACCAAAGCAGGGCCTGGCTCTGCAGGCACCCTCTGGCACAGCAAGGATGAGTTTCCTCCTCCCTCTGCTCCCCTGCAGCAGAACAGGTCCAGCAACGCTGCTGTTCCCCCACACCCACACCCGAAAGCATCTTCTGTGTGGGGAGCTCTGAGCATGGCCCTCTCCATACCAGGAACCCCCAAAGAGGCTGGAGCTGCCTCAGGCCTCCCTGCTCAGCACATCCCACAGCCCCACGCGTGCTGCTGCTTGTGCTCCAACCAGGATACAAGCATCTGAGGACTGCCACAGTGAGCACCCTGTGTGTGAGGCTGTGCCAGTCCCTTCATACCCTTAAACCAACCTGACTTGGATTCTCTGCTCTGTTAAGGCAGAAGCAAAGGAGATGGGATGCTGATGTGTAGGGCACACACCCCCACAATCCCAGGGCTGTGCTGGATACAGGCACTGGGATGCTCCCTGCTCACCCCAGCCCCACTGATCACCAGGGACAGTGGCATCCAGGTGGGCACTCACTTGATGAACTTCCGAGCAAAGGATTTCAGCTTGCCCGTTGCTGCTGCTGCTGCCAGCAGCAAGTCCAGGCTCTTCCCTGAGAGCATGTGGCCCAAAACCCCCAGCAAGCCCTCGGGGGACTTGGAGTGATCCGCATCCATGGTCTGCAAAGAAGAAACAGAGGAAAGGGAAGTCACTCCTGTGTGATACAGACCAGTGCTAAATGGCCATGGGGGCAGTGGGTCCCCTCCAGAGGTGTTCCATGAGGCCTCGGTGAGGGGTGGGTGGCCCAAGCACCACAGGGCACGGCACGGGGGAAAGATGCAGCACAACCACCACCAAAACATCTTCTTGCTTTCAGCAGCAAGTCAACCAGAGGGGCCAAAGGACATGGGCAGTCAGCAGGGAGCAGGGGAGATGCATGTGGAGAAGTGGCTGAGAGCAGGATGGGCACATCAGGCTGCTGGCACTGACAACGTGCCCCTAAAGGCTTAATGGGAAGGAGGAAGGATGCTCCCGGTCTCCATGGTGACGTAGTGATGTCCCCATTCCTCCAGTCCAGCACAGGAGGGGGATCAGGCACCCCCCAACCACCCTGGCTGTACACTGAGACCAATGGTGCTGGGAACAGGCTGTGGGGCTGACCCCAGCCTGCCCAGGAGGGGCCTCACCTTCAGGATGTTGGTGACAGTGGGCTCAGCCCTCAGGATGAGCCTCGGGTTTGGCTGGATGTTGGCGTTCTCCGCTGACTTCAAGCACGGAGCCTGTTTTCTGTCCACTGTCCTGTGGGATGGGCAGTCAGTGAGCAGGAGCCCATCACCCTGCTTCACTCCACCCCACCACATCCCACCAGCTTCCCTAAGGAAAGGCCACCACCAGCTGCCATTGACAGAGGACAGACTGTCTGTACTCGGTCTGTCACTGAAAGCAAAGCCTCATCCCTCCAGGCCACAGGCCAGCCAGCAGCATCACAGCTGGTCCTTCACGCTCCCCCCTAAGAAGGGCAGCAAGATGAAGTGCTCCAACCCCACTTGGTCACCCCGAGTTTGGAGGGGGCTGTACCGCTTGTCAATCAGTTTGTTCATGTTGGCCTCAGAAAGCAGCCCCTGCTTGCCACACTCCTGCAGCAGCAGGCTCGTGCAGTCACAGCTGAAAGAGAAAAGGAGAGCATCAGCCTGAGGAACAGCATTGCTGCTACCCTGGGCAGTGCTGCAGGGCAGGGGGTTGCCCTCCTGGGCCCCACTCCCACCCCTCTGAGGATGCTGCAGGGCCAAAAGCAGCTCCAGCTATCACACAGCATCACCAACACGTGGATGAGCTGTCTGATGCTCACTGCCTTGCTCAGGTGGCAGCGTGGGGGTCTCAGGGAGAAGGAATTGGATCAGAAACTCAAAAAGCCTCACCAGGAGCTGCCCCAGCATCCTGAACCAGAGCTCCCCACATAACGGATGGGGTGGTTGTGGCATGGCCTGGCCACAGGGGTCACTCACTTGCATCGCTGATCTGCTTTGTCGAGCAGAGGGGTCAGCTTCAGCAGGAACTTGAAGGCACAGTTCACATCCTCAGTGAAGTCCTGCTGGGCACAAGGCTCTGTCAGCTCAGAGCACTGCTGATACAAGCCCACCTTCACCTCCCACACCACCTTGTCCACTGGAAGAAGGCTGCTGGTTCACAAACCATTTCCTACCCCAAGCATCTCTGGCCAGGCCATAGCACCAGCATGACCAACACAAGTCTCTTGTGCACACAGCACAACAAACAGCTCAAACCAGTGTCCCCCCAGACTCACCTTCTCCCCTTGGGGATACTTCTTGAGTTTAACCAGGACCTGGGGTATCTGAAAGACACAGGGGCAGGATGTGATTGAGTGATGCAGACCCCGCTCTGCAGGCAGGACCCCAGCAGGAAGCCCATCACAGCCCAGACCATGGGAAATCACACACTGACTCCTTCTATCTGGTACAAAGGGGGTGAAGCAGATTGCTCTGGGGCCGCTCACCACTGAGCTATGGGAACACAGGCCCCAAGGCTGCTGTGGCATCCTTCAAAGGCCCCAATTTCCGCCCCCCCCACCCCCAAACATCTCAGGAAAGCCACTCTGCAAAACAAAGTGAGGCTGGGCTGAAAAGAGGCCCAGGACAGCAAAGCTGATGCTCAGCAGGTTGCAGGAAGGCTGCCCCAGGCTCATGCTGTGCGAGAGCAGAACTAATTGCTCTGCCAGGGTTTGGTGCTCAGCAGGGGCTGAGCATGTGGGGAGAAGGCAGCAGCAGGCCCAGGCTCAGGCTGTACCTTCAGGAAGGTGAAGGCTGTCCACTTGAGCTCCTCTGTGCCCTCCGGGGACTCGATGAGGCCCACAAAACAGGCTTTCCAGATCTCCAGCACGAAGAGAGGGGAGGGAATGCGCTGCAGGACACACAGACAAACCCCCCCCCAGTGCTGGAAGGGCAATAAAGCACCTCCCTCAACCACAGCCAAAACCCTGAACCCCCTGTGAAGGTGCTGATGGGCTCACGCTGCTCCCTGCAGCTGCACTCACACCCTTGGACCAGGATCAGCACAGAGGCTGCAGCAAGGCTCTGGTCCCACAGCCACAGCTCACCCTGAGCAAAGTAAGATGCCACTTCTGTACCTGCATCCTCTTCACCATCATCAGCTGCTCCACCAGCGGCTGGGTCTCTCCAGTGAGGTTCATGGTCCCCTCCAGCAGCACCACAGCGTGCACAGTGGGGAAACCGGTCTTGTTCAGCTGCTCAGAGTGCACTGAGAGCATGGTGGGGATGCTGAGTAGGAGAGGAGACAGCAAACATCACTGGAGCCTTGCATGGACAGATCCATGCTCTTCCTGTCCCATCCTCCTTTCCCAGCCAAGCCCCTGAGCTCCCTGGGGCAGAAGACTCCTTCACAGCAGGTCACCACTAGCCCTGTCCCCTCTCCTACCCACGGTGCTTCACCAGCCCCAGCCCACTGTTGGTGCAGGGCTCCAAGCCGGGAAGGGACAGGGAAGCAGGGAGCCAGCATGGAGGGAGGCAGGAGGCTCAAAACCCCCAGAGCAGGGCTCAGACCCATTTTACCCCCCGAGCCCATGGAGACAGTGGCATAAATCTACCTCTTGATGAGGGAGATGCAGTCATCAGCCTGGCTTCGCAGTGGGGAGTTGCTGAGGTTGTTGAGGTTCTCCCCCAGCTTGACAAGGGACTGCTCCACAGTGCTCCAGGAGGCTGGGTTGGGAGGGCAGGCATTCAACAGTGGGGACAGGAACACGCTGGCTCCAAGGCCCACAGCAGCACAGAGGCCCTGCCAAGGCTGGGGCTCCCCACAGTGAGCACCTCTGCAACCCCAAGCTAAGGGGCTGCGTGCAACCCACCAGCTCCTGCTTCAGGTCGGCTTGGCACAGCCTCCTGGCCACACACACAGGCAGGCTGGCAGAGCACAGGGCTCACCAGGCACCCAGGAACAGCTCCCACAGCCTTCCCATGAATTCTGCTGCTCTTCCAAGGGCAGCACGGAGGGGAGGGAGCAGAGGGTGGCACAGAGCCAAGGAGGAGAAAGCAATAGAGCTGGAAGATGGATGGGCTTGGAGCTGCAGGGATAATGCAGCAGGAGGCGGGCAAGGGGAAGGGAGAGGTGGCAAATCCAGGGGGAAGCAGGGACATACACGTCTCCTCCAGCTTGGCGATGTGGATCAGGGCTCGGTTCTTGGTGCTCCCAAGCATCTTCTCCAGCCGCTCCAGACACATCTTGAGCTGGGCCTCAGCAGCCACTTGCTCCAGTGTTTCCTTGACCTTCTCAGCATAGAAGGCAGCGCAGCGCAGGAGCCAGTTGAGGGCACTCAGCAGCGCCCGGCAGAGGCTGATGCACTCCTCGGCTTTGCCATGGCAGCTGGACAGGGGAGAGAACCAGCACCGTGCTCACCATGGAGCTGGGGTAAGTGGGGAGGAGGCCACGAGGATGCTCAGGGGCTGGAGCAGCTCCTGGATGGAGCCAGGGTGAGAACATTGGGGCTGTTCAGGCTGGAGGAGAGAAGCTGCGTGGAGACCTCGGAGCAGCTTCCAGTGTCTGAAGGGGGATACAAGGATGCTGGGGAGGGACTTAAGTGATAGGACAAGGGGTGATGGGTTCAAATTGAAACAGGGGAAGTGCAGGTTGGAGATAAGGAAGAAGCTCTTCCCTGCGAGGGTGCTGAGGCCCTGGAACAGTGCCCAAAAACAGTGATAAATGCTCCATCCCTGGGACTGTTCAAGGCCAGGCTGGACAGAGCCTTGGGCAACATGGTCTATCATGAGGCATCCCTGCCCATGGCAGGGGGGTTGGAACTGAATGATCCTAATGTCCTTTCCAACCCAAACCATTCTACGATTCTATGCTGCTGCCCTGGGGAAACTGAGGCACAGAGACAGGGCAGGCTGGGGAATCCATGCCCGCATCCCACGCTCCAGCCCAGCCACCAGCTCCTCTGCTGCAGATCCCAACCTGCATCCCAGCTCTGCCGGGGGAAATAACATCCCCCCAGTCACATCCTCCTCTCTGGCCACTCTACTCCAGGGAAAGCTTCCAAGCCTCTCATTACATTATCTTGCTAAGAGAAGCTCAGCAGTGCTCAATGCACTGCGAGAGGTGAACGCTTTCCCCTCCTGATGCACAAATCATTGGGGCCAGAAGTTTTGATCCAATCAAGCAGAGGATCACGTTAGGCAGGGCCTGGATTAAGTGGCCAGCCCTGCAGTTGGCCAGCAACAGCTTCTTGTCAACATCTGTGACTGATGCATATTCATTGCTTGCTGCTTCGTTTCATGTCATTGAAGAGCTGCTACCTTCCTCCTCCTCCTCCCGCTGCCCCCATCGCACACTCTCTGCTCCAGCCTTCCAGAAGAGGCTCTCAGGGGTTAACAGGAAGATTTCCGAGCTTTCTCAAAGAGTTTTTGTGGCCTGAATTGTCTGGGCTCCCCTGGGCCCTGCAACACCAGCGGAAGAGCATGAAGCAAAACAAGGCAGCTGGCTGGAGCGCCTGGGGCAGCACAGGCAGAACAGGGGACACGTAGGGAAGGCCACACAAGAGAAAGGAAACGCTCTAAGGGGACAGATGCCCTCAGGCCCCAGGGTTTACATCCACCTGAGAGGGACAGGAGTATCATGGCAGAGATGCTTACCCTGGAATATATGGGTTTATTGCAGCTTCCTGTAAAGCTGGTGGGGTTTTGGACTCCCTTTGCTCTCCCCATCCATGCCCAGGGCGAATGGATGCGGAGCTGGAGGAGGAACCTGCCTCTCTTTGCCAAGGAGGGTACCCTGGGCTCAGCCAGACCCCACCAGCTCCCTCCCAGTACTGTCACACTGGCAGTGCCACACCGTACCTGAGGCGGTCACAGAACATATCCATGATCTCCAAGAGTGACTGGACACACAAGTCCCGGGAGAAGTCATCAAACTGGAGCAGGGAAACAAGGAGACACTTCGGATGGATGGGGGCTGCCAGGCTCCGGCAGCTCGGGAAACAAACTCAACCCCTTCCTGCACAGGCTGGGCCCTGGCAGCAGCCCAGAGGCCACTTGAATGGGAACTAGGTCAGGGCTGGCTGTCGGCTGGGTCGTGCCCTGCTGGGGTTGCGGGAGGCAACGGGGCCCTGAGCTCGCCGTGGTGGGGGCTCAGTGCCAGCCCCTGTGCGGGGCTGTGGGGAGTGCCAGCAGCGTGTGCCAGGAGCCCGGCTGGCCACGGGGCTGGGGGCAGCAGAAGCAGCTCCACACCTCGGCACAGAGCAGATGGGGCCCCCCCACCAGGCCGGAGCCAGCCCGCAGGCCTGCGCTGGGCACACGCTGCTCTGAAGGAGGAAGCCTCGGCTCTCAAGGTCAGCTCTGTGTCCAAGGAGGATCCAGCACCGCGCTGGTCCAGGCCCTGTGCTGGTTCTACCCTCCCCTGGGAGTGCACCCACTGCCTCAAATGGGTGCTGAGCCCCATTGCAGGGTCGCCACCCTCATGTGGGCTTTGTGGCATGTTCACAGCTCCAAGCTCAGCCTGCAGCAGCCCAGAGCTACACAAGCACTGCAGGGCTACCAGCACCTTCCTCTTCCTGTCCCCCAGTAACTGTGAAGAGGTGGAAGGAGATAAATGATTCTCCTTTAAATGCCTCTTTCTTCAGATCAGAGAGTGCCCTGACAAGGCTGATGCTCAGAGGGAGGTGGGGGGCCCGACCCAGCCCATGAGGGGCTGTAGCTCCCCATGAAGCAGAGGCAGTCGCAGAGTTCCTATCCCCATCAGAGTGGCATGGAGACACTGGGTGCAGCACTGCATGGCTGCACTGCCTCCGAGCAGTGCTGCTTCTCCATCACCAGCTGCAGAGGGATGTGGTCCCCAGCAGCTGGGCTGCGGTTCACACACAGGACACTGTGGGGCCAGGAGCCTGCCAAGGCCCCACATGACGGAGGGATGAGGATTTCACACCCGCAGCCATCCCCAAATCCAAAGGGGGAGCTGGCAGCATGGCAGCAGCCTGTCCCCAGCGGGACACAGGCACTAATCTGCACTGTCTGGCCACTGCTGACTCAGCAGAGGATGTCATTTTCCACTTGACCTACATTTGGGGAGAGTTGCGGGGAGGGAAACGGATACACGGGTCACAGGGAAAGAGAAAACCCTCAGCCAGAGCCCTACCTTGCTGATGGCCGTCAGGACCGTGGAATAAGACACCATCTATGAACGAAACACAAAGCAAAGCCGGTGCAGCCGCGTGCTGGTGCCTGAGGTTTGCCAGCGCTGCTGGTTGCTGAGGAACAGTGAGGTCAGGGCACAGCCCTGCTGCTGTCACCGCACACACACTGACCCAGCACAAATCCAAGCTGACAGTTTGAGGTGATGCCGGTTTGTTTCACACCAACTTGGGGCTATATGAAACGCAGGGGGTCTCAGAGGGGGAGGATTCCCATCCTGCCTGCAGGCAGGCCATGGGCAGAGGGTACTGACAGGAACAGCACAGCTTTGGGTTCATGCTGAGCCCTCAGTCGCCTGGCCAAGCCCAAGATGGGAGATTTGGGGGGGGTGGTATCTCCCTATCATCAACACACCCCGGGGTCTTTGCCCACTCCCTGTTGGCTGCGAGGTGACCCCTGCCAGCGCATGGGGAATGCCATTACCTGGGAGCTGATGGCATATTTCAGGTAGGACAAGATGAGTGGGTTCGGCGATGGCCCGATCATAGCCTGCTCCAGAAGAGCCTCTGCAAGTAAAGGAAAGGTCCCAGCTCAGGGCACAGACCCCGTGTGGGGATGCACAGACACACACACACGCTCTGCCCTCATCCCACAGGAAGGTGGCCAAGACAAATTGTGCAAACCACAGCGACTCCGCTCCCCGCTTCCCTGAAATTAACCAAATCCCACAACTTCCAATACCCGCTGGCAAAAGCTGGTAAATAATTCAGGCACTGCAAGCAGCCTCCTGCTAACTCAGCTCTCCCTGGGCACCCTGGCCCTGAAACAGCGCCTGCTGCTCTCCAAACATGTTCCCTTCCCTCCCACCTCCTGCCCAGGAGGCTCTCGCATCCTCCAGCATCCTCCTCTGAGTGACTTTCTGCTCCTAGGGCTGAGCCCTGGGCCCAGCCCTGCACGTCTGGCCCTCCCTGCCGCCAGCCTGTGGATGCTGGAGGGGCTCTGCCTGTCCTATCTGCTCAGCCAAGCCTTTAATTGACCATTTGAACTATGGCAGGGTGCAGGAACCACGTCCCAGAAGCAGGCCCCGGGCTGCAGCAGGGGCTGGGTATGTAGGTCAAAGCACCCAGACACAAGAGGGGGCAGCAGCTGGTTGGGAAGCGGCTGCCCCAAAGCAGAGGAGGAGGAGCGGCCGTCGCCAGATCCCAAATCCCGACTGTGGGAGCAGGAGGCTCCCTGGGTCTCGCTCAAAGGCTGAGGCCGTGGCCAAGAGCATCTCAGCTTGAGGACAGAAGGCTAATGGCAGCCTTCCCCTCCCCATGTAATCAGGGAGTGTCAACACGAGCCAGCCACATGCTGTTACCCGCTGCAGACATGTCAGCATAGATTTGCCAGGCACCGCTGTGATCCGGGCAGCTCGTGCCAGCTTCTCCTCCTTTGTAGTTTAAATGGGAAAGGCAGGAGCTTGGGAAAAGACGGCTCTAGGGCTGCGGTGAGGGAAGCTGCACGTGCTCCAGCCATCGGGAATAGCATCCATGAGCACCCACAAGGCTTGTGCTGCACCCAGGATGGAGTGGTACCAGCATCATCCCTTTAAAGTTTGCCTTAGAAACCCCTGAGTAAATCCAGAGCTACCCCACAGCTCCAGCCCCATACTCATGTCCATGCACTGACCATCCACCATGGGTGGAAGTGGGACAAAGCAGCCTTTGAGGAGCTCAGCTGTGGGGATGTGGATGAACAAAAACCACCTGCAGGAAAACACAGCAGTGGGATGGAGTGAGGAAAAACCACCCCCAGGGAAAGGTCCCCCCCTTGGTGGGGCAAGGAATGGTGCTGCCTGTGCTGGACTGTTTCCCTTTAAATCCCCCGGTGCAGCAATGCTCAGTAGGGCTCTGTTTATTTACCCAGGGCTTGCAAACACCATTTGCTGCCCAGGAGAGTAAGAAAAAACCCACCCTAGCAACAAGTTTCTATAATTAGCATAAAAGCCTGGCAATGTTTAAACCCTGGAGCTCAGCAGGTACCAGCGTTTGGCAGGATTTGTGTCAAAAGTCCTTGAATAGGGACAAGAAGCGAAGCCCCCATAAGCAGGGATGGGAAGCGTCCTTCACAGCAGCACCTGGCTCCATCCTTGGTTACACAAGGGGTCGTTATCCCATCACCACAGGGGGAAACGGAGGCAGCCAGCGGGAAAAGCTGGGTGCTGAGCAGTGTTAGAGCACAGTGTCATGATCCCAGCGCTCACCCCAGCCCTGCTCCCCACCATAGGCTGAGCTTAACCACGGATCCATCTCTGTGCAGCACCGGAGCAAGCAGCCCCAAAGCAGAAAGCGCCGTGGCTCCCGCTCCCCCCCGCGGCCCCGGACCTGCCAGGTTGAGGATGTCCCAAGTGGCTCCACGGGGGAAGAACCGCTTCATGTTGATGGCCCATTGGTAGTCGCTCCAGCGCTCCTTCCAGGCCTGCAGGATGGCCTGCTTCAGGTTCACCACCTTCATGGCCGCGGCCTGCGAAGGGACCGGCTCAGCACAAGCCCGCCCGGCCTCGGTGTTAGGGGGGTGCTCCGGGAAGGGAACCGCCGAGGAACCGGGGGCAGCGGCAAGGCCCGGCCGTGCGTGGGGCACAGCGGCCCCGGAGGGCTCCGGGGAGGCCGCGGATGGAGCCGGGTCAAGCCGCGGTGCGCAGCGAGGTTGCGGGACCAGCCCCGGGGCTCAGCCCCCCCTCAACCGGTACCACCGAGCCCTCACCCGCACCCGGCACAGCGGCGGCCGACGGATGCGCTCCTCAGTGCCTGGGCACCGCCATATTGGCACCGGCCAGCAAGCCGGGCGCTGATTGGGCGGCGGGCCGCGGGGGGTGCTGGGGGATGTAGTTCGGAGGATGGAGCCCAGTGGGGGGGCGCAGAGGATGCTCAGGAAGGTCGGGCAAAGGGGTGAGTGTGCAAAGGGGCGTGCAACTGCGCGGGTGTGCAAGCAAGGGACGGGCAAAGGCATTGGGGGGCCAACACGGGGCTCTGAGCATGCAGGGCTGCAGGGGTGCAAATGCGAGTGCACACAGGGGATGTGTCTGCGTGCACTTGGCGTGTGCATGGACATGGGGTGTGTGTGCACGCGTATGTGTGCACAGCTGCATGTGTGTGCACGTATGGGAGAGCAGGTCTGCATAGGGACACACGTGAGGATGAGCATGGCAGTGTGCAAACATGGTAAGGGGTGGTGGTGTGCACACATGTACGTGTGTGTGTGTGCATGTATGAACATGTGCAGGCACACGTGTGGGTGCAGGTGTGTATACAGGCACACATGTATGAGCACTTTGCATGTCGATGAGTGTGTGCATACATGTGCCAGCATGTCTGTGTGTGCATACACGTACCTATGTGCACCCACATGTGAGCGCAGGTGTGCGCACAGGCACACATGTGAGAGCATGCAGCTCTGCACACGTGGGTGTGCAAACATGGGTGTGCACTCAGGACTATGTATGCATGCAGGTGGGTCTCTGCATGCATCTGCATGCGTGTAGATGCACATGCGTGTGCACACAGGCATGTGTGCCCTCACGTGTGTGCAGACACATGGGCAGATACACGTGTGCAGGGGTGTGTTGCACACACACGTGTGCATGCACACACACACAGGCAGCGTGGGGCTGGGCTTCTCCCCCCTCCCCATGCGGTACCAGCAGCTAAAAATATCCCCCCGGCTGCTTCTATCGCCATGGCAACGGGAAGATGGGGAGCAGGGCTGGGGGGGGCAGCTCCCCAGCATCCCCCCTAGCACCCCCCCAGCATCCGCAGCACCCCACAACATCCTCAGTACCCCCACAGCATCCGCAGTACCCCCAGGCCCGCCCCCCCCAGCACCACGGGTACAGCTCAGGAAGGGGTGAAGCCCCTCCGGGGTGCAGGATGCCCGAAGGTGCTGCAATGGGGTGAGGGACCTGGGCCCCCCCTTTTTCTCCTCCCCAGCCCTCCCGGCCCCACTCCAGGGGGGGGCTCCGCAGCCCCTTAATTCCCCCGTTAATCATTCATGGGGCCGGGGCGCTGCAAATCCCCCCGCGCCGGGGCCGGGATTAGGCGGCAGCGAGGGGCCCCGGCAGCGCGGGGGGGGGGACCCGGCCCCTATTCATGAGCAGGGATTTCCTGTGCCGGGGGGGTCCCGCTCCCTGCAGCTGCCGGGGGGACCGGGGCTGTGTGCGCATCCCCATAGATTACCCCCCCCCCCTCCCCATGGCGCAGCACCCCCAAACCTGGCTCTGGGCTTGCGGGGTGTGGAGGGGGGGGGGGAAGCACTAAAGATGTCCCAGCCCCCCCCAGTTTGGAGTGGCCGGGGGGGGTTGGGTGGGAGACGTCGAGGGCTCGGCGCTGCGCCCCGGCCTTGGCAGGGAGCCCCAGCCCAGCTGCCTCCAGCCCCACGGCCAAGGGGGGGCCGGAAGGGGCCGGGGCCCTTCCCAGCGCCGGGGGCAAGCAGGGGGCAAGCGGGGGCCGGCTGGGGGGGGGGCTTCCCCTTCCCACGGGGTAACCGGTACAGCTGGGACACCCCCAGTGCCGGTGCCGCACCCTGCTTAGGTGGGGGGGACATGGATCCTTGCCGGGGTGGGGTGGGAAGGGTTTGATTCCCATTGGGATTGAGGGGGGGGGGTGGAATGGAGAGGAACCCCCATGGGGCCACCCGGCCCCCCAGTGGGTGCTGCCCCATGGGGGTCTCCAATGATGGGGATGTAGGAGCTGCACCCAGCATCACCCCCTTCCCGTGGTGGGGGGGCCGGGGGGGGGCCCCGCTGCCAGGCTGGGGCTATAAATAGCGGCTCCGTGCTGCAGAGCTCGTTCAGGCAGACCCCGAGGCCAACGCAGCCCCTCCATATCCCATTGGGCTCTGCCACAGGGCATGGGGTGCCCCCCACGCTGCCTATAGGGGCCCAGAGACCCGTGGGTCACGCTGTGGGCAACTCACAGAGCCCTAGCAGCGGTCAGGGGGTGCTGGTGGGTCCGGGCGGACCCCAGCCCTGCCTCAGTTTCCCCATTGGGATGGATGGTGCTGGGCGGCCGCAGGCGGGGGGATCCGGGGTCACGGCTTTGGGCTGAGCTTGGTCACTGCCTTATCGCGGGCAGACAGTGCCGGGGGGGGCGAGGGGCAGCCGCAGACGCGCCGTGTTTGCCGAGGATAAAGTGTACGGTACAGGCGGGGGCCGAGGAGGGGGGGGGCCGCCACCCTTCCGCTGCCCCTGCCCCGCCTGCAAGGGGATGGGGGCCCGGGGGTGCGGGGATCAGGAGGGACACGGGGACCATGGGGATGGAAGGGGGTCATGGGGAGCCACAGGGCTATGGGGACCAGGGCAGTGCATGGACTAGGGGCTGAGGAATCGCGGGGGGGGGGGGGGGACACACGAGTCCCCCAACGGGGACATGGGGACCAAGGGGCCACGAGTATGGGACGCCCATCAGCAGGATGCAGGATGGGGTCTGCTTTGGGCATCACGATCCCAAGGGGATCCCCACCCGCGGGGGTCCACCCTGCCTTGGGGACCCCCACCCCCTGGGACCCCCATCTTCTGGGGCCCCCCATTTCCTGCGGACCCCTACCCTTGGGCACACTGTCCCCTTGCAGCCCCCACCTTCTGAGCACCACCGGGAATTGGGGGGGGACGACACAGGCCGAGCCCCCCGGGGTCCTTGGGTGGGGAGGGGGGACACACACACGGCAGCGGCCCTTTAAGCCCGGGCATTATGGGATGTGTAGTCCTGCGTGGTTGGGGGGCGCAGGGGCTGCCGGGAGGCGGTGGGGTTGGACGGGCGGGTTGGGGTGCAGCGAGGGGGACCCCAGTGACCCCCCCCCTCATCCCAGTGACACCTCCCCAGTCAGCCCCACACCCCGCCCCAGTGAGCGCCGCCAGCCCCACGGCGGATCCCTGCCCCACACCCCCCACATCTCCCCACCCCCGGGGGGCGCAGGGGTAGGGCCTGCATCCTGCTCGAGGGGGTGCGGGGCCGGGTGGGTGTCCCCCGGGACCAGGCTGGGCACCCAGGGGTGCCGATGGGCCCCACCCGTCGTGGGCACCGTCCCAAGCTCCCCCCCCGGTGCTGTCCCCAACCCACGACGCCACCGTCCCCGGTCACCCTCGGCACTGTCACTGCGTCCCGTTGGGTGCTGTCCCCTGCTCTGTGGGCACCGTCCCCAGCTCCCCATGGGCACTGTTCCCAGCCCCCGTGGGCATCCCGTTGTCGCTGTCACCGCATCCCTGTGGGCGCTGTCCCCAGCCCTGTGGGCACCATCTCCACCCTCCATCGGCTCCATCCTTGGTCCTCTGTGGGCCCCTTCCCCTCCTGTGCAGACCCCATCCCCGTGGGTCCCCGTTGTCCCGGCCACCACATCCCCGTGGGCACCGTCGGGGTTCCCCACCCGCCCCATCTCCCCCCGGGCTAAGGAGACCCCACCACCGCTCCCCCCACCGCACCCCGGTGCCCCCCCCTCGCTTCCCCCCCCCCCCCCCGGTGAGGGGTCCCCACTCGGGGCCCTCCGTGGGGCGGGCGCGGCGGGTGCAGGGAGCGGCTGCGGCCGGCGGAGGGGGCTGCGGCCGCGGCGGAGCGGGCGGGCGGGCGGCGCGGCGGGGCCGGGGGAGGAGCCAGGCGCCGTCCGCCGCCGCCGCCGCCGCTGCGCCCCGATCCGATCCGCTCCGCTCCGCGCCCGCCGCTGCCGCCGCCCAGGTACGGCCCGAACCGGGCCCCGCCGCGCACCGGGGCTTTACCGCGGGCCCCCCCCCCCCGAGGGGGCGGCCGAGGCTGAGCCCGAGCGCGGTTCGGTGCGTGCAGTGCGGGGGGGGGGAGGGCGGGCGGGCGGAGCGGGGCGGGAGGGGGGGGAACCGGAGCTGCGGGGGGGGAGCGGGAGGGGGGGCCCCTGCCCGGGCGCGCACCGGGAGGAAGCCACGGGTGGAATCCGGGTGCTCGGCTTCGGACGGGGGGGGGGAGGGCCGCGCTCCCCCCGGGGGTGAACCTCCCCCCGCTGCTGCAACGCGGGGCACGGCCGCTGCCCCCCGCCCGCCACCGCCACCGGGAGGGGACGGGGTCCGGTGAACGGAGGGCGCCCCCCCCCTCCCTTTCCCCGATGTCCCCCCCCTCCTCGATGTCCCCGCCCGCCCGCAGCGCCCTGGTTCCCCCCCGGGGCCCCCGCGTCGGCTGCGTGGCCGTGGCGTGGCGGGCGGCGTGGCGGGGGCCCGTGGGCCCGGCCCGCGGCGTGGCTCTGCGGTGACGGGTGCGGGGCCGGGCCGCGGCGGGGCCGGGCTTTGCGTTTGGTCGTGGCCTTGTCCCGTTGGGGGGGGGGGGGGGGGCGCGGGGGGGGCTGGGGCCGCTCCCGCGCTGCCAAAATCGCCGGGATTGGGTTTTTTTGATCATTTTTTTATTATTATTTTTCTCTGCGCCGCGAGAAGAGCGCGGGGGGGGGGGGGGGCGGCTCGGCCGCTCCCGGTTGGGGCGGGAGCAACGGAGGGGGGGGGGGCTTCAGCTCCGCACCCCGGGGGCTCCCCCCCGCTGAAGGGGGTGCGGGGCGTGGCGGGGGGGGGGGGTTCGTCCTCTCCCCTCCATGACCGCGGTCCCGCGTCCGTCCCCCCCCCCCTTTCGCCCAGCCCCGGGTGGGGGCCGGATCCTGCCCCGGGCGCGGCGGTCCCGGTGTTACCGGTCGGGCTCCTCCGCTGCGTCCCCCCCGTGTGAACCGGGGAAACTGAGGCAGGGCAGCGGCCAAGGTCATCCCGGGACCGAGCCGGCCTTGCCCGGGCCTCCCGCTCGACCCCGGCCCCGCCGCCCCGCACCGACCTTCAGCCGCATCGGCCACCGTGACCCCCGGCAGCGGGGCCGGCACCGGTAGAGCGGGGGGGCCCAGGGCTGCGCCTCACCCCGCCTGACCCCTGCCGACACCGGGGGGCGATGGGGAGGGGGCTGGAGCCGCCGTTGGGCTCGGGCAGGCCCCGGTGGAACCGGTTTGGGGGGGGCTTCCCCGCCCGGGGGTCTTGGCGCAGGGTGGGTTCGAGGCGCATCCCCCCCCCCCGTGTGTCCCCGCAATGCCCGCACTTGCCGCTGCCCACCCGCACCGCGGTGGGGAGGGGGGGGTGCGGGGTGGGGGTCCCCGCCTGACACCCCCCACCCGGGCGCGGTCGTGACCTTTGCATCTCGGGGGGTGGCGGCTCTGGGAAGCGGGGACCCCCCCTCCCCGCGCTGCGTCCCGCAAAGGTCACGGCCGCGGGACCGAGCTGAGCCCCCCCCCCGGGGGTCTTGGACCCCGCGCAGCCGCCGGTGCGCGGTGGATCCGGGAGGCGGGGCCGGACGCGGGGTCCCTTCCATGCAGGGGGGGGGGGCAGGAGGAGGAGGATGGGGGGGTGCGGTGAAGGCAGGCGTGGGCAGGGTGCCCGGGGTCCCACTTGGATGCAGCTGGGGGGGGGGGGGATAGGGAGGGCCGGGCCCCCCCGATTTGGCATCATTCAGAGGTGGCCCCAGCACTGGGGACCCTCAGCGTGGCAAGGTCGAGTGGCCACAGGGACACTGCAGGGACTGTCCCCCCCCCTTGTGTCCCCTTCCCAGGCAGGATGGGCACCCCCAGACAGGCTCAGTGCTGGTTTCCATGTCCCACCGTTGGTGCTGACTGCATCCCCCTGGGAGGGAACTCAGGACCCCCCCATCCCGTCCTGGTGCACGTGAACCGAGGCCCCCGATTTAGAAACGTCCCCATCCCCGTGCCAAGCTCCAAGTGCTGAGAATAGCTCCTGGGCATCCCAGTGCAGCCTGCGCGGGGACGGGGGCACCCCGTGGGGCTCGGGACACAGAGACACTCGGTGACCGGGGGCACTCAGCGCATACCGAGCACCCCATGGTTCCCATGGGCAGCGTTTGTTGCATTGGGGTCTGTGCAACACCATGGGCACGGTGGCACCGTGGCTTTGCCATTGCAAGCAGCCAGTGGCCCCGATGGGATGGGGAGACTGAGGCTTGGCTGAAAGCAGATGAGATGGGGGAATGCTGCTGCCTCATCCTGGCCATGCTCGTGGGTATCACGGCAAGGAGCAACCGGCACGGCCACGGTTACCGGGAGTCCTTGGTGCTGTGATGGGTGTCGGGGTCACGGTGCAGGTCCCTGCAGCGGGGATGCAGGAGCTGTCAGAGGCATGAGGCTGCAGCCATGGGGACCGTGACCTGCCCTGGTGCTCACCAGGCACCCACTTTGGGTGATGGCTCCATGGAGCTGCAGCACGACCACAGCCCCATGCTCACAGCATCCATCAATAGGGATGGGGCACCACAACGGTCCCCTATGGCACAGGGTGGGCTGCCCTGATGTCAGACCCGTGGCATCCCCCCTTGCACTCCGTCTGCCCAGCTGCTGCGGATGCCTGGGATTCTTGCCGCTTCCCATCGCGGCACAGCGCGCCCCGACGCTGCCATGCGTGCCCCACAGCACCGGGCACCGCGTGGCACTGGGCACCGCGTGCCATGCGCCGGCAGAGGTGCGGGGTGAGCGCAGGGCAGCGGTCAAGGACACGCGTGTGGCAGCCGTGCACGTGCCAGCTGTGCCACCGCCGTGCCTTGGCCGCGCTCCCGTGACACCGGTAGCGGCACTGGTCCGGCTGGGGTGCAGTGATGCTGCCCCAGTGCTGGTATGGGCAGCGCTGCCCTGCCCCCAGCCCCTGCTAATCACACTAATTGCCACCCTGGTTAAAGCGCTTAGGCCAACACCTCCCTGACCCAGCTGGCAGCTGGTGGGGGGGGGGAACACCCAGGACCCCCGTATCCCATCTGTCCCGGGGGGCAGGGACATCAATGGTGTCCCTATGGGGCATCCCTGGTACCCAGCACCCACGTCCGGCGCCATGGAGGCATCCGATGCCATTGCAGACGCGTGTCCCTGTGATGGGGGTCCCCGGGGGTGTCACCCGTGGGGAAGCAGGGTGCTGGGTGCCCCCCATAGGGTGAGGTGGCTCCCGCCACCGGCCCAGCCCTGAACTTTGCCTCCAGGTTGTTTTCCATCGCCTGCAACCACCAGACTCAGCAGAAACGCTCCCCTGGGTGTGGGGCTTGGGGGGGGGCCGTTGTCTGCCACCCTGCTCCCACCCAGCCCCAGGGTGGGATGTGCGGGTTGTGACACCCAGCAATAGGGAGCAATGGGGTGAGGGGGGGGCTGAGACCCGACTGCGCTCATCACACGTGTGGAGGAGGAGGAGGAGGATGAGGGCCACCTCCCTTGTCTGGGCCGCCCCAACGCGCCCGGGATTCCTCGAGTGAGGGTTCCTGGAGCGGCACTGCAGGCTCTGCCGGGTACCGGTGATCCCAGAGCAAAGGGGGGGTCCATAGTGGGGGCTGATGGGGACACCGGCGAGCCCTGACTTAGCACCGCTGAGCCCTGGCTTTAGCCTTAAGCCCCTCTAATTCATCACCACCCCAGTAGGGAAACTGAGGCAGCAACAACCGAGCCCCTTGCCTTGTGCCCAGTGCCATGGCCCGTGCCACCTTCACGGTGATGGTGACACCCCCTTGGCCCCACACATGCACCGAGCGTGTCGGGGCTCTGCTGGCGCACGGGGTCCCGTGGGAAAGGGGGGGGGGGGTGCCCGGCGGGGGCCGCAGGGCCCTGGAGCGCTGCCAGTGCCTATACTTGGAAGTCTCCGCGCGCCGTTCCCATATGGAACAAACATTTGCTGCAGCCCCCGGCCGCGCCGCCCCGGCTCTATAGGTACAGCCCCAACCCGTGGCCTTGGAGCTGCAGGGAGGTGTCGTGTCCGTCCCCCCCCAAACCAAGCTCCCCACAAGGTGCGGAGTGGGTGCCCTTTGGTGCCTCAGTACCCCCACATAGGCAGGGGCAAGCAGTGCCCCCCCTCTGCAGAGGGGTCTGTGAGGACCACTTGTGCGGTACCATTGAGCACCCATGGGTGCAGCATCCCTGTATCCCGGCGCTGTGCGGGTATCACTGGATGGATGGGGTGCATGGGGCCGGGTTGGGGTACCCCATGGTGTGTAGGGGGGTGCTGAGCCCCGGCCGCTGCAGTTTTAAATCCGCCGGAGGAATTTCTGCTGCGGCCAAGACAAACGTGACCTACTTTCTGCCTGTCCCCGCACGGAGCCGAGGAGCCCGAGGGCCGGGCACAGCGCCCGCTGCAGCCCCGCGGCCCCGCACCCTCCCGCATCCCCATGCTTGCAAATGGGGCCTTCTCCCCCCCACACCCTCCCCATCCCATCCCAATGGGGTGCTGGGCATCCATAGGGATGTGGAGCATTAAGGGGGGTGTCCCTGATGCTGCTGCACCCCAGCTCCACCAATCTGTGTCTTTGCTACAGGAGAGCTCGCAGAGGAGGGAACCCCCGGCCCCCCCCCAACCCCGGAGCACCCTGCCCCGTAAGTCACCCACCAGCATGGGGGGGGGATTGGCTGTGCACAGAGTGAATGCATCAAGTCTCAGGCGTGGTACCTGAGGGGGGTCCTCTGAGCACCCCTAAACCCCTATGGGCTCCCCCTACACACTGCTTGGAGAGCCCTCCCCATGGCATCTGCGTGTGCTGGTGCTTTCCCACAGCCTCATGCAGGCCTGCACACGTGTGTGCACTCATGTGTCTTGCGTGCTCTTGCACACCATGCACGCTCCCGCACACCCATGCATGCTCCCGCACACCCGTGCATGCTCTTGCACACCCATGCATGCTCCTGCACACCCATGCACACTCCCGCACATCCATGCACACTCCTGCACACCCATGCATGCTCTTGCATACCGTGCATGCTCCTGCACACCCATGCATGCTCTTGCACACCCATGCATGCTCTTGCACACCCATGCATGCTCCCGCACACCCATGCGTGCTCTTGAACATCCACGCATGCTCTTGCACATCCATGCATGCTCCCGCACACCCATGCACGCTCTTGCACACCCATGCACACTTATGCACACCCATGCACGCTCTTGCACACCCATGCACACTTATGCACACCCATGCATGCTCTTGCACACCGTGCATGCTCCCACACACCCATGCACAGTCCCGCACACCCATGCATGCTCTTGCACACCCATGCATGCTCTTGCACGTCCATGCACACTCCTGCACACCCATGCATGCTCCCACACACCCATGCATGCTCTTGCACATCCATGCACACTCCCTCACACCCATGCATGCTTCCATGCTCTTGCACACCCATGCATGCTCCCACACACCCATGCAGCGCTCTTGCACACCCATGCATGCTCCCACACACCCATGCATGCTCCCACACACGCATGCATGCTCCCACACACCCATGCACACTCGCCCCAGCCCCACTGCCATTGCCTGCACCCCCCAGGCCACGTGTTCTTGCACATCCCTCGTGCTCCCACACCCTCCCCTTGTTCTCCCCCCCCCCATGTGTTCTATCACCCAGCCCCACACCATGGGGTGAGCTCCCGATGTCCCCCCCATAGGGACACAGGGGGGGTCCTGGCTCAGCCCTGCTCTATCCCACAGGCTCGGGCCCGGGATGCTGCACGGAGCTGAGCACTGAGGCGGGCGCCATGGGGAGCGCATCGTAGCCCCCCCACCCCACCGTGGCCGCCCCCCCTTCCCCGCTCCGTGCGTGGCACCGGTGGCGGAGCCCACTCGGTCGGTGCTGAGCGCTCCTTGATGGAATTGCGGTGAATGGAACAGAAGCCCAGCACCCTGGACCCGCTGTCGGAGCCAGAGGACACCCGGTGAGCCCCCCGGTGCCACCGCAACACACATGGCCCCGTGCCCTCTGCATCCTTGTGTGTTCCCAAGTGTCCCCCGTGCCTGGTACATCCCTGTGTGTCCCCATGCCCTTTGTGTCAGTCACCATGGCCAGTGTGCCCCATGTGTCCCCATGCCCTCAGTGTCATCATGTCCAGTGTGTCCCCATGCTCTCTGTGTCACTATGCCCGGTGTGTCCAGTGTGTCCCCATGCTCTCTGTGTCACTATGCCCGGTGTGTCCCATGTGTCCCAATGCCCTCAGTGTCATGTCCAGTGTGTCCCCATGCTCTCTGTGTCACTATGCCCGGTGTGTCCCATGTGTCCCCATGCCCTCTG
Source organism: Neopsephotus bourkii (assembly GCF_033783945.1). NCBI lineage: Eukaryota > Metazoa > Chordata > Aves > Psittaciformes > Psittacidae > Neopsephotus > Neopsephotus bourkii. The sequence goes on from NW_026901578.1 coordinate 61,533, forward strand.
TGTCATCATGTCCAGTGTGTCCCCATGCTCTCTGTGTCACTATGCCCGGTGTGCCCCATGTGTCCCCATGCTCTCTGTGTCACTATGCCCGGTGTGCCCCATGTGTCCCCATGCTCTCTGTGTCACTATGCCCGGTGTGCCCCATGTGTCCCCATGCTCTCTGTGTCACTATGCCCGGTGTGTCCCATGTGTCCCCATGCTCTCTGTGTCACTATGCCCGGTGTGTCCCATGTGTCCCCATGCTCTCTGTGTCACTATGCCCGGTGTGTCCCATGTGTCCCCATGCTCTCTGTGTCACTATGCCCGGTGTGTCCCATGTGTCCCCATGCCCTCAGTGTCATCATGTCCAGTGTGTCCCCATGCTCTCTGTGTCACTATGCCCGGTGTGTCCCATGTGTCCCCATGCCCTCTGTGTCATCATGTCCAGTGTGTCCCATGCCCCCTGTGTCACTATGCCCGGTGTGTCCCATGTGTCCCCATGCTCTCTGTGTCACTATGCCCGGTGTGCCCCATGTGTCCCCATGCTCTCTGTGTCACTATGCCCGGTGTGTCCCATGTGTCCCCATGCTCTATGTGTCATCATGTCCAGTGTGTCCAGTGTGTCCCCATGCTCTCTGTGTCACTATGCCCGGTGTGCCCCATGTGTCCCCATGCTCTCTGTGTCACTATGCCCGGTGTGACCCATGTGTCCCCATGCTCTCTGTGTCACTATGCCCGGTGTGCCCCATGTGTCCCCATGCTCTCTGTGTCACTATGCCCGGTGTGTCCCATGTGTCCCCATGCTCTCTGTGTCACTATGCCCGGTGTGTCCCATGTGTCCCCATGCTCTCTGTGTCACTATGCCCGGTGTGTCCCATGTGTCCCCATGCTCTCTGTGTCACTATGCCCGGTGTGTCCCATGTGTCCCCATGCTCTCTGTGTCATCATGTCCAGTGTGTCCAGTGTGTCCCCATGCTCTCTGTGTCACTATGCCCGGTGTGTCCCATGTGTCCCCGTGCCCTGTACATCACCAGGCCTGGTGTTCCCCATGTGTCCCTGTGCAGTGGGTCCCTGTGCATCCCTGGCTGTGGCTGTGCCCCCTATGTCCCCATGCATTCCCTCGGTACCCCCATGTGTCCCCATAACCCCAGTGTCCCCCTGCCCCTCTTTGCCCTGGGTGTTCCCAACGGTCCCCGTTGTCCCATTGCACCCCCCCCCCGGCAGGGGCCTCTCCCAGCCCCCTGCTCCCCCCCCCGGGGCCCCTCGGCCCCCCCTGTCCTGGGGCTATTTCGGGAGGGCCGCGGCTCTCACGTGCCCCGGGGGGGGCCAGGCTCGGGGTCACCTTGGGCTGGAGCCGGGGAGACCCCCACCCCCCCCCCAGCTCCGCGCCCCTGGGTGCGGGACCACCCCCCCCACCCCCTCCATTCAACACGCGCAGGTGCCCATCCCCGGGGCATCGGGGCGCCCCCCCCCCCTCCCCATTTCAAGCAGTGCCGGGCCACTCAGCCAATGGGCTGCTGCCGTGCGGGCGAGGCGCGGACCCCCGCGGCCCGCCATTGGCTGTGCCCCTCTGACGTCACTTCCCCGCTGAGCCAAAAGGACATTTTGTCTTTGACTGTAAATGAGCCCCTCCCCCACCCCGCCCCTCCCCCACCTTTTCCCTTCCCCTTTCCCCCGTCTTCCTCCTTCCCCCCTCCCCTCCCCCCCCCAAGTGATGCCCCAGCTTAGGGTTCCCCCCCTGCACCGCATTGCCCCTGCCGGGACCCCCAGCGATGGGGCTCTGGCTGGAAGTGGGGGGGGCTGTGGGGAGCTGTTGGGGGGCCACTGGGGCACGGTCCCAGCCTGGCCCCCTCCTGCAGGTGGCTGGATGGCAAGCGCAAAAGAAAGAGCAGCCAATGTTTGGTGAAGAGCAGCATGTCAGGTAGGGGACACCCCCCCGTCCCCCCCCGAGGGCCCCCAGCACCCCCCAAGGACCCCCAACTCCCCGCCACGCTCCCCTGGGTGCCCCCCATCCTTGCTGGGTTCCGCAGGCACTGCAGCTCTTGCCTGCATCCCACCCACCATCCCCATGCCCGTACTGTGGATCCTGGGGTCCCCTGAGCACCCCATGTGTGCACCCAGTGTCCTTGTCAAGGACCCCACATTGCCATGAGGTGGGCACCCCACTTTTCTTCCCCATGTGCCTGCTGGGACCCCCATGGGGTGCCATTTCCCCCCCTCCATGGCCATGGGTCGAGGCTGGGCGGTGCTATCAGTGCTGGCAGCACCCTGGGGTGGGAGATAAGGGGGCCCCGGCCGGGCGCTGCCCCCCAGCCCTGCCCCATTCCCCAGTGGGGAGCGGCCGGCGCCGGCAGGATCCCACTGGGAGGACGAGAGGCCCCGGAGGGACCCGGGCATCCGGCTCCTGGCCCATCCCTCCCGCACCCATCCCTGCTCTAGGGCAGGGGGGAGGCATGGGGTGCCCCACATCCAGCACCCACAGTGTGGCCCCTTGGGGCTCCCATAGCTCAGTTTGTTCCCTCCCAGGGAGTTGTGGAGATGCTGGGGTGCATCCATTGTTTGTGGGTGCTGGGACCCCCCCAAACATCATGGGTGCCCCCTGCCTCAGTTTCCCCATAAGGCTCAGGATGGGGGGGGGCTGGTCCCTGCGCTGCCAGGGGACAGTGGCCCATTGTGTGCTGGGGGGGGACGGGGACACCCCCCCCGCAGCTGCCTCCCCAGCTGGATAATGGGAGCTTTATTGCTGCGGGGGGCTTGGGCAGCCCCCCCAGACCCTCAGCTCTTAACCCTTGCCATGCTGGGGCTAGCTGCTGCCATAGGGGGGGGACACTGATGCAGGGGATGGGGGGGGGTCCTTGACACGCTGTGCCCCCCCCCAGGGTACATCCCTAGTTACCTGGACAAAGATGAACAGTGCGTGGTGTGCGGGGACAAAGCCACCGGCTACCACTACCGCTGCATCACCTGCGAGGGCTGCAAGGTGAGCGGGCAGGGGGCTTGGGGGGGGACAGGAGGGGCTCATTGGGGGTCACTGCATTGTGTGTATGTGTGTGTCCCCATTGTCCCCAGGGCTTTTTCCGTCGGACCATCCAGAAGAACCTGCACCCCACGTACTCCTGCAAGTACGATGGGTGCTGCGTCATCGACAAGATCACCCGCAACCAGTGCCAGCTCTGCCGCTTCAAGAAGTGCATCTCCGTGGGCATGGCCATGGACTGTGAGTGTGAGGGGCACGGGGGGGACACACACACACAAGGAATCATACAATGGGTTGGGTTGGGAAGCACATTGAGATCATCCAGTTCCAACCCCTGCCATGGAAGGGATTCCACTGGAGCAGCTTGCTCCAAGCCCCTGTGCCTTGAGCACTGCCAGGGATGGGGCAGCCACAGCTTCTCTGGGCACCCTATGCCAGCGCCTCAGCACCCTCATAGGGAAGAGCTTCTGCCTTGTATCCAATCTGAACTTCCCCTGTTTCAGTCTGAACCCATCACCCCTTGTCCTATCGCTCCAGTCCCTAATGAAGAGTCCATCCCCAGCATCCCTGTAGCCCCCTTCAGACACTGGAAGCTGCTCTGAGGTCTCCACGCAGCTTCTCCTCTCCAGCCCCAATGTTCTCAGCCTGGCTCCATACAGGAGCTGCTCCAGCCCCTGAGCATCCTCGTGGCCTCCTCTGGCCTTGCTCCAACACCCCCATGTCCTCCTTACACTGAGGAGGACCCCAGAACTGCACACAGTGCTGCACGCGGGGTCTCCCAATAGCACATCCACCGGGTTGGGGTCCTGGCGCAGCACCGTGGGGTGCAGGCTGCGGGGTGGTGGGGGTGCTGAGCCATGCACCGGGTGCTCCCCGCAGTGGTGCTGGATGATTCAAAGCGGGTAGCGAAGCGGAAGCTGATCGAGGAGAACCGGGAGCGGCGGCGGAAGGAGGAGATGATCAAATCGCTGCAGCATCGCCCCAACCCCAGCGCCGAGGAGTGGGAGCTCATCCACGTGGTGACCGAGGCGCACCGCAGCACCAACGCCCAGGGCAGCCACTGGAAGCAGAAGCGGAAATTCCTGGTGAGGACACGGATTGGGGGGGATCCCCCCCCATCAGCACCCCCTGAGCACCCCGGTGTGCTCGGTGCATGCGTGGCACCAGCGGAGCGATCGGGACGTCACCCGATGTCCTTGAGCTTGTCACCCCCCGATGGGTTAAGGGGTTAGCGGTGACCGAAGGGGACAGCTGTGCCCTGCAGGGTGGCCCTGTCCCTGTCCCTGCAGTGGTGCTGGCACACAGCTCCCTCTCCTGGCTGCTGCCCCGCTCCCAAGCCCTGCCTCGGTTTCCCCCCACTGTTATTGGGGTGACACGGTTGGGGACCCCCTAACCCCGCCGTCTCTGCGTGTGTCCCCGCAGCCCGAGGACATCGGCCAGTCGCCCATGGCCTCAATGCCCGATGGGGACAAAGTCGACCTGGAGGCGTTCAGCGAGTTTACAAAAATCATCACCCCGGCCATCACCCGCGTGGTCGACTTTGCCAAAAAACTGCCCATGTTTTCAGAGGTAACGGGGTGCAGGGGGGGTGCTGCGGGGCAAGGGGTACCCCGACTCCATCCCCACCACCCCTGACACCGTCCCCGACGCACAGCTGCCTTGCGAAGACCAGATCATCCTGCTGAAGGGCTGCTGCATGGAGATCATGTCCCTGCGGGCGGCCGTGCGCTACGACCCCGAGAGCGAGACGCTGACGCTCAGCGGGGAGATGGCCGTCAAGCGCGAGCAGCTCAAGAACGGCGGCCTCGGCGTCGTCTCCGATGCCATCTTCGACCTGGGCAAGTCCCTCTCTGCCTTCAACCTGGATGACACCGAGGTGGCCCTGCTCCAGGCCGTGCTGCTCATGTCCTCAGGTAGGGGCAGTGCTGGATGTGCCTCGGGATGCTGGGGAGGGGAATGGGGTGGGGATCCCAATGCCTGGAGCTCTCAGCACCATCAGGGTGCATTGGGTGGGCATCCCAATGCCTGGAGCTCTCAGCATCTTCAGGGTGCACTGGGTGGGCATCCCAATGCCCAGAGCCCAGCACCTTCAGGGTGCATTGGGTGGGCATCCCAATGCCCAGAGCCCTCAGCGCCATCAGGGTGCATTGGGTGGGCATCCCAATGCCCAGAGCCCCCAGCACCATCAGTGTGCATTGGGTGGGCATCCCAATGCCCAGAGCCCTCAGCACCTTCAGTGTGCATTGGGTGGGCATCCCAATGCCCAGAGCCCTCAGCGCCATCAGGGTGCATTGGGTGGGCATCCCAATGCCCGGAGCCCTCAGCACCTTCAGGGTGCATTGGGTGAGCGTCCCAATGCCCGGAGCCCTCAGCACCTTCAGGGTACATTGGGTGGGCATCCCAATGCCCGGAGCCCCCAGCACCATCAGGGTGCATTGGGTGGGCATCCCAATGCCCAGAACCCCAGCACCTTCAGGGTGCATTGAGAAACTGGTCCCCACTGGTTTGGGCGGATATGGGATGGGCACATCGGGGTGCATGGGGTTCACCACCTTGTTGTTGTAGGCACTGGAATGCTCAGTGCCCTAGGAGTTGGGGCGCAAGGGGTGAGCACCTCAATTCTTGGTGCTGCAGCATCCTGGGGGCACAAGGGATGCCATCCCACCCCGCAGTGCTGCAACAATGGGAGATGGGGGGGGTACAATGAGCAGGCACCCTATTCCCTAGGAGCACGAAGTGCATGGTGTGAGCATCCGGAATGCACTGAGGTTAGGGGGTGGAATTTGGGATATGGAGAACACCCTATATCGGTCACCCCATTCCCTTGCTCCCGCAGACCGGACGGGGCTGATCTGCGTGGAGAAGATCGAGAAGTGCCAGGAGACGTACCTGCTGGCCTTCGAGCACTACATCAACTACCGCAAACACAACATTCCCCACTTCTGGCCCAAGCTGCTCATGAAGGTGACGGATCTGCGGATGATCGGCGCCTGCCACGCCAGCCGCTTCCTGCACATGAAGGTGGAGTGTCCCACCGAGCTCTTCCCCCCCCTCTTCCTCGAGGTCTTCGAGGACCAGGAGGTGTAGGGCTGACACCCCCCCATCTCCCCAACACACACACACACACACACAACCCCCCCAAACGGCCCCCTCCTGCTCCGCCCCACATCACCCCCTCTTTGATTTCTCTTCATGGGGGGAACGCTGCGCCCAATGGAGGGGGGGTCCTGCTGTGCCCCCCCATAACCCCCCCCCAGCGCCCCAGGACTTGATGAATTTTGTTTGTTTGCACAGGGAAGGGCCCCGATGTCGAGCGTTTCCTTTATTGTCCTTCTCTTCTTAGATTATTATTTTTTAAGCATTTATTTCCCTCCCTGAGAGGCTAAAATATTAAAACTAACTGCACTTTGGAAGGAGGAGGAGGAGGAGGAGGAGGAGGAAGAGCAGAGGAGAGGAGGGGGCTCTGGGAGAGGCTGCCCCGGCCCCATGCACTTTGGGCCAGGCAGCAGCGCGGGGGCCAGGGTTGCGGAGGGGCCAGGACCCCCCATTTATAGCAAGGTGAGGGTTATTGGGGGACACAGTGGTGAGGGGGACCCCAACCCATGGGGAAGGTGCTGGGGGGGGGTGGAGGGGTGGGGGACCTGCACCCCCTCCTCCCCATGCCCTGCACCCCATTTCCCCCCCCCCAAGATTTGGGGCCAGATTCGGGGCTTTGGTTTTCTCTTGTCTATTTTGGGCTGAGAGGAGCTGATTTTGTGCCAAGCGCCGCAGACGGTGGGCGCTGCGGGGCACCGTGGGGGGGGGGGGGGGGGGCCCCACACCCACTATGGCCGCCCCCCCCTTCCCCATCACCCCCCCACCTTTTCCGTTGTTCTTTTTGTTCTTGTTCCCCACTTTCCCCCCCCCAAGTCCTCGTGGGTTTCTATTTGTTGTGTCCGTCAGGAGTTGCAATGGCCCCAGAGGCACCGGTGGGGATGGGGATGGGGGGGGACACACACACACAGTGGGTGCCCCCCCCCTCGGGTCCCTACATGGCCCCCACTGCACTACTGCCCCAACCCCCGCAGCAGCAGCACTACAGGGGGGGTGGGGGGGGCTGCACCCCCTAAATCACATCCCTCCTTTTGCTCCTGGGGGGATGGGGGGGGGGGGCAGGCTGCGGTGCAAAGGGGAGGGGGGGGCTGCAGTGGGGGGCACCTGGGAATGGTTTTATCACCTTCCCCCCCCCAAATTTAGGTTTGTGAATCTTTTCTTACCTCAGGCGGAGGCTGAGGGGGGGCGCGGGGGGGGCGGCCGGCGGCCTGCCGGGGCCCACCTAAGCTAATATATATATATATATATAAATATCTATAAAATATATAATTTTTGTAATTAAAAACAAAAAAAAATCTTTTTACGGGTCGTTTAAAAAGCAGAAAAATCCCACCATTGAGACACGGGGGGGCCCCTCCGCCCCCCCCCCCCCCCCCTTACCTTGGCATAGGGGGGTTGTGTCTGGAGACCCCCCCCACCCACCCACTGCAGCCAGGGCAGGGGGGTGCAGTGGGGCTGTGTGGCATGGCAGGGCTGCAGCACCCATGGGTGCCATCATGGTTTGGGGGGGGGGGGGTCCCGGCACACCACCCCACCCCCCCCCCCCCCGCAGCATCAGTGCTGGCTTTGCACTTAGTGCATAATGTCTTAAAGAGCCAGCCCAGTGCCCAGCACGGGGGGGCCCGGCAGCACCGGCACCGGGTTGTGCAATAGGAACCGGTGCTGGTGGACACCAATGTTGGGGGGGGGGTGCAGGTTTTAAGGGGTTCACCCCCCTCCCAACAGCACCGGTGCCCATGGTCACGCTCAGCCCTGCTCCATGTGCACACCGGCCTTAGGGCTGCGGCACGGCACCAGGGCAGTGCCCACGTGTGCGGTGCCGGTGCGAGGGCCGTGCGTGCTGGAGCCCTTGCTGTGCCATGCGGTGCCGGTGGCAGTGGCGATGCAGTGTCCATGTCTGCCGGTGCAGTGCCCATGCATGCTGTTGGCAGTGTCCATGCAGTGCTGGTGTCGTGACCATACAGTGCCGGTGCAGTGCCCATGCATGTTGGTGTAGCGCCGGCGCAGTGGGCACGCGGTGCCGGTGCCATGCGATGCCCGTCTATTCCCATGCACAGTGTGTGTGATGCTGTGCGCTGCCGCCAAGCCAGAGCTGTTGTGGGATGTGTCTGAAGCAGCAGCCATAACCCCCCCCACACACCCCCCCCATTGCAGCGGGTGTTGGGGTCCCCCCGGGGCAGCAGCACGATGCCCTGGGGGGGCTCATCCTGGCCAGCACCCCCCTGCCCTCCCTCGCACTCACCCCGGGCCGCAACCTCCCATCCCCGTCTCGCGTCGCCATCGCACGTCCAGCATCGGGGTGGGGGGGGTAGGACCAGTGCCCCCCATCCCACCACCTCCCCTGGGTCATCCCCTTTGTTCCCCCCCCCCCCCCCAAGCACATACCTCATGGCTCCCGGAGCTGCCCCTGCTTGAGGCCGTGTCGAGCCCCCCCGGCATGGCTCGGTGCGGGGTCCCCCTACTATGCATGGTGGCGGCAGGGGGGGGGGGCCGCAGCCGGCGTCGCTGAATGTAGGGCGCGGGATGGGGAGGGTTGGGAGGGGGTGTTGGGGTGCGGGGGGGGGGGGGAACGGGACACACACACGCTGAGCTCCGTGACAATCACAGTCTGTGACGTGCGATTTTAAACCCTTTTGTGTTTTGGTCAGGATTTTAAAGAAAGATATTTTTATGGTAATTGTTGCTGGTCTATTTTACTATATATTTATGTAATAAATATATGATGAAAACAAAAAAAAAAACCCAAAACCACCAGAAACCCAACCAAACCCACCCATAGAGCTTGGCTGGATCCGGCCTCTGCTTCCCACCGCTGCCTGCCGGTGTGGGGGGACTGGGATGGGGAAACAACCCCCCCCGGCGCTGCCAGCGTTGCTGTGGGGCTGATGCCCGCTATTGGGGGAACAGGGGGGGTCCTGGCATCCCAGTGCCCACCCTTTGGGAGTCCGGTGGGTGCCATGGGGTTGGTGCTGCCCCACCCCAAACCTGCGGTGCTATGTACAGGGTGGTGGGTGCCGGGGATGGGATGGGGTGGGATGGGGGGTCCATGGGGGCCCTACTGGGCATCGATGCGGAAGGAGAGCAGCTTCTCGGAGTGGAGGTTGTTGAGGGTGCGCAGGTCCGGCAGCTTCAGCAGCAGTTTGGTGAACCGGGACGTCTCGGCCGGGTGCGTCTTCAGCACCAGGGCGCGCAGGGCACGGATCAGGGTCTCCTGGAGCTGCTCCACCGATGCCGTGTCCTCCATCCCCGAGCGGTCTGCGGTGGCAATGGGGGGGGGATGTATGTGGATGGTGCCGCACACACACACACACGCACCCCCCCATCAGTGCAAGTCCCAACCTGCCGAGACCAGGACGACGGCGGTGAAGAGCCCCAGCTCCTCGTCGGTGAGGTCGAGGGCGCTGAGCTTCTCGCTGAACTCGAACATGGAGCTGAGCAGGTCGCCCATGCCCATGCCCCACAGCTCCTCCAGGCTGTACTTGGTGCGGCTCATGAACGTCACCGTCTGCTCCTTGACGTCGAACAGCGAGGCGAAGCGAACCATCAGCACCTGCGGCACACGCGACGTCACCGGCACGGACGGTGCCAGGCCTCCTGCCGCGCTGCGGGGCTCCCTTGGGATGCTATGGAGCATCGTATAGTGCCATGCTCTGCCATGGCTCGGTGCCATGAACCATGCAATGCCATGCCCTGTGCCATGGCGCACAATGTGATGCCATGGACCACCACACAGTGCCATGCTCTGTGCCATATGGAGCACCATGGGATGTGCATGGAGCATCATATAGTGCCATGCTCCGTGCCGTGGCTCTGTGCCATGGAGCACTATACACTGCCGTGCTTTGTGCCACAGCTCCGTGCCATGAACCATGCAATGCCATGCTCTGTGCCATGGCGAACCATGGACCACCACACAGTGCCATGCTCTGTGCCATATGGAGCACCATGGGATGCCCATGGAGCATCATATAGTGCCATGCTCCGTGCCGTGGCTCTGTGCTATGGGGCTCCATGCCAATCCATGGGCATTGTGTAATGCCATGGGTTACCATACAGTGTCATGGGGCTCCATGCCATGCTATGGGGCACCCTATAGTGCCATGCTCCGTGCTGTGGCTCTGTGCTATGGGGCTCCATGCCAATCCATGGGCATTGTGTGATGCCATGGGTTACCATACAGTGTCATGGGGCACCCTATAGTGCCATGGGACATAGTGCCCATGCTGCAGGGGGACTGTGCTGCTCCATAGGGTGCCATGAAATGCCGTATCATTCCATGCTGACCCATGGGGCATGCAGTGCCGTGTGTGGGGGCCATGGGGCACCGTGCCCACCCCTACAGCACCCCAAACCCTCACTGGTCCGGGAACGTACCTCGAAGGTGCCAGCCTTGAGCAGGGTGACCTGGTCGTGCTGGGACAGGGCCTGGAAGCCGGGAATGTGCTTGGCAAACTCAACCACCTCACGGACAGCGGGAGTGAAGCTGAGGGAGAAATCCTCCCAGATCTCCTGCACCGAGCGCCCGCTGCGGCCGGGCCGGTGGCTGTTCATGGGGCAGGCCTGCGGGTGACGGCACGGCTCAGCCCTCCGCAGTGAACGGCTCGGGGTCCCCATGGGGGGGCAGCGGGACCCCCCCCCAGTGCGCTCACCGGTAGAACGTCCTTGGTGCCGCGGGGCCACGGGCACCCCCGCGCCGGGGGGTCGGGGTATGCGGGGGGGCAGAGGCGGGGTTCGGGGGGGCCGGGGGTCCAGGCGGGGGGCGCGTCCCAGCGCAGGAGGCTGCTGTCGCAGGCGGGGGGGGGTCCCAGCTTGTCGTGAGCGTAGATGAAGATCTCCTTGTGCGCCTTGGCCACTTGGGCGATGACGTCCTCGGTGGCCCCCCCGGGGCTGGGTGAGCGGGGGGGGGTCAACTGCTGCGGGAACTGGGAGAAGCAGGCGGCGGGGGGGGGCGGGACGAGCGGTGGGGGGGGCCCGGGAGGCAGCGGGCGGCCCCCACCCGGGGCTGGACCCTCGGCCGGGGCGGGCATGGCCGGTGGGACGCTGCCCATGCTGCTCATGGCGCTCTGCATCTCCGCCAGCATCCGCTGCTTCTCCCGCTTGGGGATGCGGCCGAAGCGCACCGCTGCGGGGGGGGGACACACATTGGTGTTAGTGGGTAGGTGGGGTGCACCAACAAACCCCCCTCCAGTAATATGTGATAGGGGTCTGGGGGATGCAGGGGATGTGGCTGCATCCCCATGCACTGCCTTGGTGGGCATGTAAAGCCTTGAGAACAGGAGGACCCATCCCAAGAGGGGAACATAGAGCCCCAAACATTGGGGTACCCGGTCCTGGAGGGAACACAGAGCCCTGAAAATGGGGGGACCCATCACTGAAAGGGATATGCAGCCCTGAGTACAGGGGGTCCCACCCCCAGAGGGGTTGTACAGCACTGAAGAGGGGTGCCCGGTTCTGGGGGGGGGGGTTTTGGGGGTGCTGAGCTCACCATCACGGGACATGCCAACCAGCAGGCACTTCTTGAAGCGGCACTGCTGGCAGCGGTTGCGATTGATGCGGATGATGGAGCAGTTCTCGTTCTTGAGGCACTTCTTGTACTGGATGTTCTGCTGGATGCTGCGGCGAAAGAAGCCCTGCGGGGCAGGGAGGGGGTCACCCAGGGCCCCCCGCAACACCGCAGGGGCTCCCCATCACGCCGGTCCCATCCCGGTACCTTGCAGCCCTCGCAGGCGTGGACACCGTAGTGGAAGCCGGAGGCGACGTCCCCGCAGACCTTGCAGAGCAGCACCATCCCGTTCAGCTCTGCAGGGGGCGGATAGGGGTAAACAGGGTCCTGGGGGACCCCCATATCCCCCCCCGCGCCCCCGGCGTGCCCCACTCACTGGTGACGGTGCTGCCGGCTTTACTGGGTGAGCTGCGGCGCCGCTCATCCACAGCGACCTGCGGCTGCACCCCGGGGAAGTTCACCGAGGAGCCGTAGGATGAGGAGGAGGAAGAGGAGGAGGAGGAGGAAGGGGAGCCATCCTCATGGGTGCCCAACGAGCCCCCGCCGTAGGCACGGGAATCCTGCAGGGATCCGGTGGGTGATGGGGGGAAGTAGGTGGGGAAGGGCTGGGAGCCGGATTGGGAGCTGCCGTTGGAGCTGTCGCTGCAGAGCGAGACGGGGCTGGTGCGGTTGGGCGAAGCGCAGCTGGAGCCCACGTAGCTGATGACACCGCCTGCAGAGCGGAGCCACCCATGCACCGAGCTGCGCCGGGCTCAGCCGCAGCCGCGCTCGCAGCCCTCGGGCAGGGCGGGCATAGGGGAAGCGCCCCGGATGCATCCCGGACCCACGGGGATCCGCGGGCGCACGTGTGCCACGCACCCTGAGTCAGGCACCGCGCCCGGCGGCGGCCACACGGGAGCCGGCTCCACGTGGAACGGGGACAGCCGGGTTAGACGGGAACGTGTCGGATGGGGACACGGGCACGGAGCCCTGGGAGCACCCATGGGAGGAACATGGGCTGGGAATGCTCCGGAGGCGTAACCGGGATGTCACGACAGTTGCACCCACCAGCCACATATGGCACCACGGGGGGAGCTCAGCGCAGCCCCCTCGCTGATGGGGTGCGGTAAATGGCTCTGCAGGGGGGGAAGCCCGCAAAGATGGGGGGATCACAGTCACCCCTATGTCACAGACACACACACACCATAAAGATGGGGGGCTCACAGCCATCCCTATGTCACAGACGCACACACACCATAAAGATGGGGGGCTCACAGCCATCCCTATGTCACAGACCCACACACACCATAAAGATGGGGGGCTCACAGCCATCCCTATGTCACAGACCCACACACACCCCATAAATACGGGGGGCTCACAGCCATCCCTATGTCACAGACCCACACACACCCCATAAATACGGGGGGCTCTCAGCCATCCCTGTGTCACAGACACACAGACAGCCCCCCCCCCTCCAAATCCCATGCAGCAACACCAGGACATAGCTCAGAGCGGGACTTGTGGAGGGTGACATCGGGTACACATGAGATCACCAGGACCATGTGTCTCCTGTCGCACACAGTTGCTGCTGGAGCCACCATGCTATAGCTACAGCCCCCCCCCAGCAATCCACCTCCAAAGGGGGTCACCGAACTGGATCCCAGTGGCCTTGGGGCTGCTGGGACATCAAAATAATGGGGGGATTCCCCCATCCCGAAGCCTCGGGACCTCCCCCTCAGGATGCTTCAGGGTGGGGGGGATCCCTGGACGGGTTGGACCGGGACACTGCGGCCATTCCCGAACCCATCACACCGGGACCCCCCCTTCTAAACCAACCGCTCCGGTGCCCCCCCCACCCCCGTCCAAGCTCAGGCGGCCTCACGCCGCTGCGCCACGTGCTCGTGCCGCACGTGGCCCCCCCCAAGCCACGCCCCCTTCAGGCTTTGTCCCGCCCACTCTCCCACTTGCTATTGGCCCTCCACGAAGCCCCTCCCTTTTATCGTACCCCACTTCCACCTTTGTATCCCCCAAAAACAGACACCCCCCCACCCCCTTGGTTATAAACAGAACTCGGCGTCCCCGCCTTTTCGGGGGGGGGAGTGGGGGCGTGTGTGAGGTCACGATGACGTCACTAATGCAGATGACCAATGGGCGGGAGGGAGGGGAGGGGCTGCGGGGAAAACAAACTCCGCACGTGGCAGCGGCGGGGAGGGGGACACGTGCCGGGGGGGGCACCGCCTCCGTTCCCCCCCCCGCTCCGTTATTTCCCCGCCCCTTCCCGGTGCTCGTCCCCGGGTGCCCCGCACCGCAACTCCCCGAAGCCGCTCCCGATGCGCCGATCCCGGTCCTATCTCCGCGGTTGGGATTTCCCCGATCCCGGCTTCCCCCCCCTCTCCAGCCGCAGTAAGCAGAGCGCTGCGGTGCCGGTGTTCGGATCACCCCGGTGCCGGTGTTCCGGTCACCGCCGTGTACAGGATCCCCGGTGACAGCTCCCATCCTTCCCTCTCGGACTCTGCCCGAGAATGCGGGACCCCGCGATGCGGGACCACCCGGTGCCCGCTAGGAAGCAGCCCCGTTCCGGGATGCACAGCCGCGGTGCGCGGTTTGGGTCTGCAGGACCCTCATCCTCTCCCGGTGTCCGGACCGCACTCTGAGCACGCAGTCCCCCCCCTGCTGCGCTGCGCTGAGCCCCGACTGCGGTGCCCGCACGGTCCCGGGGCTCCGGTGCGGCACTGACCTGTGCTGCCAGCCTCGGGAGCGGCCATCCTGTGGCCGGGATCGGGGTACCCCGGCTCCGCCGAGCCTCCGAAGGGGCCGAATGCAGGGGAGCCGCTCCGAGCCGTGCCGCGCCTCCGCCCGGCCGGGGCTGTTGTGCGCCCGCCGCCCGCCCCGCCGCCCGCCCGGCACCGGCCGCGGCTGCGCACTGGGCCGCACGCGGCGCCGCCGCCTCCCCCATGTGATTCCCGGGGAGAGCCTCGTGCCCCAGTGACACACTTTCCGCCGGCGGCCCCGGACCCGCGCTGCCACCGGGGACACCGGGAGCGACCGGGACCCCCGCCCCGGGGACACCCCCCCCCCTGCATCCCGCATCCCGCATCCCGCATCCTGCATCCCGCATCCCGCATCCCTCATCCTGCATCCTGCAGGGGACCGGTCCCTGTCACCCTGCAGCAGGGAAACCCGAGTGTGGCAATGTCCCCTGCATGGGGACACCCGGGTACCCCGTCACACTGCTCAGTGCAGTATCAGCATGGCACTGGCAACCCTGGTGACTTGCATGGCACTGTCCCCTGCACAGGGACACAAATGACTCTGCACAGCGCTGTTCCCTGCACTGGGAACACCCTGGCACAGCACTGGCACCCCTGGTCCCTCATATAGCAGCATCCATCCCCTGGGGACACCGATATCCTCCAGCACATCATGGTCCTTGCACCAGGAACACCCAGGTACCTCAGTCATCCTCTGCGTGGCACCGTTCCCTGTGCTGGGGACACCCGGGTACCCCTGTTACCCCCCACACACACACATGGCACCATTCCCTGCACTGGGGACACGCAGGCTCAGTGTGGCACTGGCACCTCAGGACCCCTGCCCCATGGCCCAGCTCAGACCCGAGGCCACTGGGGCGATGCAGCAGCGGGTGCCCGGTGTGGCACGTGCTTGGCAGCCCTGGCCCAGCTCCAGGGGCTGCGGTGCTGTGCAGTGCCCATCTCCGTGGTGCCAGGGCTGAGCTGCTGAGCGGATCCGGGTTATAGCTCCAGGGTCCCCATGGGTGCTCATAGCCCCGAGGTTGGGGTGGGTTTTTTGGGGTGCCAGCACCCTCCTGGGTGCCACGTGCCGGGTGCTGCCCTGGCCCCCATCCAGGCAGAGATGGTGCAGAGCCACAGATGTGCCAGCGCCAGGAAATCCTTGGAGATAATCCCATGGGAGGGGAGGCTGTGGGTGCCCCGGCCATGCTGGGAGCTGTGGGGTGCCTGGGGGTTGGACACCAGAGCTCTGCACCCCGAGTTGCCCCTGGCACCAGCCCTAGTGGGTGCATGGGGCTGTTCCTCGGATGGGGGCTCCCCAGGGACCGTCACTGGGTACCGGGGCTGCTCCTGGCTCAGGGGGTGATGGGGACACCTGAAGTGTGCTCACCCCAGCAGGATGTGTGGTGCCAGGCAGGCACGGGGACAGGGGCATATGGGGGGACCCTCACTCCCCATCCCTATTCATCCCTATTCCGTGCCAGGGCTGCCCTGACCGTGCAGGAGCCGCAGCCTCTCCCGGTGCCTCGTTCCCTGCCGGCACGTTCCCAGCCGCAGCAATCAGCCGTGACTCAGCCGCTCATCCCGCTTGGGAGAACAGCCCCACACAGAGCGCACGGAGCGCAGCCGGTCCTGCACCGGGATGCTCCGCTGGACCGGGCTATCCGGCTCCCCCAGGAGTGCGGCTGGGAGGGATGAGATGAACCCCTTGGTAATCACTGTGGGGTTCCACAGAGGAGCTCACTGTGGGGCACAGCGGGTTGGTGTGAGGGTGCTGGGAGCAGGGTCCCCACGCTGGGTGCATCCGAGGCACCCCAGCAGCATGATAGGGGGCTAAGGGGGCCACCAAAGCCACAGTGACGGTGCTGCACTGGACCCTCAGCAGCCATATGGGGAGCTCCCCAAAACTGCAGCTGCATCCCTGGGGTTACCCCATCATGGCATTGCCAGAGCCAACCCATCCATTGTGCAAACGGGCCACGCCAACCAGCTCCAAGGTCACCACGTGCGGCCATGCTCAGGCACCAGGTGAACGCAGCCTGGAGTGACCGGGGGTCACACACGTGTCACCCCAGTGCCCCATCACCAGTGCTGGTCCCCCGGCCCCAGTGCATGCGGTACCCCCCATGCTGCACCCCTCTGCTCCGGGGGGGGGACACCGGAGGACGGCTCTCGGTGCCCGGTGGTGCCGTGCGGCGGTGCCACGTGATGCCAGCGCCTGTGCAGGGATTTATTTTTACCCCACTTGTTTACCTTGCTGTACCTTTTCCAGGAACAGGGGGGGTCAGGGCCCCGGGCAGGGGTTGGTCCTGTCTGTCACCCCCATTCACCCCCACTGGTTGGCACTGGGGTCTATGGGGTACAGACACCACCCCCCCCCCAGGGCTCCACTTCCCCTGATGCTTGGACACCCTCCAAACGCACTGCGGGGCTGCAGCATCCCAATGGGGTTGAGGGCAATGTGGGGTCCCCATGCTGCATCCTGCCTCAGTTTCCCCTTGGGGACAAGCAGAGGTCCTGGGTCTCACCCTGCCCCCCAAAACTGCCTTTCCTCCCTATGGGATCCCACTGATGGGAGCGGATGGGAGGGCTGGAGCCTCGCGGTGCTGCTGTGGGTGCTCCTTGGGGTTTGGGGGGGTTTCCTGCTGTGCGGCAGCAGCTCCATGGCCGAAGAGGCAGGCTCAGCCCTGGCTCAGCCCCACGGCTCTTGGCTGGGGCCGGCAGCTCTGCGCTGCCAGGACTCGCCTTTCCCTTCCCTGCGGAAAGGGAAAGCCATCAGGTAAACAAGGCCTGGGTGGGGGCACCCCACAGCATCCCAATACCATAGGACGGGGCAGACCTGGGCTGGGTGCAGAGCAGAGACCCCAGGGGATGTAGGATGGGGGGGGCAGGATTTGGGGGTGCAGAGACCAGTGGAGGGGCAGGATTTGGGGGTGAATGTACCCCAAGAGGGTGCATGGACACAGGGATCCAGGGAGGGTGTAAGGTGCTGGGGACGTGGCTTTGGGGGTGCAGGGACCCGGGAGGGCGGGGGTACAGGGTGCAGGGTTTCGGGGTGCAAGGACCCCAAAAAGATGCAGGGACCCCTGTGGGGGTTACAAGGTGCAGGGTTTGGGGGTTCAGGGGCCCCAAGGGGGGTTCAAGGTTTAGGGGTGCAGGACCCAGAGATCAGTGGGATGCTGCTATGAGGGTGCAGAAAGGCTGCAGGGACCCTGGGAGGGGGGATGGAAGGATGGATATCTCAGTGTGTTCACCATATGGGGTGCCCCAGGAAGCTGTTCCTATGGGGAGCAGCCAGGGTGGGGTGTGAGGACCCCTGTGCCCCCCCCCCATAAACCTCACACACTGATGTTTGCATCCACAGAACCCGGACTCCTGATGGGAGAGCAGCCCCCCCCCCATGTGCACGCAGGATGGGGAACCCCTTCCCTTTCCCACGGCCCCATACGTGACCTTCCCAAAGCACATCCGGGGGGGGGGGATATGGGGCAGCCCAAACCCCACAGGACACAGCAATGGCCACGGGCTGCGGGGCGCTGGGCCTGGTTATGGGGTCTTTGGCAACCCCGGTGAGCGGCTGCTCCCTTCCTCCTCCTCCTCCTCTCCATGGCAGGAGCTGGCTGCGGCGTCACGTGGCGCTGGCATGTGAGCCCTGCTCCATTTTTAGCCCCAGCAGCCTCGGTGCTGCAGAGCCATGTGCGGGCGGGCGCCCGGGCGGCACGTGGGCCTGCCGCAACGGGCACCGGGGCACCGGGAACCCCCGGGGCCGCCGCCGCTGCTGCTGCCGCCGCCGCCATTGCCACGCGTGTGCTGGCGGGGGGCTTGGTGTGACCCGCGGCACGGGGGGGTGGGTGTCACCGTGGGAAACCGGGATGCTGGGACCCACAAGGGGAGGGGGGATGTGGGTGCAGGGGACCCCCCCCCAATGTTCTCACTGCTGGGGACGTGGCTGTGGGGAGATGCACGTCCCCCACGTGTCCCCTGCACGTCCCCGGCACGTGCCTGGTGTGTCCCCTGCGTGTCCCCAGTGGGGCGGGGAGGGGGGGTGCATACGTGTGTGCATACGTGTTAGTGTGCATGTGTGTTAGTGTGCATACGTGTTAGTGTGCATACGTGTTAGTGTGCATACATGTTAGTGTGCATGCATGTGTGCATACGTGTGTGCATACATGTTAGTGTGCATACATGTTAATGTGCATGCATGTTAGTGTGCATACATGTGTGCATACATGTGTGCATACATGTGTGCGTACATGTTAGTGTGCATGTGTTAGTGTGCATACATGTGTGCATACGTGTTAGTGCGCATACATGTGTGCATAAATGTGCATCTATTACTATGCATACATGTTAGTGTGCATGTGTTAGTGTGCATACATGTTTGCACATACATGTTAATGTGCATACGTGTTTGTGTGTATACGTGTTAGTGTGCATACATGGGTGCATATGTGTTTGTGTGCATACATGTAGGCATATGTGTTAGCGTCCATACGTGTGCATGCATGTTAGTGTGCACACATGTGTGCATACGTGTGTGCATACGTGTTAGTGTGCATGTGTTAATATGCATACATGTTAGTATGCACATGTGTTAGTGTGCATACATGTGTGCATGTGTGTTAGTGTGCATGTGTGTTAGTTTGCATATGTGTTTGTGCATACATGTTTGTGTGCATGCAGGTTTCTGTGCATACATGTTAGTGTGCATACATGTGATAGGTGTTTGTATGCATACATATTAGTGTGCATACGTGTTATCTGCATACATGTGTGCTATGTGTGTGCATACATTTTAGTGTGCATATATGTGTGCATACTTGTTTGTGTGCATACGTGTTAGTGTGCCTAAATGTGTGCATACATGTGTGTTTGCATACGTGTGTGCACACGTGTTCGTGCTGGGGCTGCAGTCCGGGCCGTGTGCCTGCAGCCGGGGCTGCGATCCCTCACTGCAGGGGGGTGCGTGCGTGTGCATGCGTGTACATGGACACGTGTGTGCGCCGGGGCTGCAGGGTGTGTCTGTGCGCACACTTGCACGCGCACACCAGGAGCTCCCCACATGCAGGGGTGCAGCCGCGGGGGGGGGGGTGCGGACCCCCCTTTTCTTCCCCCTATGGGGGTATCGCGACAGTGCGTGTCGTGCCCTCGCATCCCGGTGGGGCCGGGTAGGGGCCGGTTGTGGGAGGGGGGGGGCGCAGGCAGGCGCGGAACCCGCGCGCTCCGGGCGGAGCCGCCGCGCTCGGGAGCCACCGGGCGGCCGCGCCCCGTTACTGCGGTCCGGGATTCCCGGGCGCGGGAGCGGCGCGTCCGGTGCGGGCCCCACCGCAGGGCCCGGGGCGGGAAGCGGGGCGGGGGAGTCCGTGTGTGGGGGTACCCCCTCCCCCCCACCGGGGGATTCCGGTCGCGGAAACAGGCCCCGCTCCCGGTGTGTGCTCAACTCCGCTCTCCCGCCCCGTCCAGGCCTTGCGCATGCGCACCCCGTTTAAAGGTAACCGGGGGCCACAACGCGGCCCCGGCCTTGACCCAACCCCGTTACCGGCCCCGCACCCGCACCCTCCATTTCCCCCCCTTCCCCTCCGGCGTGGTCCGCGGCTCGGCCCCTCCCCTGCCCCGCAGCGGGTGAGGGCTCAGGGGTCTGCCCGTGTCCCCCCGCCCCGGCTCGGGGATGCGCTGCGCTGATGGCACCGGGGCCCCGCCGCAACCCCCAGCACCACGCAGCCGGTGTGGGCTCCGCGGGCGGTAACGGGGCGGTGCGGAGCGGCGGGCCCCGGCCATGAGGTCCACCGCCTTCCGGGCGGGGCGGGAGGAGGAGGAGGAAGAGGAGGAGGAGGAGAAGGAGTGGGAGGAGGGCTCCGCACCGCACCGCCTGCCGCCCCGCCGGCCCCGGGAGCCGCCGCCGCCGCCGCTGGGGGCACACAAGGGCCGCGGCGGCGGGGTGGTGGCGGCGGCGGCGGAGCAGCAGCAGCAGCCGCAGCAACAGCAGCAGCCGCAGCAGCGCTGGGCCGGGCCGGTGCCGCTGGCCGGTGGCAGGCAGGCCGCCGCGGGGGATGCGGGCGCCCGGCCGCGCTGCCAGGCCGTGCTGCCCGGGCGCGGCGCCGGGGAGGGCGCGGCGGGGCCGGGGCCCGGAGCTGGGCCCGTCGAACCGGGGCCTCCGCCGCCGCCGCCCGCCGAGGGCAAGTGGAAGAGCGGAGCGCGGCGAGGAGCGATGGGGGCCGGCGGCGGGTCGCCGGGGCAGGCGGCATGTCTGCGGCAGATCCTGCTGCTGCAGCTGGACCTCATCGAGCAGCAGCAGCAGCAGCTGCAGGCCAAGGAGCGGCAGATCGAGGAGCTCAAGGCCGAGCGGGACACGGTACGGGGCGGGGGGGGAACGGGAGGGAACGCGGCACAGCTCGGGTTAACCCCCCCCCATCCTCGGTGTCACCTTCTCACGGTTAACGGCCCCCCCCCCCGGCCCCAATACCCAGGGGTCCCTATGGGCTGCCCCCCGTAATAGGTAAGTATAAAGCCCCCCCACGTGGTACACCAGGGGTTAACACCCCCGTTGCAGGCGGTAACGCCCCGACATGGGGTTAATGCCCTGCTTCTTGGCACCCCGAGGGTTAACACACCCCCCCCCTTTGGGGTTAATGCCCCTCCTCTTGCAGGGGTTAAGCCCCCTAGTTGCCCCCCGTGGCACCCCAGGGGTTAACGACTCTTTTAGCAGGCGTTAATGCCCCCCTTTGGGGTTAACATCACCCCCTCGTGGCACACCAGGGGTTAACACCCCCATTGGAGCCTAATGCCCCCCCTTCGGGGTTAACGGCCCCTCCTGTGGGGTTAACAAACCCCATTGGGGCCTAATGTCCCCCCTTTGGTTACCGACCCCCAACCCCGTGCTATATGAGCAGTTAACAGTCCCCCTTGGGATTAATGCCCCCCTTTGCAACAGTTATCGCCTCCCCCATGGCATCCAATGGGTTAAGCCCCCCCCTTGCAGGGGTTAATGGCCCTCCTTGTGGCTGCTGCCACCCCCGTGGCACCCCAAGGGTTAACGGCTCCCATTAGGTCCTAATGCCCCCCCCGTGTGTGTAGGAATACCCGGGGAGGGGGGGGGGCATCAGTCCCTTCCCCTTGCCCCGCAGGGTGTTAATGCCTCCCCCAAGGGTTTAACCCCCCCGGCAGCGCAGCGGGGCCGGTACCCCCGGGGTCGGTGCCCCCCCCCCCCCCAGACAAAGGCCGCCGGGGGGCGGGGGCCCGGCGGGGGCACAAAGGGCCGGGGCGGGGCGGGCCGGCGGGGGTTAACGGGCCGCCGCCCGTCGCCATGACAGCGGACCCGCGGGAGGGGGGGGGCCTTAAAGGGCCCGCGGCCCCTTTTCTCTGCGCGGAGCTTAACTTAAAGGGGCCGCGTCCCCACGGTCCCGGCCACGCGTGGGTCAGTGCAGTGGGGCTGCCCCTCAAGAGGGGCGTGTGGGACACCCCCCATACCCCACAATGCTGCCGGCTTTGTGCTGTTCATGTGGGGATACAGTGGGGTGTGCTGCGTGCACCCCACTGCATGGCTCATGCACCCATGCCTGCATCACCCTATAGATGCTGCATGTTGTTCCCCCCCCATGCCCTGCCTGCAGTGCACCCCAAGGTGCAGCTGCATCCCCACATGCCATGTGCCAGGAAACCACGCTGGTTGTGGAGGGAAAAGCTGCCCCACGTGGTGCTACTGGAGCCCGCGATGGGTGTTTGCTGTGGTTCAGCCACGCCATGGAGATGGGGTTGGCAAATCCCGGGTGCTCCAGGCTCCTCCTGCCCCACAGCCAAATCCCCCGTGGGGTTCAGGGACCCCCTGACTGCGCTTTGCTGAATGGAGGGTTGGGTTTGGGTGTCACCAAAATGAATGCTAACGAAGCCTGCATCCGATTACAAAGCACCCTTTCCCTCCTGGGGAGAGTGCAGCTGATGTCGAGACCCCCAGATTCCTTAGAACGTGGGGTCTGCATCCATGGGGATGGGCAATGCTGATGGGGAGAAGCCAGTGGCCATTTTGTGCCGTTTGGACATCTTGGTCCATGCCTGCATCGCAGCTGAAGTGTCCAGGGGTGCGATGCCCACCGCAGGCAGCTGCCTGCGGAGCTGGGGTGCATGGGGGGTTCACCCTCAGCCTGTGTTGCAGCTCCTTGCGCGCATCGAGCGCATGGAAAGGAGGGTGCAGCTGGTGAAGAAGGACAGCGAGCGGGAGAAGCACCGCATCTTCCAGGGCTTCGAGGTGGACGAGAAGCCGGAGGCAGAAGCGTGCGAGAAGCTGCCCCTGGAGTGTCCCCAGGACCTGCTGGAGCCCCCCCCGACCCTTCAGCCCAAGCACTTCCCCTATGGCCGCAATGGGAAGGGGCATAAAAGGTACAGGGGGCTCTGGGAGGGAAAGCAGGGGACCTTCCCCATGGCTTCACGCTCCATCTGTGGGGATGGAGGGTGTGAAGGTACCAACCCATCCCAGTGCTGCTCGGTACTGGGAGCGCATCCCATTGAGCACCGGATGGAGGGAACCTCATGAAACCCTGGGTGGGGGGACCCCAAAATGCCAGTGGAGCCCCTCTCACATGGAGGAACCCACCTCCAGCCAGCCCCATTGCACAGCCCTGGCAGCCCCAGCACGGGGTGAGGATCCACGTGCCTGGCTCAGCTCTTCTTCCTCCCACAGGAAGCCAGCGTTTGGGAGCACGGAGAGGAAGACGCCCGTTAAGAAACTGGTGTCCGAGTTCTCCAAAGTGAAGAGTAAAACTCCAAAGCACTCCCCGGGGAAGGAGGAATCGGGGGGCTCCTTGTCCGAAACTGTTTGTAAACGGGAACTGCGGAGCCAAGAGACTCCGGAAAAACCCAGGGCGCCCTTGGAGACCCCGCTCCGAGCCTCGTCCCTGCCCAAGGGCCCCGGTGCCCACCCCAAGGAGAAGAGCTTCTTCAGCAGCGAGGCGGATGACCTGCCCTATCTCTCCACCACGGAAATGTACTTGTGCCGCTGGCACCAGCCGCCGCCGTCACCGCTGCCCTTGCGGGAGCCCTCCCCAAAGAAGGAGGAGACTGTGGCAAGTAAGCAATGGAGAGATGATGGAGAGCGAGCGGCACCGTGGTGTGTGCCAGGCCTTGGGGCAGAGCCGGCAGCTGGACATGGGCTCACCCGCCTCGGGGTGCTGGGGAATGGGGCTCAGCGCCCTCACCCTGAAGCTGGCAAAGGGCAAAGCCCCACAAAGCAGTGGGAGAGGTGCAGCCGGGTGTGTGGTGCTGCTGGTTCCTCCCATGGCAATGGGGATCAGCTCCGGTTCTGGTGCTGGGCTCCCCCAAACCAAGGCATCGCACTGGGTTGGTGCTGCCAGCCCCATTCTGCTCTGGTGCACCCGTTTGAGCGAGGGCTGAAGCAACTTCCCGTTTGTGGTTGGGGGAACGTGTTTCTGGTTTGTGCCACTGTGGCATAGCACGGGGTCGGCTGCTGCCCCCAAATCCGGTGCCTTGTCCTGTTGGCCGCCCCTTCCCAGCCGCTCTCCTTGGCTCCTGCAGCGTGGTGATTCCCGGCGATGGGCAGCGCCCCGGCACATCTCCTCTTGGAGCAGCTCAGGTTTGCTCGTGCGCTTGGCCGGGGGCATGGTGATGAACTCTTCCCTACACCTCAACCAGCGGCATTGCCTGGCCAGGCTCAGGATGGGCTTTTGGGGATGGGCCAAGCCGTGCCCTCCAAGGGATGGATGGGCTGGAAAGGAGCAGTGAGGCGGTGGGATGAGGCTGGAGCATGGGAATGTCGGGGTGCCAGTGTGGAGCTAACACTTGGCCTCTCATCCTGCAGTTCCATCTTGGAGGGACCACGTCGTGGAGCCCCTGAGAGACCCCAACCCCTCAGACATCCTGGAGGTACGTGCACCATTCCCATACCTGGAGCCTTCCCGGAGCACAGCTCAGTGCTCACTTTGGGGCTGGTGGCATCTCATCCAGCATAAACCCTGACTGCAGTTGTTGGGATGGGGTGAGGGTGAAGAATGAGGCTTCAGGCTGTGGGACACGGGTCTGGTGCAGGGAGGCGGCGCTCACCCTCATCTGTTGTTACAGAACCTGGATGACAGTGTCTTTTCCAAGCGGCACGCGAAGCTGGAGCTGGATGAAAAACGAAGGAAAAGGTGGGAGCAAAGAGGGCGATGCAGGACTGGGGGTCCCCAGCACAGCAGATCCTCTGTGGGGTGCAGGACTGGGCTGCAGCGGGGATGGGACCCGGGAATGGTGCCAGCGGAGGGATGTGGCTGCTGGCACAGCCTCCTGAGCATCCCATGGGCATCCTGTTTTCCAGGTGGGATATCCAGCGGATCAGGGAACAGAGAATTCTACAGCGGCTGCAGCTCCGAATGTACAAAAGGAAAGGGATTCAGGAGTCGGAACCTGAAGTTACCTCATTTTTCCCTGAGCCAGATGATGGTGAGTATCCTTGGCAGCGGGATGCAGGGAGAGGAATTAGGGTTATAAGTAAGGGGGTCCTTAACGCTCCCATCTCTCCCACAGTGGAAAGCTTGCTCATCACCCCTTACCTGCCCGTCGTCGCCTTTGGCCGGCCCTTACCAAAACTGACCCCACAGTGAGTACCGTGGTCCCCGGCAGCGGGGAGGGATGTGGCTGCTCGTACCGGTCCCCACTGGGAAGGCACTGGAATGGCTTTGTCTCTTCCCATAGGAACTTCGAGCTGCCCTGGCTGGACGAGCGCAGTCGCTGCCGATTGGAGGTGCAGAAGAAGCAGACGCCGCACCGGACCTGTCGGAAGTAGCTTGGGGCATCCCTGGCTCATCCCACAGCCGTGTTTGGACGGATGGATCCGTCCCTCCGTGATCCCAGTTCTGTTCCCTTGGGTTTCACAAGCGTTCTTCGGACTCATCTCCCTGTGCCGCAGATGGATGAGGCTCCCCCAACCCTACCCTGTATCCCGGCTGCTCCAGTCCCAACAACAGCTCACGGACCCCAGCCCCATCCTTGGTGCCCGTGTTTGGGATCCTGTGGACACTCAGCGTGGAGCCGGTGCTGGGGAATGCCGCATCCCATTGGGAATCGCTGCCTTGTTGTTAGTTAGGAAACGGGATGGACACCAGGGTGGGGGCACGGTGCTTCCCGGGAGCGCTCTTTGGGGTGTTTGTCCCCCTCTCAGTGGCTGTGACAGGGTCGGGGGGGGGGGGGGAAGGGGGGGGGTTAAAAACCTTCTATTTTCCTCTTTTTTTTTTTTTTTTTGTGAAATAGAGCTCCTGAACGCACAATTTTGGGGTTTTTTTTTGTTAATTTTGTTGGGTTGTTTTTTTTGTTAATAATTTAAATGTTTGGAGGTTGCTGAAGTTTTGCCTGAGGCAGTGGGGGTTGCGAGGGATGAGATGGGGATGGATCCTCCCCCCCCCCCCCCCTTGGTGGCACCGGCCATGGGGAGGGGGTCCCTCCCCCTCCCCCCCAAGCAGCGATTAAAGAGGTCAAAGGTCAGCAAAGCCACGTCTTTGAGTCCCTTATCTGGGGGTCTGGAGGGATTTACCCCCAACCCCCGCAAGGGTGGGTCCAGCCATGGGGCTGTGTCTATGGGGCACCAGGGGGCTCATTAATGGGGTGAAACTGGTGTGAAAACACGTTTTAAGGAGGAAATTTGCTTCGAAAACCAGGAAGTTTGGCTTGAAAAACCTGAAGTTTGGGTAAAAAACCTTGAAATTTGCTTTGAAAACCTGGAATTTGCTACGAAACCCTTGAAATTTGCTTCAAAAACCTGGAATTCCCTACAAAAACCTTGAAATTTGCTTGGAAAACCTGAAATTTGCTTAGAAAACCTTGAAATTTTCTTGGAAAATCTGAAATTTCCTTCGAAAACCTGAAATTCGCTACAAAAACCTTGAACTTTGCTTGGAAAACCTGGAATTTGCTACAAAAACCTTGAAATTTCCTTCGAGAACCTGAAATTTGGTGTGAAACTGAAAAGCGCTTTGAAAAGCCTGAAATTTGCGTCGCAAATGTGAAGTTTGGGGGGGGTCACGTGAGGGTTTGTTTTTGGTTTTTTACATTTCGGTGTTTATTTTTGATATTTTTTTATTTACCGTTAAAGAACCGCGAGCCCGCCCCCCCGCGCGTGACGTCACTTCCGGCGCAGTGACGCAACCTTCCCGGTGACGTCGGCTCGTTGCCCGGCGCTCGCCTGCCCCCTGCCGGGCAGAGGAGCACGCGTGTAGGAACGGGTCGACGCGGCCCTGACGCGAAGGCTGCCGGGATTGCGCTGACGTCACCCGCCGCGGGGTCCGCCGGGAGCTGTAGTCCGTCCCGGCGTGCCCCGCGCGCTGGCCAAGATGGCGGACCGGCGTCGGCAGCGCGCCTCGCAGGACAGCGAGGACTCGGATTCGGACTCGGCCGCCTCCGACAGCGGCGCCTCGGCCGCCAGCGCCGCCCGCTCCCCATCGCGCTCCGGCTCCGGGTCCCGCTCCGGGTCCCCGCGGCCTCAGCACCGCCCTCCGCGGGGCGCTGCCGGAGCCCTCAGCGCTGGGCCGCGGGGCCGCGGCGGCGCCGAGAGCGCTGCGGGGGGAGCGGCCAAGAGCGCGCCCGAGTCCGAGTGTGTGAGTGCGGGTGTACGGGGGGGGGCGATGGGCGCTGCGGGGCCTGCGCTGGGTCCCGCCCTTGCGTTTCCATTAGAGCCGGGCTCCAGCACCGGGAAGGGGCTGAATCCCCCCCAGCCGGGTCCCTGCGGGGGGTGCAGGTGCGGGTTTGCTGCCCTCTTCCATCATGGATCCGCCCTGAGCGGCTTCCCTTATGGAAGGGAAACCTTTAGAGGGAAGTTTTGGCGCTGCTGCCCCGCGGCCTGGGGCTCCTGCCCTGGTCTGGATGCGAATTCCTCCCATCCTGGGTTCATGGGCTGGTTATTCCAAGTTTCCCCCTCAGTTTTGGCGTTTGGCCCCGTTAGCACGTTGTCTGGTTTTGGTCTGGTTTTGTTTTCACAGCTTGATCAGTGTGTTCTTTTAACGAAAAACTTCCAGATCTGAGCTGCTCTGCTTCATGTGGTCCATGGTTCCATGAGCCAGCGGCTTCTCCAGGGTGCAGGGCTGTGCTCCTGTCACTGGAGTTTCAAGGACATGCTCAGCATCTATTCCTTAATCCTGCTTTAAGGAATCCTCCTGGAGCTGCCTTGTCTGCCCCTCGTTACTGAGGGAGAGGCCCTGGCATCGTTGGCATTGCTCTTTCCCTTCTGAGCCCTCCAGCACTTTACAGTTTGTGCTGGTTTCTTCTTGAGCTGCTTTAGAAAGACCCAAGTAAAAGGCCTTGGGAGCCCTGGGTTTGTTTCTGTTCCTGCTCACTGGAGCTCAGCTTCCCAGGGCGGATGCGATAGGAGCAGAGCCAGCTGTTGCTGGGATTGTGTGTGGGATGATACCGGGACTGGGCTGCTGCCTCCCACTCTGCTAACCCGCCTTTCTCCCCCTCTCCTGCAGGAAAGCGAGGATGGCATCGAGGGAGACGGTGAGTAACGACATCCTGGCTCTGCTGTCCGTGTGCCAAATGGGAAAGCTGGACAAAACGCCTTCTCCAATGGCCCTGCAGTTGGTGCAGTCCCAAATATGAACTCATAACGGTGGGCAAACAGTGGGTGCAGGGGCAGAAAGAGCCAAACTCATCCTTGCTTCCTCCCATGCTGGCAATGGGGTTTGTTGGGGACGCTCAGTGCTGGCCTCTGCCTTGGAGAGGGGGCTCTGTGCCCCTCTGCTTGTTACACTCACAGAGAAGCTGCATTTCTGCTCCTGCCCTAACACCCGACTCCTTTTTCTCCCCTGCAGCTGTGCTCTCGGATTATGAAAGCGCCGAAGACTCGGAGGTAAGAGCAGTCCCTGTCCCGCTGTTCCGAGTGTTCTGCCCACTGTTTGCACCTCACATAAACAGCACAAACCCCACTTTGTGTCCCTCGTTTTCCACTACCCCGTTGGCAGCATTGCTTTTGTCTCAAGGTACCAGCAGCGTGGTCAGTGCCACTGCTGCGAGCCCCTCACCAGTGGTTCCCTGTGTACAGAGAAGCCACTGTGCTGCTGGGGTGGCTGTGGGACCGGTGTTTGGGATACTGGGAGCCATGGGCCAGAAGGGTGTGGAAGGAAGCGGAGGATGCGTGTTGGGTTGAAGCATCCCTGTGTGTGGCAGCTGGAAGGGGAATGTGCCCTGGGAGTGTTGAGAGCTTTGTGCTGGCTCTGTATGGAGCAAATCCCACCTGAGCCCCCCTGCCTGTGCCCTGTGGCTGAGGTTTTTAGCTCAGAACAGCAAGTTTCCCATTTCCAGGCAGTTTAGAGAAGTGGTTTCTAATGATGACGATGAAGGTTTTCTAGTGGGAACCCTTCTCTTGAAGCAGCTGGTTTGGGGGTCTGGAGGGGGGCAGCAATTAAAGACAACACAGGACAACGAGGCAGATGAAATCAAAGCCCCTAGGGCTGTACTTTGTCAGTTAATCTGTGTCATTGATGAGGAGGCTGCAGAGGTGGCACATGGTGCAGCAGCTCTTTGTGCCTGGAAAGCTGCATGGAGGCACTGGTGCAGGTTGCAGGGGGTATTGCATCACTGCCGTGCCAGGATGACTCTGTTCCTGTGCCTAAAAATAATGCCCTGTCTGGGCTTCCCCAGCGTAAACAAAAGGAGCAGTTGATGTGCAAATACGCTGTGTTGAAAGAGAAAAACAGAGCCGTCTTTTTGTTAATCACACGGGGCTATTTTTAGTGTGGGTTCAGCCTCAGCAGGGCTTGCAGGCTCCTGGAGGGTGAAACCAGGTCAGCTCCTGCGAGCAGAGAGCTCCCAGTGACTCAGCTGAGTGACTCCAGGGAATCTGGAAGCGGTGCTGGCTGGGGCCGGGCCCTGGCATGGGAAGGAAGGGATGGTCCAAGGGCCTTTGCTCGCTGTCTCCTTGCCTTTACAATGGAGCTGATCCCAGACTGGAAAGCCAGACTGTTAGACCTCATTGGGATGGGGAGAGGGGGTGGGTTTGGTTTGCTTTTCCCGTTAAAATTCAGGGATGAGAAGGACCTTAAGAGCTAATCCACTGCTTTGAGAGGGGCAGGGCTCAACAGCTGGAACAAGGATCTGACTCCAAATGTGGGGACTTGTGTGGGGAAACTCCTGGGGAAGCTGTTGCTAAAGGTCCACGTTAGAGTAACCGAGGCTCTCTCAGGCAGAGGAAGAGGATTACAGCGAGGAAGAAAGTGCCAAAGTGGAACTGAAGCAGGACAGTAACGATTCCTCCGGATCAGCGGCGAAAGCAGAGAAAGGGGATGAGAAACCAGACTCTAAGGGTGCTGTGACTGGTGAGAGGCAAAGCGGGGACGGGCAGGTAGGTGTTAAGCATGGGTTCTTTGGGCCATGGGGGAGGCTTCTCACAGGGGGACTGCTGTAGTGGTGAGAGCTGTGATTTTGACAGGAGAGCACCGAACCCGTGGAGAATAAAGTCGGGAAGAAGGTTCCCAAGCACCTGGATGATGATGAGGATCGGAAGAACCCAGCTTATATCCCACGGAAAGGGCTCTTCTTTGAGCATGACCTCCGAGGGCAGACGCAGGAGGAGGAGGTCAGGTATGTGAGCATAACCCCGTAGGCTCTAAACTGACAGAGGGGAGATGGAGATGAGCTCTTAGGCAGAAGGTGATGGGGAAGAGAGCTGTTGCCTGTGCACACCCAGCCCTAGAACCACTTGGTGTCTGGGCATGGGGCTGGTGGAAGCTGCCACTGTGCCCTTGTGGCCAAGAAGGCCAGTGGGATCCTGGGGTGTATTAGAAGGGGGGTGGTTAGTAGGTCGAGAGAGGTCCTCCTTCCCCTCCACTCTGCCCTGGTGAGACCGCATCTGGAATATTGTGTCCAGTTCTGGGCCCCTCAGTTCAAGAAGGACAGGGACCTGATGGAGAGAGTCCAGCGCAGGGCAACTAAGACGATGAAGGGAGTGGAGCATCTCCCTTAGGAGGAAAGACTGAGGGAGCTGGGTCTCTATAGTTTGGAGAAGAGGAGATTGAGGGGTGACCTTATTAGTGCATATAAATATATAAAGGGGGAGTGTCCCGAGGATGGAGCCAGGCTCTTCTCAGTGGCAAACAATGATAGGACAAGGGGCAATGGGTACAAACTGGAACACAAGAGGTTCCACTTAAACCTGAGAAGAAGACAGAACACTGGACCAGGCTGCCCAGGGAGGCTGTGGAGTCTCCTTCTCTGGAGACATTCAAAACCCGCCTGGACACGTTCCTGTGTAACCTTATCTAGGTGTTCCTGCTCCAGCAGGGGGATTGGACTAGGTGATCTTTCGAGGTCCCTTCCAATCTCTAACATACTGTGATGCTGTGATTTCCTTGGTAACAACTCCTGATGTGACTGTTCCAGGCCGAAGGGTCGTCAGCGGAAGCTGTGGAAGGACGAGGGCCGCTGGGAGCATGACAAGTTCCGGGAGGACGAGCAAGCCCCCAAGACCAGGCAGGAGCTGATCGCGCTCTATGGCTACGACATCAGGTCAGCGCACAACCCTGATGACATCAAGCCAAGGAGGATGCGCAAACCGAGGTGAGCAGCAAAGTCAAACTGGAGCTGGCTTCTCCCAGAGGGAGACAGGTCTGAAATGCCAAAGTGGGGAAGCCCTCTTGGTGGCATTGGTCTCTGAGGTGTGACCTTGGTGCTGGGATCTCTGGGCATCCTGGAGAGGGTTTCCCTGTGGTACCTTGCACCAGGAATTTGTTTCCAGTTGTTTGTTCTATTTGTCCCCCCTCAGGTTTGGGAGTCCTCCTCAGCGAGATCCAAACTGGTCCAACGAGAGGCCCAGTAAGCCCCCAAGGCACCAAGGGGCAGACAGCACTTCAGCTCCCCCACGAACCTTCACCAACAGGAGCTCTGCAGGGACGGGGAGGATGCCCCCACCTAGGAATTACCCGAGGCTGGGGGGCTACAAAGAGAGCCGTCCAGGCTACCGAGCTTCGGAAGCCAGCATCCAGCATCTGTCTCGGAATGGTGAGCAAGTGAAACAGGAGAGCAGCTACCGAGGGAAGCACGCAGAGCAGACCCCACCGAGGGACAAGTCACCTGAGGTGGAAGCAGGGCACGTCCACAGCAGCCCTGTAAGGGAGGAGGTTGCTTTGGAAAACCAAGCCACAGCTGCAGATGCTGCCCAGCCACCACCAGACAGACCAGTTGAAAAGAAGTCTTATTCCCGGGCAAGAAGGACCAGAATCAAAGCTGGGGATGCAGGGAAGCTGGCGGATGAAGTGCCCGCTTCGGAAGGGCTGGCTCCTGTGCCTCCAAAACCCGTGCAAGCTGAGACATCCCTCCCACCAGCCAAGAGCAGCAATTGGGAGTCACCAGTAGAACCCAGCTTGGATGGACTCGAGCAAGAAATGACCCAAATGAATCTCGCTGAGCAGAACTGGGCTCCAGGGCAGTCTCAGTTCATACAGCCCCGGGAGCTGAGGGGTAAGTGGGTGCTGGCTGTTGGCTTTCAGCTCCAGCCAAACAGCAGACAGGGAGAGCTGAACTGTGCCTGCCTCAGTCTTGAGGTGGATCCAGGCCAGGGATGCTGAGAAAATGCAGTAGAGGTGGTTAGAGGGGACGAAACAGAGAAAAGGGGACTTTGGGAATCACAGTGAGGCTGGCTGCTGCAGCCAGAGTCATTGTTCAGGAGATGAGGAGCCTTGTGCTGGCTTGGTGGGTAGGGTGATGGATAACCAGGCTCCTGCAGTGTTTAGCTAGGAGCAGGAGGGAGCTTTCCTCTGTTTATCAGTGTAGCTCCTAGCATTGGGATTTAGTTGGCACTAGCCAAGGCCTGGCTGGGATTGGCAAATGAATTTGTGCCTCGTAGGAGGAAGCTGCTCCATTTGCAGCAGCGGGAGGGATCTGAGGCAGAGTTTCCCTGTGTGAGCTGAGAGCTGAGTTCTAGTTGAGCCTCCATGCAAGAGGTCACTCAGGTATAATTATCCCTTTGCAGAATGAGAATCCTTTCTGGGGGCTGTTGGAGTTCTTCCCAAGGGAAATAAAACTGGAGCAAGGAGAAGCGAGCAGCTCGCTGCTTTCATAAGCATCTCTTGAGGTTTAGGTCATGAAACCATAAGTCATCTTGTACTGATGCGACTGGCAAGAGCTTTGTGTGAAGACTCTCGGTCTTGACTGTGGATGTGAGGAGACAGGCTTTAAATGTGTCAGTGGGATGAGAGTTCCAATGTGCTGTGAGCTGCAGCTGAGATCATAGACTCCTTTTTTTAGGCTTAGAAATAAAACATCTTCACAGATTTACCACGAGACAGCTCCAGGCTGCAGGAGGGGAGCACTTTGGCAGAAGGACATCCTAATCCACTGTCCCTTTTGTTTCTTCCTAGCAGAGAAGGCAGGATCCTAGGAGGCCTTTGGCTGGCACGGGTGCATGTGTTGCAGTACCAGTGATCCATGGGCACTTCCACTGTTTGGTTTGTCCACTTTGGCTCCCTTGGGATCACCTGGGCTTAGCTTGGCACCGTGCTTTTAAACGTGTGCCAGAACTTTGTTGTTTGGATTAAAAGGAGCCCGTGCTAAAAGTGGTTACACCCTGGAGAGGGTTTAAACTGCAGCTTACCCAGTCCCACGTGGCTCCTTGTTTGTGCTCTGAGGAGATCCCTGTCTCGGCAGGAGCAGGGCTTTATAGATCAGGACCTGGATTTCAGGCTGAGGGCTTCTCTTTGTTAGCAAGGTTTCAAAGGTGTTGAGCAGCATGGGTGATTGTAGAGTGATACAGCAGCTCCTCATCTGTCCTGGAACATTTCACGTGGTAGCTGAAGAGGTGAGCTTGTCAGATGGTTCCTTGTCAGGCAAGCAAGAGTACTATTGGTATTGGTAGGACATCATGTCCTGGTATCTCCCTTGTTAGGTGAGGTGGCTCTTTCCTAGGAATAAATACAAACCATAATAACCAGTCTGTTTCTTCCTCAGGTATTCCTAACCACCACATGCACGTGGGAACTGGGCCACCACCGCCTCAGTTTAACAGGATGGAGGAAATGGTAAGGCATGTTGCGTGGAGCGTGACTCTTGCTTTTAGAAGTGCACTTGTTTGTGGGCTGTGGTAATTAGAGGCTGCCTGGGACACCTCAGCCTTTCCCTTTTGTGGGTGTTCCCAGTTCTTGCTGCGTGACCCAGATGGGAGGTTTGCAGGGGCTGGGAAGGGCTGGAGGGTTCCTGACCCTCACCGTTGCCTTTGGGCTCTTTCAGGCCGTGCAAGGGGGCCGTGTCAAACGCTACTCATCGCAGCGGCAGAGAGCACCGGTGCCGGAGCCTGCCCCCCCCATGCACATCAGCATCATGGAAGGGCACTACTATGACCCACGTGAGTGCTTCCATCCTGCTCCCGAGGCTCTGTGTGTGCCTGGACCTGAGCAGCTGGAGCAGGAGTCCCCCCCACTCCCCCCCATCCCATTAGGGTCAGGGGCTTTGTCATTGTCTCATACAGTAAATGAAAAGGTGGCTCTGAGCCTCCCTGCTTGGTGCTGTAACCCACTGGAACAGAATCACTGTTACCACCTCCCCTCTCTAGTCTCTAGGACACCGCTTTCCTTCACAAAAACTAGGATTTAAAATTAACTTGAAATCAGAGCAATGCCTTTGACATTTGAGAGCGGGGAGAATTACAGAGGATGGGTGAGGAATTGACTCCGGCATTTAAAGTGCAAGAGAAGAAATTCCCTGAGCATTCTGCTTTGTAAAAGGAGTAGGAGGCTTTTCTGTTGGGAGCATGGAGCATCTGTCAGCCTGGTAGACTGCGTGTGCCGATGGGAATGTGGCTTGCAGCACAGCATCTTGTAACCGTGGCTGGTTGGGGCGGGCGTGTGGCTTGCTGCAGCAGAACAAAACTGGTTGGAGCTTTTCCTTACCAACTGTTGTGTGTTGCAGTACAATTCCAGGGACCAATCTACACCCACAGTGAGAGCCCAGCCCCGCTGCCGCCCCAGGGGATGATCGTACAGCCAGAAATGCACCTCCCTCATCCAGGTGAGGAGCCGGCTTCCCAGCATGGGGCATGGTAGCGATGTGGTTGTGCTCCCTGATAACTCTGGTTCTTGTCACTTGGGGAATCCATTTTGCCTGCTACAGCATGGAATAGACCTGCTTCCCTTATGCACTGGGAGGCTGAATCAATCTAAACTTAAAGGAGAGACAAATGGGCATTTCTGGCCCTTGCAGCCAGCACAGGACTGAGGGGATCTGCCTGGGTTGGCAGACTCTGCACAGACCTTCCTGCCTGAGCTGCTTCCCCTTCAGTGGGGCGCTTGGCATCAGGTTCTTTGGTCCCTGATGCTTCGAGATCAAAGGAGAAAAGCAGAAATGAGAGCTGTTGAGTTGGCATTTCCCCATCTTCCCTCAGAAACTGCTTACAGAAGGGGATGGGATGTGCTGACCTGGGGCTGTGGCTGGTTCAGGAACTGGGACCCTGCACTGGGGAAGGAGCTGTGCTCCACTGTGCTGAGAAGTGCTTTATCCTCCCTTCCCTTCCTCACACCACACTAAGCATGTTCTCCTCTCATCCCAGGTTTACATCCCCACCAGACGCCAGCCCCCATGGCCAACCCTGGCCTGTACCCTCCGCCCGTCTCCATGCCCCCAGGGCAGCCCC
The DNA here is from genome assembly GCF_033783945.1 of Neopsephotus bourkii. Taxonomy (NCBI): domain Eukaryota; kingdom Metazoa; phylum Chordata; class Aves; order Psittaciformes; family Psittacidae; genus Neopsephotus; species Neopsephotus bourkii. The sequence goes on from NW_026901578.1 coordinate 96,404, forward strand.
CACCGCAGCAGCTGCTGGCACCCACTTACTTCTCCCCTCCTGGAGTCATGAATTTTGGGAATCCTGGCTATCCCTACCCACCGGGAGCGCTGCCCCCTCCGCCCCCTCCGCATCTCTATTCCAACACACAGGTAAGCAGCTGCACTGCACAGCCCGCCCTCAGCAGGAGCTGTGGAAGGCAGATGGGAGCCTCTGGAGTGTGGATATACCCTCTGGATTGCTGGGAGAGGATGCGGAGCAGCTGGGCTGCTCTGTGGTGGGAGGTTGTTCACTGTCATCCCTCTCCCTGCTTGGGGTGGGTAACTGGAAAGGATGGCAGCCACAGCTGTACCCTGAAACGAGGGACTAGTGGATGACATGCCTGTATTGGTGGGTCTTAGAGTCAAGGCCTTCTCCTGCAGGACAGGGAAGCAGCCCACTGGGAGCCTGGGGCCTTTTACATCCCCTCCAAGCCCATGCTAAGCAAACACCACCTTGAAAATAGAAGCTCCCCCCTCCCTGGCAGTGCTCAAGGCCAGGTTGGACGGGGCTTGGAGCAAGTTGCTCTAGTGGAAGGTGTCCCTGCCCATGGCAGGGGGTTGGAACCGAATCAGCTTTAAAGTCCCTTCCAGCACAAACCAGTCTGTGAAAATGGCTTTGGAAGCCCTTTCCGTTGGAGATGGGGGCAGGAGGCTGGAAACTGCCTGGTGCTATTCCTTGGAAAGCCCTTGGTGTGAGCAGTGTGGGGCTGGCTTTTCCTGCTCCCTGTCCCACCTCTGTGTCCACGGAGCTGCTGGGCAGGGAGGAGGAGCCCTCTGCTCCTGGCAGCAGCACACGGCTGACACGCAGTGGCAAGCGGCAGGGATGCACGTTCCCAAGCCCTACAACCTTGCTGCATCCATCCCACTGCCCTGGCAGGAACCAGCCTGGTCTGGGGGCAAGATCCTCAGCCCCCTGCAGCTGGAGGGGATCTGGGTGTGATGAGGAGCCATTGCCTGCCTTGCCCATGTAGAAGAGTAGTAGCTGCTGCTGTTGCAAAGCACAGATGTCCTGTGGCAGCTGGGAAACTGGGGGGTGAAGGAAACCCATCTGTGAGCTTCAGTCTGATGTGGCTGTGGGCTGCTGCAGCCTGGCCTTGCCCCGAGGCCCTGGTGAGGGGCAGGGGTAAGTGATGCTGTTCTTTGTGACCTTGTGGAGCTCAGCACAAACTGAGCCCGGTCCCTCTGTGACTGCTCTCACCTTCAGTGCCCGGTGGTGGCATCTTGTCACAGCCCAGCTTTGCACCGTGGTGCTCTCACAGGGGATGCAGGTTTTTGTGTCCCCCACCACTGACCCTTCTGCTCTCTGGGGAGCGCAGGCCCAGTCCCAGGTCTATGGAGGGGTCACCTACTACAACACTGTCCAGCAGCAAGTGCAGCCCAAGCCTTCTCCTCCTCGAAGGACATCCCAGCCCGTGACTATCAAGCCACCACCTCCTGAGGTACCATCCCCTCGGCACGAGCCCATGCATGAGTGATGCTGAGCCCTCGGGGTGTGCGCGGGGCTGCAGTCTCCCTCTCCCATCCCATATAACGCGTTGTTCCAGGGAAGTCTTTACCTGATCTTTGACATGTCCCATACTTCAGCTTCTCGTTGCAGGTGGTAAGCAGGGTTCCAGTTAAGTTGAGTTTCTAAATACTTTAAAACTAAACCTGCATAAAAAGTAAGTCTGAAGTTGACTCTTGCTTGTTTTGTTTTGTTTTATTTGCTCAGGGTAGAGAGCAGAGCACTTTAGAGAGAGAAAAACCCAGTCCTAAGCTAGAAGGCAGTGACTTCTCCTGAAGAGTAAGAGGCAAGACCTTAGTAGATAGCTCAGGCAGCAGACATAAAGGCTTCCCAGAGGCAAGAGCTGTTTCTCTGCGCTGTGAATGGTTTCCTTGCTCCGGTCCTGTGAGCTGTGTGTGTGTGCCAGGGGGCCACGTGTGTGTTTGCTTTCCGTTCTCCATGCCTTGCTCAGCACAGAGGGAGCCGGAATCACCCAACAAGCCCCAGCAGACCGGGGCAGGCTCGCAGCAGCGGTGATGGGCTGGGGCCACGCAGTGCGTGTCGATGCGCTGCGAGATGCTCTCATCACCTTGATCAGGGCGTTTGAAAGGCCTGGTGATGGGAAGGGGTTGAACCCTGAGCAGAGCAGGGCTGGAGGGGGCTGGTTGTGCCCACACCGGGCATGGGTGGGGGCTGTGGTTGTGTTTTGGCAGCTGGGTGAGGAGGGTGTTCACTTGCAGCCCCGCGCTGGTGTTGCTGCAGCCTAAAAACCTCCCCTTCTCCTTCCTCTTGCCCACCAGGACAGCAAAGGGGAAAAATCCAAGGAGAGGAGCAACACGTAGAGGTGCAGCCATGGGCATCCCGACGCCAGCCTCAGCCCCTCGGCAAGGAGGAAGCTCCTGGGGGAAGGCTTCTTCCCTGCGTGTAGGTGAGGCAGCGGGAGGAAATCAGCTGTGCTCAGGGCCAGGCACCTTCCCCCTCTGGTTTTACCGGTGCCCTCCCAAAACTCATCTCACTGCTGCTGATCTGCCCTCCTTCCCCTTCCCTCCCTGCGGAATCAAGCCCCAGGGCCTTGGGCACACGTTCTCTCAGCTTCTCTCTCCCTTACTAAATGTCTGCCCCTTTCCCCTCCCTAGGATGTTAAACTCCATTGGCTTGGTTGGGGTCTCTCTTTTTATTTAAGAAATGAACCAGCTCCTTCAGTAAAGCTGATTTGTTTCTTTTTGGGGTACCTTGGATCTGTTTGTCTGGCTAATGGGACCGGCACCTCCCCCGTCCCCCCATGGGGACAGCTGAGACCTTCATTCTAATTCTCATTTATAATTAGCACGTTTATTTCTGCCATTGTTAAGGCACGGGGAGGGCAGCTGGGCCATTGGGGGCTGTTGGAACGCGCTGGCTCTGCAGCCACCACTTAATTTAGAAGCTCCTTTTTCCCCAACAAGCCCCGTTGGTCACTGGTGTCTTTGGTGGTTTCTGTCCACGTCTGTGCAAGCTTTCAGCTCCTGTCAATGGGAATCTATGGGCACAAGCGTGGGGTGCCACAAGCACATCCTGCAGAGCAGGGTGAGGTTTCCTCCTGCACCCCTGCCAGATCAGCAGCAGGGAGGGAGGGAGGGAGGTTTATGGGCACCTCGACGCTGCCCGAGCAGCTCTGCCAGCCACAAACCAGCCAGACGGGGCGAGCAGGGCAGGGATTTGCTCCCAGCACTTGGGTGTTGCTGCTGTGGAAGTGGAAGGGGGGGTGTTGGAACCCGCCCTGACGCGTCCAGCATCCAACCTGGGCTCCCAGCATCCAACCTGGGCTCCCAGCATCCAACCTGGGCTCCCAGCCCCAGCAGGAAGCGTTTGCCACCACATAAACCAGCGCTCCCTGGGACCGTGCAGCACAACGATGCAGTGCCGGCTGCACCAGTGTCTCCAGCAGCATCCCACCAGCTCCCAGTCCCTATCCTCGCAGCCGTTGGCAAATTGCATGAGGAAGCTTGGTGCGGGCAGGCTGCCAATCCCTGCCCATGCTGGCTGCGTCGAGCACGTGCTGGGGCAGCTGCTGGTACAGGAGAGCAGGAGCATCCTCGCTGCAAGCAAGTGGCATCTTGGCCTCCGAGTCCCCATCTGCACCAAGGGAGGGTGCCCAGGGCCCACCTGCCTGCTCTCTGGTCCAGATCTCCTCCTGCATGCCCGGCTTCCCAGCAGCAATCCCTTCTTTGTTCCTTGTTCCTAACTCCGTGCCCTTTTTGTACCTAACATCAGGCGTCAAAGCAGGAAACCCTCGTGTTCTCCATATTTCTGCCTTAAGGCTGTAAGTGAATCATTGATGTATTGGTCCTGGTGGCTGAAGTCCCGGACCTCACAACACTGTGATGGGTTTTGGTTTTGTCTCTTTGGGTTCCTGTCCTGTAGAAATGCACATTTGTAACCGGTGTTGTATCGGCACATGGATGAGAACATGTTAGAAAGCATCCGTCTCTCTCTTGTCTCTCTTTCACTGCACCGTGTGCTTCCAAAGGAGAACCAGCATCCCTTTCCCTTCTCTTCCCTTCATAGGAGCTGCTGGTGGGACTGGAAGAGCAGCTCCAGCCCTGTCCCCTGCAGGGGGTGGAACAAGCGGTGTGGAGGTGGTGCTGGAGCTGCTGCGCTGCTGCCTCCCTCCAACGCGGCTTCCCACTGCAAAACGGGTGCTGGGTGCAGCCTCCCTCTGCATCCCAACCCAGTGGGGACCAGTATGGGGGGGAAGGATGGATCCCCCCCATGCCAAGGCACGCTCCCCTTCCCGCGATGCTGGGAAGCAGATTGAGGCACTGGTTTTCTCCCTCGGTGTGATCTTTCCCTCCTGCTGTTTTGAGCAGTGCTCAGAGGCTTCGTGCCCCCCCCTTGCTTGCCCAAGCGGCTGCAAATGGAGGCGCAGGCTTTGGGAGGGAAGCGCCTGCTCCAGATCCCAGCTCGTTAGGAGGAATAACAGCGAATTAATTAAGCCAATAGCTCAGGCTGCTCCAGCGGTGCCCCCGTCCCTGCTGAGCGGGGGGAAGAGAGCTGGGATGAGCCAATGGGCCCGAATGTGGGGCACGCAGGATGCTGCTTGCACCCAGAGCCAGGCACCCTCCTCTGGCTGCCCCATAGGGGATGGAGGAGCTGCATGGGGTTGGTTTGGGGTCATTAGGGGGGGTGTCAGAAGCGCCATGGGGTGGAGGAGAGCTGTGCTGTGCCATCCCATCCCATCCCACCAGGGCCCGTGCAGCAGAGAGATGGGGATACAGGGATGTGTTTTGCTGCTTTCCCGCCGCCGCATGGCTGGAGTTGCCAAGCAACTGCCGGGTGCGGAGGAAGCGGGAACAAAGCAGGAGCTGCCGGGACCCCCGTACCCCATCCCTCCATCCTTGGGTGGGCAATGGGGTCAGCCGCTGTGTTCCCCCGCGTATATTGCCACCACCCCACCCTACAGCCGCAGGTTTGCGGGGCATGAACCCGGCCGATGATGGGGATGGGGATGGGGATGGGGATGGGGATGGGGATGTGCAGGCTCTGTCCCCCCCGTTGCGGTCCCCACTGTCGCTGTGCCCAGGGCGGTGCGGAGCCGGTTCTGGGGGTGTCGGGGTGCGGGCAGGGAGGGTGCTCGGCACCCAGGGCACTGGGACCCGGCAGCTCAGCCCCGGGCGGGCGCCACGTCCCGCCCTGCCCTGCCCGGTTCCTGCCCCGGCTCCTGCCCCAGCAGGCCCGGCCCGGCACTGCCTGTTCCCGGCCTGGCAGCGGCGCGGGGGCAGGAGCTGCCCCGACCTGCCCGCCCGGCCCCGGGGGAGCCAGCACCGGGGAGTGGGGGGGGGGCGCATCCACTCCCAGCCCTTTCCCACGCTGTGATGGGGGGCAGAGAACTGGGCTTGGGGGGGGGCATCACCCCATAGGTGGGGATGTGACCCCATAGATGGGACACAGGGGAGGGGGCTCCATGGGGGGGACAACCCGAATGTGTGCCCCAGGGACATGGGGGGTCGGGGTGTGACATGGATGTGGTACAGTCCACTGGGGGGGGGGCACACACTGCGCCCCTCGCCGGTGCGGCGGAGGGGGGGACACAGGCAATGGGGAGGTGCGGGGGCTCTGCGTGGCCCCCGTGTGTGCCCGCGTCCGGTGCTGCGGGGCGGGGAGGGGGGTGCGGGGGTTGTGCAACGCATCCCGGGTGCGGGGCTGCGGCGAAGAGGGGGGGGGACACGGAGGGGCCGCGTCCCGGTGCCGCCGCATCCCAGCGCTCCGGTGCCGGTGCGGAGGGGGCGGGCAGGTGCCGGCGGCGGGGCCGGGGGCGGCGGCGGGGCGGGGCTGCGGGGCGGGCGCTACCGGCGGGGCCGCGGGGCGCAACGCGGGGCGGGCGGGGAACGGCGCCGGGGCCCGAGCCCGACCGGAGCCGAGCGGAGCCGCCCCGCGCCGCCGCCGCCGCCGCCGCCCATGGCCCCCTGAGCCGCCGCCGCTGCCGCCGCGCCCGGGCGGCCATGAAGCCGCTGGAGAAGTTGCTGAAGAAGCCGGGCTCGCACCTGCCCGCCCGCCCCCCCGCACCGGCACCGGCACCGGCAGCGCGGCGGCAGAGCCTATCGCGCCCTCCCGCATCGCCCGAGGAACCGGCGGGGCCGGCGGGGCCGCAGCCGGGGGGCGAGGGCCGGTGGCTGGAGCTGCGTCCCCCCGAGGCTCCGCTTCGCTCCCCGGAGGACCCCTCCCCGGGAGGCGACCGGGACCGGGAGCCACCGAGCCCGGAGCCGCCGCCCGCCGCCCGTTGCTGCTGCGGCTGCGGCCCCGCCGCTCCCGCGCCCCCCGAGCGGCTCCTGACCGCGCTCCTGGAGCGGCTCCCGGCGGGCGGAGCTCACGGCCGCGGCTGCGGAGCAGGTACCGGAGGGACCCCCGGGAGCGGCGGCCGCGGGGGGTGCCCGGTGCGGGGAGCGCGGCCCTGCCCTGCGCTGCGCTGCGGGAGCCCGGGGGCGATGCGGAGGCGCTGGGGGGGGGGGGGAGCGAGGATTTGATGGGCGCCCACCCGCGACCGCCGCGGGATGCGCTGGGGGATGCGGGGGGGGGAGAACGGCGGCGGGAGGCGCCGGTGCCCGGTGCGGGGCTGCCACCGCGCAGGGTGCGGGTGCCAAGGTCAGGCTGGGACCGCGCCAGGCCAAGGCGAGCGTGGGTTGGGGTGGGCAGGGTCCCAGCGGGCACCGCCGCGGTGCGGGGGGGGAGCGGTGCGGGGGCTCGGTGGCTGTGCCCGGACCGGACGAGGCCGATGGGGCGCAGGAGGCACCGGTTAATCCCGACCATCCCGGGGCTAAAATTAACCCCGGTGCGAGCTGCGGAGCCGGGGCCGTCCCCCCGCGGCTCCTGGGGTGGTTTTGGGTGCTCCCCCCCCCCATGGGATCCCCGCTTCAGGGATGCCCCGGGCCCGGGTGCGGTTCCCCCACCGCCACGATGGAGCCTTCGGGAAGGGGCGAGATGGAGCTGGCAGCGCCGGGCCCTGCCTGCACCAACACGCTGCCAGGCCCGGCCCTGCGGTGCCTGGGCTGGTGGGGAGCGGGGCAGGAGGCGGTGGGGGGGTCCAGGGGCTCCCCCCAGCCCGGCGTGGGAAAGGCGTCCCTGTGGGTGCTACATGGGGAAACTGAGGCAGGGCTGGGGGGTGCTGCAGCCAGGATGGGGGCTTCGGTTCTTTCTGCACCCCAGGGGAGGGCTGGGGCAGCTGGGGGCCCCCCACACTGCCCCTGCCTGCCCCAGCACTGATACAGGGTGCTGGGGGCCGGGCTGTGCCGCAAACTGCTGTGTCCTGCTGTTGGTGGCAGCTTGGATCCCATGGGTGCTGCGCCCTGGCATGGGGGTACTGGGGGAGCCTCAGCCATGGCTCGGCACAGATCCATGCGGCTAGGGCCTGGGAGATGCTTGTGAGGGACCCTGGTGTCCCATCACTGTGGTGCTGGGGCTTAGGACACAGCCCTGGGTACCCATCGGCTGGGACCTGCTCAGGGCCCAGGGGCGAGGGTTGCGCTGGTGCTGGGGAGGGAGCGGTGCCCGGTCCAAAGGTCACTGGGTGCTGGCGCTGACGGGATCACCACTGGGACCTGCCCCTCGGCTCACCCAGCTGGGCCCAAACCCGCTCCCGACAGCAGGGGGGTCCCGTGTGTCCCGGTGTCATTGGCATTGCCCCCCTTGGCTGTGTCCTGGTGTCGTTGGCATTGCCCCCCTTGGCTGTGTCCTGGTGTCATCGGCATCGCCCCCCTTGACTGTGTCCTGGTGTCATCGGCATCGCCCCCCTTGGCTGTGTCCTGGTGTCATTGGCATTGCCCCCCTTGGCTGTGTCCTGGTGTCATCGGCATTGCCCCCCTTGGCTGTGTCCTGGTGTCATTGGCATCGCCCCCCTTGGCTGTGTCCTGGTGTCGTTGCCATTGCCCCCCTTGGCTGTGTCCTGGTGTCATCGGCATTGCCCCCCTTGGCTGTGTCCTGGTGTCATTGGCATTGCCCCCCTTGGCTGTGTCCCGGTGTCATCGGCATCGCCCCCCTTGGCTGTGTCCTGGTGTCATTGGCATTGCCCCCCTTGACTGTGTCCTGGTGTCATCGGCATCGCCCCCCTTGGCTGTGTCCTGGTGTCATTGGCATCGCCCCCCTTGGCTGTGTCCTGGTGTCATTGGCATTGCCCCCCTTGGCTGTGTCCTGGTGTCATCGGCATTGCCCCCACTGTGTCCTGGTGTCATCGGCATTGCCCCCCTTGCTGTGTCCTGGTGTCATTGCATTGCCCCCCTTGGCTGTGTCCCGGTGTCATCGGCATTGCCCCCCTTGGCTGTGTCCTGGTGTCATGGCATTGCCCCCTTGGCTGTGTCCTGGTGTCATGGCATTGCCCCCCTTGGCTGTGTCCTGGTGTCATGGCATTGCCCCCCTTGGCTGTGTCCCGGTGTCATTGCCATTGCCCCCTTGGCTGTGTCCTGGTGTCATCGGCATGCCCCCCTTGGCTGTGTCCTGGTGTCATTCATTGCCCCCCTTGGCTGTGTCCTGGTGTCATCGGCATTGCCCCCCTTGGCTGTGTCCTGGTGTCATTGCCATTGCCCCCCTTGGCTGTGTCCTGGTGTCGTTGCCATTGCCCCCCTTGGCTGTGTCCTGGTGTCATCGGCATTGCCCCCCTTGGCTGTGTCCTGGTGTCATCGGCATTGCCCCCTTGGCTGTGTCCTGGTGTCATTGCCATTGCCCCCCTTGGCTGTGTCCTGGTGTCATCGGCATCGCCCCCCTTGGCTGTGTCCTGGTGTCATTACCATTGCCCCCCTTGGCTGTGTCCTGGTGTCATCGGCATTGCCCCCCTTGGCTGTGTCCTGGTGTCATTGCCATTGCCCCCCTTGGCTGTGTCCTGGTGTCATTACCATTGCCCCCCTTGGCTGTGTCCTGGTGTCATCGGCATCGTCCCCCTTGGCTGTGTCCTGGTGTCATCGGCATTGCCCCCCTTGGCTGCCTGCTCTGATGGGGGGCAGGACCCCGGGGGTGCTGTTGGGGGGCTGTGCCGGGGGGGGGTGCCCACTTCTGCCCCCCAATCCCCCCTCAGAATCGCTGCTGGATGACATCGTGCTCACACACTCGCTCTTCCTGCCCACGGAGCGCTTCCTGCAGCAGCTGCACCAGCAATATCCTTGGGAAGGGGGGGAGAGTTGGGGGTGGGCATGAGAAGGGCATTAGGGTGCAATGAGAGGGGGCACAAGGATGCAGTGGGACGGGTCTAAGGTTGGGCATAGAGGATGCTACAGGGTGAATATGAAGGTGCGACCAGGAGGGCTTTGGGGTGGGCAGGAGAGTGCCATGAGGGTGACAAGATGATGGGCAAGGAGGGTGCTGTGGTGGGAGCAGCAAGTGGGGGACTTATATAGGGTCACATATGGGGCCGAGTGCACTGTGGGCACAGGGTGCCCCGGGGTGTCCTCCGTGCATTGGGGCCTCCTTGACGGTGCCACCTTCGTGCTGCCGCGCTGGGAGGACGGGAGCGGGCTGCGGCGCAAGCGGGCGGTGCTGGCCGTGCTCCTGCACTTCCTCGAGACCTACAAGGGGCTGCTGCAGGAGGAGGAGAGCGCAGGGAAGGTGATCAAGGTGCGTGCCCCCTCTCTATGAACCCCCCCATGTCCTCATCCATCCCCCCCCATCCTGAACCCCTTTCCCCCCCCCGCTCCAGGAGCTCTACCTGCTCATCATGAAGGACACATCCCTGTACCGCGACCTGGAGGATGAGATCCTCAAACTGCACCAGCTCGTGGAGACCGTGGAGCTCAAGTGAGCGGGGAGGAAAAGGGGGGGTCCCTGTGGGTCAGGGGGGGCACGGAGCAGCAGCAGCGCTTTGGGAGCTCCGGCTGTGCCGCGGCTCCTGCCTGACCCCGGTGCGTGCCGCAGGGTGGCCGACGAGACCCCCCCCCCGAACAAGCAGGTGAAGCCGCTCTTCAGGCACTTCCGCCGCATCGACTCCTGCCTGCAGACGCGGGTGGCGTTCCGGGGCTCCGATGAGAGTGAGCGCGGGGGGGACGGGGGCTGGGATGGGGGATGGATGCTGGGATGGGTGATGGGATCGTGCCGGCATGGGTACCGGGGGCTGGGATGGGGGTGATGCTGGGTGTCGATGGTGCTGGATGCTGAGATGGGTGCTGGGATGGGTGCCAGCGTGGGTGCCAGCATGGGTACCGGGTGCTGGATGCTGGGTGTCCGTATGGATGCTGGATGCTGGGATGGGTGCTGGGATGGGTGCCAGGATGGGTACCGGGGGCTGGGATGGGGGCTGGATGCTGAGATGGGTGCTGGGATGGGTGCCGGGATGGGTGCCAGGATGGGTACTGGGGGCTGGGATGGGGGCTGGATGCTGGGTGTCCATATGGATGCTGGATGCTGGGATGGGTGCTGGGATGGGTGATGGGATGGGTGCCAGGATGGGTATCGGGGGCTGGGATGGGGGCTGGATGCTGGGATGGATGCCGGGATGGGTGCCAGGATGGGTACCGGGGGCTGGGATGGGGGCTGGATGCTGGGATGGATGCTGGGATCGTGCCGGCATGGGTACCGGGGGCTGGGATGGGGGCTGGATGCTGGGTGTCCGTATGGATGCTGGATGCTGGGATGGGTGCCAGGATGGGTGCTGGGAAGGGGGCTGGATGCTGGGATGGGTACTGGGATGGGGGCTGGATGCTTTGATGGGTGCCAGGATGGGTGCTGGGTGCTAGGATGGGGGCTGGATGCTGGGATGGGTGCCGCAATGGGTGCTGGAAGCTGGGATGGGGGCTGGGTGTCCATATGGATGCTGGGTACTGGGATGGGTGTTGGGTGCTGGGATGGGGGCTGGATGCTAGGATGGATGCCAGGATCATGCCGGGATGGGTACTGGGGGCTGGGATGGGGGCTGGATGCTGGGATGGGTGCTGGGATGGGTGCTGGGTGCTGGAATGGGTGCCAGCATGGGTGCCGAATGCTGGAATGGTTTTTGGTGTCAGAATGGGTGCCAGTTTAGATGCTGGGTGCCAGGATGGGGTTTGGGTGCCAGAATGGGGGATGGGTGTTGGGATGGATTCTGGATGCTGGGATGGGTGCTGGGTGTCCGTATGGATGCTGGATGCTGGGATGGGTGCCAGGATGGGTACCAGGTGCTGGCATGGGTGCTGGATGCTGGAATGGTTTTCGGGTGCCAGCATGGGTGATAGATTGGGTGCTGGGTGCCAGGATGGGTTTTGGGTGCCAGGATGAGGGATGGGTGCTGGGATAGCACCTGGCTGGGTTTTGTGTGCTGGGATGGATGCTGGATGCTGGGCTGGGTGCTGGGTGTCTGTATGGATGCTAGATGCTGGGATGAGTGCCAGGATGGGTGCTAGATTGGGTGCTGGGTGCCAGGATGGGTTTTAGGTGCCAGGATGAGGGATGGGTGCTGGGATAGCATCCGGCTGGGTTTCGTGTGCTGGGATGGATTCTGGATGCTGGGATGGGTTCCAGGTGCCAGGATGGGTGCTGGGTGCTGGGATGGGTGCTGGATGCTGGGATGGGTGCCAGGATGGGTGCTGGGTGCTGGGATGGGTTCCAGGTGCCAGGATGGGTTCCAGGTGCCAGGATGGGTGCTGGGTGCTGGGATGAGTTCCAGGTGCCAGGATGGGTTCCAGGTCCCAGGATGGGTGCTGGGTGCTGGGATGGGTTCCAGGTGCCAGGATGGGTTCCAGGTCCCAGGATGGGTGCTGGGTGCTGGGATGGGTGCCAGGATGGTTGCTGGGTACCGGGTTCTCCCCCCCTGCTCACCAGCGGCTGCAACGAGCAGCTCCTGCCCCGTGCCTCAGTTTCCCCATCCCACCTCTCCCCAGTCTTCTGCCGCGTGTACATGCCCGACCACTCGTACGTGACCATCCGGAGCCGCCTCTCGGCCTCGGTGCAGGACATCCTGGCCTCGGTCACCGAGAAGCTGCAGTACTCGGAGGAGCAGAGCGCCCGCGAGGATGCTCTCATCCTCGTCACCGTGGCCTCATCCGGAGGTACCCGCGGGGCAGGGCAGGTGCTGCGGGCAGGGCTGGGCAGCGGGGCCGGCTCGGTGCTGACCCTGTCCCTGCAGAGAAAGCCGTGCTGCAGCCCAGCGAGGAGTGCGTCTTCACCACCCTGGGCATCAACAGCCACCTCTTCGCATGCACCAGGGACACGTTCGACTCGCTGGTGAGCACCGCGTTAGGCTGGGGATGGAGGGAGGGAGAAGGGACCCTGCTCTGTGCTCCATCCCCATTAGAGCATCCCAACATCCCGTCCCAGGTGCCGCTGCCGGAGGAGATCCAAGTGGTCCCCGGGGATACCGAGATCCACCGCGTGGAGCCGGAGGACATCGCCAACCACCTCACCGCCTTCCACTGGGAGCTCTTCCGCTGCATCCATGAGGTCGGGCGGGGAGGGGGTGCTCGGGGATGGGTTTGTACCGCGGTGTAAAGGGGGGGGTGGCTCTGACACGGTCTGGATCCCCCCCTGCATCAGCTGGAGTTTGTGGATTACGTGTTCCATGGGGAACGGGGCCGCCGGGAAACGGCCAACCTGGAGCTGCTGCTGCAGCGCTGCAGTGAGGTGCAGCACTGGGTGGGCACGGAGCTGCTGCTCTGCGAGAGCCTGGGCAAGAGAGCCCATCTGCTCAAGAAGCTCATCAAGATCGCTGCCATGTGAGTGTGGGCATGGGGTGGGATGGGGATGGGATGGGGATGGGGATGGGATGGGGATGGGATGGGAATGGGATGGGGATGGGATGGGGATAACATGGGGATGGGATGGGGATGGCATGGGGATGGGATGGGGATGGGATGGGGATGGGATGGGGATGGGATGGGGATGGGGATGGGGATGGGGATGGGGATGGGGATGGGATGGGGATGGGGGGGGGACACCCCCATGTGTGTGCTCCTCACTCTCTGCCCACCCCATCAGATGCAAGCAGAACCAGGACATGCTGTCCTTCTATGCCATCGTCATCGGCCTCAACAACGCTGCCATCAGCCGCCTGCGCCTCACCTGGGAGGTAAAGATGTGGGGTGCTCCTGGGACCCCCTGGGTGCTCCTGGGACCCCCCTGGGTGCTCCTGGGACCCCTTTGGGTGCTCCTGGGATCTTTTGGATGCTTCTGACCACCCCTTGGATGCTCCTGACCCCCTATGGATGCTCCTGACCACCCCTATGGATGCTCCTGGGCCCCTATGGATGCTCCTGGGCCCCTATGGGATGCTCCTGGGCCCCTATGGGATGCTCCTGGGCCCCTATGGGATGCTCCTAGGCCCCTATGGGATGCTCCTAGGCCCCTCTGGATGCTCCTGGCCACCCCTATGGATGCTCCTAGGCCCCTATGGGATGCTCCTGGGCCCCTCTGGATGCTCCTGGGCCCCTATGGGATGCTCCTGGTCCCCTATGGCTGCTCCTGGGCCCTCTTGGATGCTCCTGGCCACCCTTATGGGATGCTCCTGGGCCCCTATTGATGCTCCTGGGACCCTATGGATGCTCCTGGCCACCCCTATGGATTCTCATTGCCCCCCTGCTTTGTCTTGCAGAAGCTCCCAGGGAAATTCAAGAACCTGTTTCGGAAGTTCGAGAACCTGACGGTGAGGGGGGGGGGGGTGGTCAGCACCCAGGGGATGCTCCCACAGCATCCGTTCCCCCTATGCCCACTGGTGCCAGTGCACCCCTAGGGAGCTGCTCCCCTTGTCCCCCCCCAGGACCCCTGCAGGAACCACAAGACGTACCGGGAGGTGCTGGCCAAGATGAAGCCCCCCCTCATCCCCTTTGTGCCGCTCATCCTCAAAGGTGAGGGGGGGGCAGAGGCTGTGCCCGGAGGGGGCTGCGGTCCCAGTGCTTGCCCCATTGGGCCCCCCCTCACCCCGCTCTGCTCACCCCCAGATCTCACCTTCCTGCATGAAGGCAGCAAAACCCTCCTGGATGGCTTGGTCAATGTGGAGAAACTGGTGGGTGCCCTTTGGGGGGGGGGGGACGGGACTTATGGGGGTCCTGGGGTGAGGCTGGGGATGGAGAACCCCATTGAGGGGATGGGAATGGGGGGGGTGCAGGATGTGGGTCCCTGGGGATGGGGGGGTCTCACTGGGGGTGCTCTGTGCCCAGCACTGCATCGCCGAGAAGGTGAGGACCATCCGGAAGTACCGGAGCCGCCCGCTCTGTGAGTATGGGGGAGGAACGGGCACGGCCCCGCATCCCTGCTGCTGGCTCTGGGATGGGGATGGGGACGTGTCTGCACCTGCATCAGCTCATCCCTGCATCCCTTCATCCCCATCCCTGCATCCCTTCATCCTCATCCCTGCATCCCTTCATCCCCATCCCTGCATCCCTTCATCCTCATCCCTGCATCCCTTCATCCTCATCCCTGCATCCCTTCATCCCCATCTCTGCATCCCTTCATCCTCATCCCTTTTTGCATCTTCATCAATCTGCATCCATATCTTCATCCATCCTCTCCTTCATCCTCATCTGCATCCCATATTGCATCCTTCATTGCATCCCTTCATCTCATCTGCATCCCTTCATCTCATCCCTGCATCCCTTCATCCCATCCTGCATCCCTTCATCCTCATCCCTGCATCCCTTCATCCCATCCCTCCCTCATCTTTTTTGCTGCATCTCATCTGCATCCCTTCATCCTCATCTGCATCCCTTCATCTGCATCCCTTCATCCTCATCTTCATCAGCATCCTCATCCCTTCATCCTCATCCCTTCATCCCTTCATCCCCATCCCTGCATCCCCATATCCTTGCATCACTTCATTCCAAACCCTGCATCCCCATATCCCTGCATCCCTGCATCTCCATATCCCTGCATCCCTTCATCCCCATCCCTTCATCCCCATCCTTTCATCCTCATCCCTGCATGCCCCTCATGCATCCTCATCCCCACATCCCTCCATCCCCTTTCATCCTCATCCCTGCATCCCTTCACCCCTCTCCCTCCATCCCCGTCTGTGTCCCCGCCCCGTTCCCCCCCAGGCCTGGACCTGGAGGCCTCCCCGACCCAGCTGCAGACCAAGGCGTACGTGCGGCAGCTCCGCGTCATCGACAACCAGAACCTGCTCTTCGAGCTCTCCTTCAAGCTGGAGCCGGGCGGCCAGTGAGGGACCGGGACCCCCATCGGGGCCCCCCCCCCATCCCCGGGGGGCCCGGTGCCCCCCAGCACTGACGCACTTTGGCCTGACGCGGGGTGAGGGGCACAGCCGAGCGCTGCCCCCACCCTCAGCACAATGGGGGGGGGGGACGGGGACGACCCCCGGGTTCATCCCTCCCCCCCTCCCAGTGTCCCCTTGGCACCCCATTGACCGCTTCCATTGACCGGGGTGCAGGGACCCCCCCCCCCCGACTCCTCCCCCCCCTCTATTTTTGTACGTGCTCCCCCCCCCGCCCCTCCCCCCAGACGTGTATATTTTGTACGGAGCCGCTGTCGGGAATTGTACATTTATTTTTTAAGAAAAAGGAGGAAAAAAGGAAAAAAAAACACACCCCAAAACCCCACAAAAAACCCCAACAATGGGGGGGGGTTCAGAGCCCCAATAAACGGCTGTCCCGGCCCCTGTCTGATGATGTCATGGCTGGGGAGTGACGTCATAGCTCAGCCCGGTGACGTCATGCCGGCTTTGAGGGTCCCGGGACCGGCCGGGGCGGGTTTGACCTTCTCAAGATGGCGGCGAGGCGGGGAAGACCTTCTCAAGATGGCCGCCACAGCGGGCTCATGCGGCCGTCTCAATATGGCGGGAAGAAGGAGCTGGCTGCGGTAACCCCGCTTTACCGCTGCGGCTCCGGTCTGCGGCGGCTCGTCCCGGAGCCGTCCCGGAGCCCTCCCGGTGCCGCCGCAATCCCTCCGCTCCCCGAGGCCCCACGCCCTCCCGCCGCATCGTTGACCTTCCCAACATGGCAGCCACGCTTAGCGCCCTCCCCGCCATGGCCGTTGACCTCCCCATCATGGCGGCGCGGCCCTGCCGCCCCACTGATCCCCGCCCACATCCGGCCCGGGCGGCGCAGGAGCGGCGGGGGCCGCCATTTTGTCTGTCGGCGGCTGGAGGCCGGACGGCGCCGCGGGGCCGCGTTTCCGGGTGCGGCGGGAGGAGGCCGCGGGCGGCCGGTGAGAGCGGGGAGGGGGTCGCGGCCTGCGGGGCCTCGGGGGTGAACGTGAGGGGGGTGCGGGGGCGAGGGGCCGGGCCCGCAGACACGATCGCACCGGGACGCGGGGAGGTGGGTCCCACCGGTGGGAGCGGCTGCGCTGGAGCGGTGATGGCGGCGGGGGGGACTCTGAGGGGGTCCCCCGTCTCCCCGGTTCCGTTGCTCCCGGTCCCCCCCCGGAGCCCCAGGAGGGCTCCGGCTGTGCGCTCCTCCCGGGTGTCCGGTTGGGCCTGGGGGGACGCGGGGCCCCCCGGGGTCAGGGACCCAGCACCGGGGTCCGCGGTCCGATCCCTGCTCTCGTTCTGAGCAGAGCCGAGCGTGGAGCCCCGCCTGGGCGGGCAGCGGCTGCCCCAGCGCAGGGCGCTGCTGCGGGTAAACACGGCCGCGACCTCCCGGCCCTCCCCACCCGCGGAACCAGCGCTGCAGCCGGGCCGGGCCGGGCGCAGAGCCACGGCCCTCGGGCCCGCGTTCGTGCTGCGGGTTCGCTTCGGAGCCCTCCAGAGCGCTGGTTGTGAGCGAAGGGACCGAGGAGCTGGTTGTTGGCCGGGCCTCCGTTGGGATGTGTGGCTGTGGCTCGCCCCCTTTGCTCCTGCGAACACTCCGCAGAATTGATGCCGTTCAGCCCTGAGTGCGGTTGCAGAGCTGGCTCCTGCCCATCCCAGCTCCCTGTTTGTGGGGTTCCCTGCGGGCCTCGATGCACTCGGTTGGGGTGTGGATGGGTTCAGGCTGTGGGGGATATGTGCTGCACAGGGGTGAGCCCAGCAGAGGGGTTGTATCCATGTGCCTGGATAAGTGGTCCCTCCTTTTGGGGTGATGCTGGTTTTGGGGTTTGCCCCATCACAGCGAGCCCAGACCCGGGGGAGACCATGGTTGGTTTGGGGCACTTTCAACCCACTTCTTTAACAAGCACTGCTCAGAGACTGATTTTTGGGGGGTTAACCTCGAATCCCTATGGCTCTTAACCATGGCTCTGCTCCATCTACCCCCTTGCTTGGTCCCCCCTCTGACCTCTTTGCATTTGGGAGTGGGATGCGGAGGGAGGAGATGCCGGCTCCCTCCTGACCCTCATCTGATGGATGTGCAGCCCTGGAGGCCTCATCACTGCCCTGCTCCGGGTTATCCCATCCCCACCACGCAGGCGGAAAGCGATGGCTGGGAAGGCAGCGAGGAGCCGGTGCAGCAGCGTCCTCAGGCCAGGTGGAGGCAGAGGTTTTGCATGGAAGTCATTGCATGGACCGCAGCCTGCGTGTGCTGCGCCGAGCCTTGGAGCGCTGCCGCCATCCCACATCGGCCTCGCTTTACCTTTGGCAGACTTGGCCGCGGGCAGCATCCGGCCGGGTTGCTCCGGTCTGGCCCCGTCCCTGCTGTGCAGCGGCTGCCAGAGGGGAGCTGAGCCGGGTTTGAGTGCCCGTGAGTGTGAATCCAGCCGTGCTCTGTGGGGCAGCGCTGCCTCTCCCAGCCTGGCTTCCTTCGCTCCTGCCTGCCTCAGTGCATTGAGTGCATCCTGGCCCTGAGGGGTTCAGCACCGCTGAGCCCCCCTGGAGCCATCCCAGTGCTCCCAGTGCTCCATCTTACAGCCACCCTTTGCTGCTGGAATGCAGAGGCAGAGCCTGTGTTCCCATGGCTGCTCTGGAGCCGGGAGCACAGACCCCTCTTTGTGCCGTGAGGGGTGAGGGAGGGCTTTGGCTTCATCCTGCCTCTACCAAACAGCAGCCAGTGCCATCCGGAGCCTGGGGAGTGCCAGGACAGAGGGGACCGGTGCCACCTTTACCAGGGGATTGGGTCTGTTTGAGAGAGCTTCTGCCACTGAAAGCAGCCCTGCACCATGGCTGCAAGGTGCTAACCCCTGTGCACGGTGCCACGCTGCTGCTCTGGCATCCTCTGCTCTTGCTGAGTGAGGTGAGGCATTGCCAGCTCCCCCTCTGCCCCAACACCGAGGTGATGGGGGCACGTTCCAGGTCAGGGCTCGCTTCCCGCATTGCTTCCCTTTAAAGTGCTGCTGTCGAGGTCCTTGTCTGACCTACTTACATCTGGCTGCTTGGAAGGGAGGCAGATTTGCTCTGCCAAAGAAGTAGCTTTGTGTTGGGAAGCAAAGGTGGGAGGAGGGAGCCGGGTTGGGGGGGGGAATTGCCCTCATAGCAAGGGGCTGAGCGTGTTGGGTTTCTCCTGCTGCCTTTGCCAGGGCAGCCCTGGCACGAGCACAGCTCCGGGGCTGCTCCTTGCTCTGATGTTAGGAGCTTGAGTGAGGAATTGAGGTGTCTGCAGAGCTGAACCGGCTCCTTCATCACCAGCCCTGGGAGACCAAACCTGCTGTGGGGTCTGCTGCAGCACGGAGGCCGTGGTGCTGGGGCTCAGGTGCTTCGCTGCTTCCTTTGGTTCATCCCTGCTCCCTTCCTTTGGTGTCTCTTGCATGCAGCACCATGACCATAGGGATCAGTGCTGGAGCCTGGTTCGGGGGCCTGGGGATGCTGGTGACTGTGCCTGCAGCTGGGAGGGACGTGGCTGCATCCACAAGGACCCTGTCCCTGTGTCCATGTCTGTCACACCCCGTTCTGGGGCACAGCTCGGGGCAATCCCTGCTCTCCCTCTGAATCCACAGCTTGTTCTTAGCACCCCTGCCCTGAAGAGCACCCGAGAGGCTCCCAGAGCTCTGCATCCCCTTGGTACAGACACCGGTGCGTCCTTTGCACTCTCCCACTGCCGCAGTGAGGGGCGGTGGGGCCAGGCTCTGCTTGCTCTGAGCCCCATTTGTGAGGCTCCTGCAGCTTTAGGGCCTTGCACAAACACCAAACATACCCATCCGCCCCAAAATAACACCGGAGTGCTGGGGATTCGGTGGCAGCTTGTGAATGTTCTCTTTATGCCTCCAGGTACAGCCCTGCTTAGAGGAAAGGTGTTTCTTCAGCCAGCTAAGTGGTTTAGGAGCAGTCAGTGATGGGTTTCGGAGTGGCTGCTTCCTTTCTGCGAGGCCTTTGTGGCTTTGGGGTGACTTTATCCTGCGGTGGGGCCTGCGCCCTCCCAGCAGGCACCTCCCAGTGACTTGCCCTCTGCCTCGGTTCCTTGCCCTGTGTGTTCTGGATGAGGAATTGGTGCATCCCTGCTTGGCCTTTGCCTAGGAAAACCCTGGGAACACTTGGCCGGGGGCTATGGAACAGCAGAGACCTCACCCCTGGCTCTGCTCATCTCCTTCATGGAGCAGCTCTTGCAAAAGAGGCAGCAGCACAGGGGGACGGTGAGGAGGCAGAGCCTGGCAAAGGGGGGGACCAGAGCAGGAGGTCTCCATCCTCAGCCTCCCCCAGGGACCCCTCAAGCAGAGGAACAGGGAGGGAGCATCACAGATGCCTTGTAGGGGGATCCTGCAGGCTCATGCCTAACCCAGCCCTGGTCACTGGCCTGCAGAGGCTGGTCCAGGGGTTTAAACTGGAGCCAGGCCTGTGGTACTTTAAAGGCACAGCTTTTCTACTGGGGACAGCAACCTCCAGCGTGTGGTAGTGGCTTTGCAGGAGGTTTGTTCATGGTTTTACCCAAGCTCCCTGTACCGGGGCAGAGCATGGGGGTTGGTTTGGTAGCGCAGCCTTCAGCACCGTGCCATCCACTTCATTTGGCTTCGTGCTGTCCCTGCCTCAGACCTGCTGCAGTAGTGACAGCATCAACCCGGGGTGGCAGGCTGGAGCTGGAGCTGGAGCTGGAGCCTGCCTGCTGCTCCCCTGTGAGGCTGCTGCTGCCATGGAGCATCTGCTGCTGCTTCCCAGATAACTCCGTGCACTGTCAGGTTCCAGAGCTGTGGGTCTGCTCGGTTCCCTTGCTCTTTGCTGGTGTCGTGTCAGCCACTTCCAAAGGCTCTTGGAGGTGGATGGAGCTTTGCTTTGCTTTGCTTCCCACCCTGCTTGGAGCAGCCTGAAGCCATCACAGAATCCCAAGGGTTGGAAGGGACTTCATCTGGTCCAACCCCCCTGCAAGAGCAGGGTAACCCAGAGTACATCACACAGGAACTTGTCCAGGCGAGCCTTGAATATCTCCAATGTGGGAGACTCCACAACCCCCCTGGGCAACCTGTTCCAGTGCTCTGGCACTCTCACAGTAAAGAAGTTCTTCCTGATGTTCACGTGGAACCTTCTATGCTCCAGTTTACACCCATTGCCCCTTGTCCTAGCACTGGATATCACTGAAAAAAGCCTAGCTCCATCATCCTGACACCCACCCCTTACATATTTGTGAACTCAGTCTCCTCTTCTCCAAGCTGAAGGGACCCAGCTCCTTCAGCCTCTCCTCATAAGGGAGATGCTCCACTCCCTTCATCATCTTTGTGGCTCTGCGCTGGACTCTTTCAAGCAGTTCCCTGTCCTTCTTGAACTGAGGGGCCCAGAACTGGATGCAATATTCCAGATGGGGCCTAACCAAGGCAGAATAGAGGGGGAGGAGAACCTCTCTTCACCTACTACCCACCCCCTTTCTAATGCACCCCAGGATGCCATTTGCCACCAATGTTTTCGTTGTTCCTCAAGTTGCTCCCATCTCCGTTGGCTCCATCTATCTCCATTCCTTCTGAATGCATGGAGGATGCTGGAACAGGTCAGGGGCTCTTGCTGGCACTTGATAAGAAGTCATTTGAATCTGAGCTCTCCACTATGGGCACCAGGCTGAGGAGCTGCTTTCCAGGCAGGGCATTGTTCTCTGCGAGGCGTGGGCCCTGCAGCACGTTAATCCCAGCCGTGGGTCACGGTGCAGCCGTCGGGAAGTCCTCGCATCTCCCACCGCTTCCTCCCACTGGAACAATTGGAGGTGTCCGTCGGAGAGCACTGGTTCCTGCCCGCTCCCTTCGGGTGCCACCCTCTCCCTCCCCAGTTTCCTTTCCCTCCTCGCCTGGCACAGGGGATGGGGAGAGGCAGGGAAATCTCTGGGCTCTCCTGGGATGGGCTTTTCCTGTAGCCTGATGCTAAGCTGCAGTTCCTTGCTCCTCATTAAAGGTTTCCTCTCCCAAGCAAACCAAGCTGGGTGGAAAGCTGCTAAAGGCCAGCCCAACTCCAGGGTCCCGTGGCTGTGGAATCGAGCCCGGGGGGCATCCATCACCGTTGTGTTGAGGGGGGTTTGTTCAAAACACATTGTCAGTGCCCGTGGGTTGTGAATAATGGAGAGCGACCGCCCGAGTCCCGCGGGGTGCCGGGTGTCTGCGTGTCTGCACGCAGAGATGCACCAGCTCTTTGAGGCACTCAAATGGGGATGGCAGCTCGCGCTCTCAGCACACGCTGCTATGATTTTAAAAGCCTGGATGACCTCAAATCCTGCTCTGCTGTCGTTCAGGATGAATTATTTATGTGGCATCCTCAGTGCTCCTCGGGAGCAGGCAGCAATGTCAGCCTGTGGAGGACAGGCTCTGAATTGGGAAGGGCAGCGCTCGGGGTAACTGAGGCTTGGGATGGGAAGAGGTGGAAGATGAAGGCGCCCTGCGAGGCGGGAGGGAGGGAGCCTGTTTCAGAGGTCCAGCCTTGGAAGTCATCCCCAAACCGGTGCAGCTGCATTCTGCAGCCGACATCAGAGGGCTGGAAATTCCTCTTGATCTGCAGTTCAAAGCCGCTGCCTCCCTGAGGACGAAGCTTCAGCTCCATCTCGCCTTTGCAAACGCAGGCTCGCTGCGGCGTAGCTGGGGAATACAGATCTGCCCCAGCACCCAAATCCCTCTGAAAGGCTGAAGGTCGCTGCTGCCTGGCTTGCTACAACGGCAGAGCCCCCCCGAGGGGTGAGCAGGAGCAGGGGGTGCTTTGCTTGCTGTGCTGGAGGAGACATTGCATCTCCCTTCAGCAATTGAGGACTTGAAAAACGTGGCCTGAAGTCTTGTCCTGGCTAATGCAGCTGGGTTTTGGGAGAGGGGGGCTGCTGAATGGCATGCTGCTGGGGTTAACAGTGGTTGTCAGGAGACCCTCATGGTGGTGGTGAGGGTTCAGTGTGGCTGCTGAGCATCAGCTCCCTGCAGAGTCACCTCCTTTCGGTGACTCCCCTGCCCTCCAAAGAGCTGTTCACACGTTCCCTTCCCTCACAGCTCCCTTGCCTTTGTGCTTTCATTGCCCAGGGGAAGCCGAGGTGCAAACCAGCCCCTCTTGCCTTACCCCAGGCTCCGATCTCAGGGGGTCTCCCCTGCCCTCATTGGGGTCTTTCAAAGCACTTTCCCTGCGAGCACCGGCTCAGCTCCGCCTGGGTGAGAGGATCCCTGGTAACGCAGAACAAAGGAGAAGGCAGGCGGAGAGGAGCAGCATTGTTTCAAAGGGCATGGTTTCCGTCAGGCATACGCAGTGCTGGGGGAGCTCCCCGTGGTGTTCTGTTCCTGCAGGGTTTAGCTGTGGCTCCCTAATCTTTATCAGCTGTGTCTGTCCTCATGGCCACTGAGGGTTTAGGCTTTATCCTGCAGGCTCCCCACCCGGAGGGCTCGGTGTTTCTCATGGGATGGAATAACCAGCAGTGTGTGCTGGACCAGTGCCTCTTGAGCTGGGTTTCTCAATGTGACCTCTGCTGTTAATCCACAACCTGAACGGGGCCGTGTGCTGAAGCGAAATGACCCCTTTCTCAGTGTCTCCTCCAGCTGCTTGAGCTTCGATTCTCCTTTCCCCTCCTCTTGCTCTTCTAGGTCAGAGCCTTTATGTGAATGTGGGTTTCGGTGCAGCGCTGGTTTGAAGGGCATGGGAGATACAGGGAGGTCGTGACTCATGGTTCCTTTGTAGAAATAACCCTCTCCTCCCCGGCTCTGCTCACAGGACTGATGTCACATTGGGATTGTCCCCTGACGCAGGGCTGACGTGGGGGGACCCTTGCAGCCATGACCTGTGTTGTGGCAGCTCACATCCCGCTCTCCATCTGCCTGTATCCCTGGCACGGGAGTGTTCAAGGAGCACCAGTGACCCCCAGTGCCATGGAGGTGTGGAGCTGGGTGGGAAGCATCACCCTGTGAGTAAGCACTGGGAGCGTAACGGGTTGGTGTTTGTGTTCCCATGGGTCAGGAGCAGGGCTGGCACCAATCCTGTGCTGGCTCAGGCCTGGGACATGAAACCCAGGCAGGAGTCCCATTACCTGGCACGGTTCTCAGCTCTATCCCTGATGATCACCTCCTGCTGTTGAGGTTCCAAAGAGGCCAGGGCTCCCCTGCCCATCCTGTGCCCGCGCCGTCCCGGCCCTTCCATGCTGCTGCGGGGTGGGAAGCAGCACGGGGGTAAAGCATTCCTGTTACAACACATCCCAGCAGTGCCAGACGAGCGCGTTGTGAGCTGGTTCTGATCCTGCTTTGGTGGGAAAGGTGCAGGATGAATGGGTTCATTCCAGTGTGCGAGCATCCCAGCTTGGTGGGGCTGAAGGAGTTGATGGACGTATGCAAGGCTTCAGGCTCGGTGTGGAGCAGAGCAGCACCCCAGGTGTGTTTTCCAAGAGGCAGGAATGAGCTGGCTTCCCTGGTGAGGTGGATGAGGAGTGAGTGAGTCACGGCAGGTCCATCCCCAGCTCTGCAGAGGTGTGGCTGGTGCCATGGGAGAACACGAGATCCAGGTGACTTGGGAAAGGCTGGGAGATAGAGGGAGGAACATCTTCCCAATGAGGGTGTCTGCACTTGGGGAGCCTTTTGCTGCTTTTAATTAGAAGGCAGTTGAGTTCTGTATCCTCCTGAACCACAGAGAGCTGCTGGTTCACCCCAGGCAGGCACTGGCACCGCGGTGATGCTGCTGCTCCCCTTCTCCTGTCCTCACACCTCTGCCGTGCCAGGGAGTGGGAATGTGTGACACGTGCGGATGGACCTGCTCTTCCTCTGGCTCCGTGTGCTGTGCCTTCACTACACTGTAGTTTCTCTGGTAGAAGGTGAGTGTCAGAAGGGTTTTTAATACCTGATATAGAAACCATTGTAGAGGTTGGTTTTGGTGCCTGGCTCCTGAAGAAGCTTTCACTGTCACGGTGGATGTGTCTGTTGCATGCCCTGGAGGTCATGGATTGGAAGTCGGAAGCCTCAGGTGTGAAACTTCCCTGTTCTCACCTTGTGCTGGTGCTGTGGTGGTTAGGGAGCAGGTTTTCCTATGGGAAGGAGATGGTTGGTGCAGAAAGGGGCATTTATCCCCTGCCTCAGTCTGCCCAGTGATGCCTCCAGTCACCACATTCCTATTCCCTGAGCCGGTGCTGCTGGGACAGCCCTACCTGTGCGCTGCTGTCAGAGGCAGGAGCCCATCCTGTGATCTCCGGGTGATTCAGGCTCTTCCTGTCCCTGCTTCCTCCGTGCTCAGTCTCCGTTGCTGGGCTCCGTGGAGCCCCACTGGTGAAGCACTGTGCGGACTGGGATCCATCCTGGGTGAGCATAGGGGGGGACAGGGTGGTTTTGGCCTTGTGATGCCATAGATTGAAACATAATCAGGTTGATGGGGGGAAAGGTGGTTTCATTGCCTGCTCGGGCAGCTTCCAGGGGTGCTTCAGAGCTGTGTAAATGGGGTGTTGGGTGATGCGGGGGCAGGTTTAGTGGCTTTGGTGCCTGCTGACAGCAGAGGCTTTGGGCTCCTTTCACACTTCCACATGAGCAACCTGCAGATACAGGAGCTGGATTCATGGTGCAGGATGGGCTCGGCTGGGTTCACTCCACTGAGTGAGGTTGTGTGGGCAATGGGCTGGGTTTTAACTCAGGCTTTGGGGCAGGGCATGGTGCTGGCTCCCACCTCTGCTGCTCCAGGCTCTTGGGAGCGAGCAGCCCCGGCTCTGCCCCGCAGCACAGGGCAGGAGCACACTGGCCTGGGGCTGTGTTCTCTGCTCTCTGGCTTTCCCTTCCACTCCCTGACCGCATCCTCCATTCCCACAGGCATGAGTGACCGGGCTTGTCCCCACCTCTGAGCCACCGGAGCGGGGCCACGATGCCGATCCCGCCGCCGCCGCCGCCCGGGCCCCCGCCGCCTCCCACCTTCAGCCAGGTAAGAGCTGAGCCCTCATCTCCACACGCTGCTTTGTGCTGTCTCTGGGCCTCCTGTGAGAGCTTGGTGGTCCCTGGGCTGTGCCTCAGTTTCCCTTGCAGAGGGTCTCTGTGTGGCTGTTCTTTGCATTAGTGTCTTCTCCTCCTTGGTGCCTCTATGGGGAGCACTGGGGTCTTCCAGGTGGCTGTGCTTTGGGTCTAGGTAGGATGGGGTCTCAACCTTGCCCCATAGAAGAGCAGCATCACCTAGGGCAGCCCCATTGCTCCGTGTGGAGAAGGATGCTTGCTGGCAGGGGCTGGGGAGGTGGAGTGGGGCTGTGCCTGCTCTGTGGGTCGGGGTGTCCATGCACACAGGTGAGCTGCTGCTTGTCCACAGGCGAACACAGAGCCACCGAAACTGAGCCGAGAGGAGCAGCGGGGCCGCGGGGCCCTCCTGCAGGACATCTGCAAAGGGACCAAGCTAAAGAAGGTGACACAGATCAATGACCGGAGCGCACCCATCCTAGAGAGTGAGTCCTGGCCCCGGGGGGGCTCTCAGCCCTGTGCTGGGTGCTGCTGTGTCCTTCAGGACAGCTTCTGAGCTCTCACCCATCTGCTTTCCAGTGCCTTCATGTTGCTGGAGGAGCTAATACCAGGCTTAAGCTCTCTGCCTCTCTCCTTTCAGAGCCTAAGGGCAGTGCTGGTGGTGGCTGCAGCTACAGCTCGAGCTCTGCCATCCAGCCAAAGGGCGGCCTCTTCCAAGGCGGCGTTCCCAAGCTGAGACCCGTGGGAGCGAAGGACAGCTCAGGTAATGGCCTCCTGCTTGTGGTTTGTGTGTGGTTCCCTGGGGAGGTCCCGGAGCAGGAGGGGGTTGAGGATTTGGCTCTGCTTCCCTGGGGATTTCAGCTGTTTAGCAGCGATTCAACACCCCACAAATGGCCACGGCGCCCCACGGCACAACCCTCCTTGGAGGAGGAGGGCCCTGGTGTTGTGTGTGCTGCACAGCGCTTTCTCTCTGCTGTTTTCCATGGCATCCTGCCTCCCAGCAGGGCAGCGAGCGCATAGCAGTGGTGAGAGGGGAGCCGTGTGTGGCTGAGCGTGGTGCCAGCTCCCTGCCTGTGCCAGACGGCGTTCGGCACGGGCACTCTGCCCCGCGGCGCCGCAGCATCGCCTCTCACTCCCTCTGCTCTCCTCCCCACAGACAGCTCGGGGAAGCAAACCCTGCAAGTCCCTGGCTCCAGAGCAGCCGCCCCCAGGCCCCCGGTCCCAGCCACCAACAACCGACCTCAAGACGATGCCGACAACAACCGGGGCTCACCGCCGGAGCTGCCGCGCACGCAGAGGCCGTCGCTGCCGGACCTGTCCCGGCCCAACGCTGCCGGCAGCACCGGCATGAAGCACAGCTCATCCGCCCCCCCGCCCCCCCCACCGGGCCGCCGTGCTGCCGCCCCCCCGGCGCCCCCCCCAGCGCACAGCACCAAGGTCTCACCCTACAACCGGGAGAAGCCGCTGCCGCCCACCCCGGGACAGCGCCTGCCCGGCAGCAGGGACGGGCCCCCGGCCCCACCGCCCATCAAACCGCCCCCCTCCCCAGTCAGCATCCGGACTGGGGCAGGGGCTCAGGGCCAGTCCCTCGCCCCCCCGCCACCCCCTTATCGACAGCCCCCCAGTGTCCCCAATGGCCCTTCCAGCCCCGTCAATGAATCCGCCCCGGAGCTGCCGCAGAGACACAACTCCTTGCACAGGAAGGCGCCGGGCCCTTTGCGGGGTCTGGCACCGCTGCCACCTGCTGCAGCCTCCCCATCTCTCCAGAGCAGTCGCCCCCCTCCTCCAGCCAGAGACCCCCCCAGCCGGGGAGCAGGTAAGAACCATTTACTCTGCTGGACCAGGCTCCATGGGTCCTGCCCATGGGGTGTTTGGTGGCTGGTAGATGTTGGGGGAAGAGCAAGCTCCAGGGTGCAGTGTATGGGTTGAGCCACGGGCAGTAGCTTCACTATCGGGTTTAATCCATGCCCCTGGTCCTGTCCTGTTTATCCGGCTCCTTTCAGGCCTGATACTGCTGGTGGGTTGTGGCTGTGCAGCTCCTGCCTGTGAGATTGGTGCCTCCTCTTGGGGTGGGAGGTGTGGACACGGTGGAGCCGGAGCTGTGTACACTGTGGCTGCTCCCCTGAGCTTCCTAAATGTCACTGGCTTGGTGACAGAACGCTGTGGCAGAGCAGGGAGAAGCCCTTCCCATACTGGTGCAGCTGGACACTGCCCCATGGCCCTTGGGAACTGCCCTGGGTTCTCCAGTGCTGGGAGCAGCGATGGCTTCATCCCAGTGCCCCCCCCCGTCCATGAGCTCCTGGGCTCCGTGTCCAGACCGCAGCTCCCGCCTGGTCCCCTGCCAAAGCCGCTGTGTCCTTCCGGCCCTGCCAGAACCCTCCTCTGAGCTGCAGCTGGGGATCCGCTCCCTCACTCTGCCTGTGATTAGCCTAATGAAGGGCATGAGCTGCCACTGCATCCCTGGGAGGCAGGGCAGGAGCAAGAGGTGGGTCAGAGGGGGCTACGGGTGCTGTCACCACCTCGGTGGCAGTGGGGATGTGGTTTCCCAGCCCTGGCAGGCAGCGTCTTGCCTCCACATGGAGTTGCCCTCAACGCCTTGTGTGTGCGGGCTCCTCGGATCCCCTCTCCTGGAGCAGCTGAGCCGAGGGGCACAGGCTCAGGCCCATCCCTTGCGCTGGGGCTGACTGCAGCAATGTAGATGTGAGCAAGCAGGAAATCTCCTCCGGGAGCGAGTGGGAGCATCCCTGCTGGCCGCTGGTGCGCTCTGGCTCCGCAGCCGGCCTGGAAAGCTTCCTCGGAGGATGTCCTTGGCCCTGCAGCCGGAGGGGAGGGTTTGCCCTGGGGATGCCGAGCCTTGGCAGCTGACCCAGCTCTCATTGCAGCTCCACCGCCCCCTCCGCCACTGCTGCGCAATGGGGGCCGTGATGCCCCCCCCCCTCCGCCCCCCTACAGACTGCACGGCTCCACCGAGCCCCCCAGCCGGGGGAAGCCACCGCCGCCCCCCACGAGGACACCGGCCGGGCCCCCCCCGCCGCCGCCACCGGTGCGCAACGGGCACCGGGACTCCATCGCCACCGTCAGAGCATTCCTGGGTGAGTGGGACCCTGCGGGGGGGACTGAGCTGGGGTGGGGGGAACCCTTTGGTCCCCATGCACCCATGCAGAGCCTGACCTGCTCCTTGTTCCCCATTCTCTGCAGATGACTTTGAATCCAAATATTCCTTTCATCCCGTTGAAGACTTCCCAGCCCCAGAAGAATATAAATACTTCCAGAGAATCTACCCCAGCAAAACGAACAGAGGTAAGGGAGGAGGAGGAGGAGGATGGGTCCCACCATCCCTGGCTCCCCTCCTGCACTCTCCACGGTGGTGGGAGGTGACAGCAGAGCAGCTATGGCCAACGCTGTCCTGTTTGTCCCTGCTCGGGGTGGATCATGCAGGGGCTGGTGTGAGCCTTTCTGAGCCCCAAGCTCCTGATCCATGTCCCCTAGGACCTGAGCCCCAAGGCAGCCTGCACAGAGGGATGCTGCAGGGCTCAATCCTGCCTATGCTGAGCACCTTTGGTGCTGGAGTGGTTCCAGAAGGAGCTGGTCCTGCTGCCAAACCGGTGCTGGGCAGGGATTTGGGGGTGAAGGACCCCCAGTTTTGCACCCCAGGATGGGCCCAACGCTGCCAGCACGGCGCAGCGTGCCCTTGGTGCGCCTCTGCTGCACGTCAGCCCTGCGGATCCCGCAGGAGACTCCGGGGAGAAGGGGATGCTCGTCTATTTATAGAGCAATGAATGTTTAATGTGGATGCGAAGAGCCCGGAGCTCTCCGTGTGTGTGCGTGCTGCCTCTGGATCTCCGCATGGATTGGGGAGGGAAGGGAGGAGGAGGAGGCAGCTGCTGTGGGGATGTGGAGGAGGGAATGGGGGTGGCCTGGATGCTGCTGTGGGAGCACCGGGATGGAGATGCTGGCACACGGGGATACGGCAC
Organism: Neopsephotus bourkii; assembly: GCF_033783945.1. Lineage (NCBI taxonomy): Eukaryota > Metazoa > Chordata > Aves > Psittaciformes > Psittacidae > Neopsephotus > Neopsephotus bourkii. Next base: position 125,446 of record NW_026901578.1, read on the forward strand.
GGTGCAGGAAATGGTTTCATGGAGCTTTTGTTCTGCAGCTACACGTGGGGCCCCCCCTCTGCCCCCCATCCCCAGGTGAAAGCGGGCTGCACACACGGATTGATCCTGAGCAGACACACGGAGACCTCCTTCCCCTTCCTCGGCCGGACCCTCCCCACCTCCCTGCATGAGAAACTCCCAGGACGAGCAGCTTCCGCCAGCCCAGCTCCCTCCATCCTCATCTATGCATCGCCCCCGGGACAAACGGGACCTTGCCTCCTCCCTCATCGCAGATCCCGGGTTCCTGGTACCCCGCTGCAGCTTGGGAGCCGGACACGAGGACTTGGGGCAGAGCCGGTTGGGACCAGGGGTATCCCAGTGCCCGATTCCCTGGGGCAGAGCAAGGGCTTGGAGAGGAGCTGGGATAGGGCAGGAGCTGGATGTGCTGCGGCATCACCGGCAGAGCGAAGGGCAGCCGGGATGTTGGGATGGAGCTTCCTTACCCCGGCACAGCCGATTGCTGTTTTGCACAGGAGCCAGTGGAGGAGCAGGGGGTGAGTGGGAACCCCGTTTCCTGCTCCCCCCCCGAACCCCATCCCACAGCACTGGGGTCTCATGAGGAGCTTTTAACGCTGAATTCCCGAACTGGAGCATTTTAACGGGAAAACACTGATTATCCATGGAGCAAACAGGGGCTGCTGTTACGGGGGGGGGGGGTATTTGCCCTCTTAGGTGGCGGGGGGACCCATGCCGGGGGGGCTCCGGCTGATGTTTTGCCTTACCCCTGTCCCTGCTGTTGGTACCTTGCTGGTTTCTCTGGCATTCCTCACTGTGCTGGGGGGGGCCCCAATATTAACTGTAGTTACTGATCTCTTTTGTACTACCAGAAGCAGGGGGGGGGCGTTGCGGGTGTACTAACCCCTCCCCTCTAACTGTCCTGCGCTTCCTTTGGGGTTCCTATGGAGGTGGAGCGAGGCGGGGTGAGGGGCTGCGCTGGAGGGTGAGCCCCCCCTCCCTCTCTCTGTAAATAAGGGTTCAATACAAAGGTTCTCCCCCAGTGCTCTCAGCCCCCCCCACCGGCCCCCCCCCCAGCAGGGGGCTGGGTTAAGAGGGGACAGAAATAACCCCAAGGAGCTGGAAATGGCATTTAAATAAAAGTAATAAAGGAATGTGGCTGCTGGGGAGCACTGGTTTGGGTGGAGGGGGGGGTTGGGGAATGGGAGGGTCCCCAAGGCCCCCTCCACTCTTTGGGGTTGGGGGGCAGGGATGTGGGGCTGGGAATGGTGGAACCACTGGGACTATTGGGAAGGCAGGACTGGGTCAGTGAGAGCAGAGGGAAGCAGGACGGGGGACACTGGAACCACTGGAAAGTAGAATGGGGGACACTGGAACCACTGGAAAGTAGGATGGGGGACACTGGAACCACTGAGAAGCATGGCTGGGGACACTAGAACAAGTGGAAAGAGGGACGGGGGACACTGGAGCCACCGGGAAGCAGGACTGGGGACACTGGAACGACTGGGAAGCAGGACTGGGAATACTGGAACCACCAGGAAGCGGGACTGGCGACACTGGAACCCACGGGGAGCAGGACTGGGGACACTGGAACCACTGGGAAGTAGGACGGGGGACACTGGAACCCACGGGAAGCAGGACTGGGGACACTGGAATCATGGGGAAGCGGGACTGGGGACACTGGTGGTCGGTTCGGCGGGCATTAGGACCCAGCCCGAGCCGACTACACCTCCCAGCATGCTCCGCGCGCCGCGCTCTACCCCGCCCGCCAGACCTCGGGCTCCCCCTCCCATTGGCTGCGCGGCGGCCACACCCTGCTCCGGGCGTGGCGCGGGGGAGGCTGAGCTTTGCGATTGGCCTCGGCGGCGGGCGCCGCAGCCAATGGAGAGGGAGGGGGCGGGCCCAGGTCGGCCTGGTGGCGGGAAGCGTGGAGCTGAGGCTGAGTTGGCGCCAGAAGGTTGGTAGCGGTAACGGGGGGACCGGGATCGGGATCGGGATCGGGATCGGGACCGGGACCGGGACCGGGATCGGGATCGGGATCGAGATCGGGTTTGGGACTGGGACTGGGACTGGGACTGGGATTGGGATTGGGATTGGGACAGGGACAGGGACCGGGACAGGGACCGGGACCGGGACAGCGTCATGGGCTCGAGTCGTGGGGCTGGGCTGGGCGATGCGGGGGGCTCAGGGGGGGCTGCGGGGCTCCCCCCGTCACCGGTACCCTTCTCCCGCTCTCCGCTGTCCCCCCGTGTGACCGGTACCCCCGCTCCCCCCGCAGACCCGGCCATGGCCAGCACCCGCAGCGCGCAGCACCAGGGCACCATCGGCTTCCCCCGCAGGAGGAGCGCCCGCCGCGCCGCCACCCCCCCGGCCAAGAGCGGCTCCGGTTCCCCCGGCCTCAGGCTCTCCCCCGTGGCCGCGGATCCCGGCCCGGACACGCGCTCGGCCCGGACAGAAGCGCTGCCTCTGAGCCCCCGCAAGCGCCTGGGTGAGGGTTGCGGAGGGGGCGGCTCAGCCCCTTCCTGAGCTGCGGTGGGGCCGGGCCGGGCCATGGGGCAGGCGGGGGGGGCTCGGCTCTGCCCTGGCCCCGGTGCAGCCGCGGTTGTGGCCTCCACTGGCTTCAGGAGGAAAAGCGGCTTCCGGGGGGCTGGGAAGGGCTGAAGCACGCAGCTCCCCCCATGGAGGATGCCCCGTGCCAGCAACGGCCTCTCCCTCAGGCCCATGTGCTCACCCCCTCTATTGACCCATCGCAGGTGATGACAACCTCTGCAACGTGCCCCATGCCCTGCCCTGCTCCCCAGCCAAGCGCAGCAAGGAGAACCAGGGCCGCCGCTTGCTCTTTGGGGACCCCCCGGCCTCCCCTGAGAAGCCAAACACCCCAGGACCGTCCCCATGGCGCGGGGGGCAGGAGACCCCCCGGAGCTCGGGGCCAGCTCGCACCCGGCTCTTCCGGCAGGAAGGTGAGCGGGATCAGGGAGCGGGATGGGGTCAGGGTCCTGGCAGCACCATGTTACCCCCACCCTGAGTTATCCCTATTGCTGGCACAGGCACCGGTTACCAGCAGGCAAAGCGGGTGCTGCATTCGGCTGTGCCTGACCGCCTGCACGCCAGGGAGAAGGAGATGGGCGTCATCCGGCGGTTCCTGCGGGATCACATCTGCGGGCGCCGGCCCGGCAGCCTCTACATCTCCGGAGCCCCCGGCACAGGGAAAACGGCCTGTCTGAGCCGTGTGCTGCTGGACTGCAAGGTGAGGGGGGTCCCGGCAGCAGATGTGGGGTGCAATGAGCTCCCGTAGGGGTGATGCTGGAGCGGGTTGGCACGGTGAGGGGAAGGGGGCATCAGGTTGTGGCTGGTGTTAACGCTCCCATTCCCGGCAGGACGAGCTCGCTGGGAGCAAAACCATTGTCCTCAACTGCATGGCCCTGCGCAGCCCCTCCTGCGTCTTCCCCTCCCTGGCCAAGCCCCTGGGTCTGACCGCGGCCACCGGCCGGGAGGGCCTGCGGAGCCTGGAGAAGAGCCTGACGGCCCCAGGGCCCATGGTGTGAGTTCACTGCATGGGGGTACCCCAAGGGGCAGCTTTCCCTGCTCAGGGAGCTGCGACTGGGGCAGAGCTGGGGCTCACCCGGGTTCCTCCATCGCAGTTTGCTGGTGCTGGATGAGCTGGACCAGCTGGAGAGCAAGGGGCAGGATGTGCTCTACACCCTCTTCGAGTGGCCCCGGCTGCCCAGCTCCAGGCTCGTGCTTGTTGGTGAGTGCACAGCACCGTTTTGGGGTGCCCTGTTTTGGGGTGGCTGAAGCGGGTTTGCCTTTGCCACCCGCTCCCTCCTCACCTCCCTGCGCTGTGCCCATAGGGATGGCCAATGCGTTGGACCTGACGGATCGCAGCCTGGCCAGGCTGGGTGCCCACGGCAGCCCCCAGCTCCTGCACTTCCCACCCTACACCAGGGAGCAGCTCACCAGCATCCTGCAGGAGCGGCTGGGGCAGGTGGGGACATGGGGCTGGACACATAGGGGGGGCTCTCAGCCATGCAGGCAGCAGCATTGATGGTACCGGCTGCTCTCATAGGTGCCTGGTGACCCCGTGCTGGATGCTGCCGCGCTCCAGTTCTGCGCCCGGAAGGTCTCTGCGGTCTCCGGTGATGCTCGCAAGGCTCTGGATGTCTGCAGGTCAGTGCTGGACCCAAAACCCTGCTGGGGTGGCCCCTGTGAGCCCCGCAATGGGTGGGGGGGGCGATGCTGGGTGCTCAGGGCTGTCTCCCCCCAGGCGCGCTGTGGAGATGGTGGAGCTGGAGGTGCGGAGCCAGACGCTGCTCAAGCCGCTGCCTGGTGGTGAGTGGCTGCTGCTGGGCACAGCGATGGGGCCAAAACCCTGCGGGGGGGGGGTACCCCAATGGGGGTCTGGGGTTTCTTTTGGGGGTGCCACTCGCCTCCCCCTGAGGTCCCTTCTCTGCCCCACAGGAGACTCCCCGGCACCCCCCGTCCCCAAGCGCGTGGGGCTGCTGCACGTCTCCCGTGTGATCTCGGAGGTGTTTGGGGACCGGCTGGCACCGGGGGGCCAGGGCACCCTCAACTCCTTCCCTCTGCAGCAGAAGGTGCTGCTCTGCTCCCTGCTGCTGCTCACCCGGCACCTGCGTGTGCAGGAGGTGACGCTGGGGAAGGTGAGTGATGATGGTGATGGTGATGGTGATGGTGATGGTGATGGTGGTGATGGTGATGGTGGTGATGGTGATGGTGGTGATGGTGGTGATGGTGGTGATGGTGATGGTGGTGATGGTGGTGGTGGTGATGGTGGTGATGGTGGTGATGGTGATGGTGGTGATGGTGGTGGTGGTGATGGTGATGGTGGTGATGGTGGTGGTGGTGATGGTGGTGGTGGTGATGGTGATGGTGATGGTGGTGATGGTGGTGATGGTGGTGATGGTGATGGTGGTGATGGTGGTGATGGTGGTGATGGTGATGGTGGTGATGGTGGTGATGGTGGTGGTGGTGATGGTGGTGATGGTGGTGGTGGTGATGGTGGTGATGGTGGTGATGGGCTGGATGCAGGGAGCAGCTTTGTGTCCCTGGGGTCTCCATTGGATGCAACAGCCCACGGGTGACCCCTGCTCTGTCTGCTCCAGCTCCACGACGCCTACAGCCAGGTGTGCCGGCGGCAGCAGCTCCCCGCTGTGGATCAGGCCGAGTGCCTGTCCCTTGTCACCCTCCTGGAGTCCCGCGGCATCCTCGAGATGAAGAAGGCCAAAGAGGCTCGGCTGGCCAAGGTACCAGTAGCAGGGCACTGGGGCAGGGGTCCAGTAGCAGGGCACTGGGGCACTGACCACCTCTCATCTCTCTGCCAGGTCTCCCTGAAGCTGGATCAAGCAGCAGTGGAGCACACGCTGCAGGACGCGGTGCTGGTGGGCAGCATCCTGGCCCAGGGCCTGCAGTAGCCTCTCTATGGCCGTGGGTGGGATTCTGGTGCCGGTGGGGTTTGGCTGGGTCATGGCAGGAGCAGGGAAATGGCTCCTGGAGGCCTCAGTCCTCGTGTGCTGAGCCCTGCCCAAGGTCTGGGGTGATTTTATTAATATAATTAATGTTATTATCATTATTTGTGGGGCACGAGGGATCCCAATGCTGCTCCCTGCTTTGAGCTATGGCCATGCGTGCTCCTGGCTCATTCAGAGCCTTATGGGGCTCCTGGCTAGGGGAACATTGGTCCTTCAGAGCAGAGAGGGGTGCAGGGATGGAGATAGGGGATGACAGCGGGGTCCCCTCTATCTCCTGTTAATAAAGTCGTGTTCTGTTCAGCGCTGGCTCCTGCCTCTGCACCCCCCATTCCCCTCCTGCCCCATGGCTGTGGGGCCCAGCCCTGTCCTCCCCCAGCCCCTTTCCTCCTGAGCTGCAGCTCCTGGCCCCGGCCCCTTTGCTCGTGTTAAATAATGGATGCTTTGACCTAATTTTGCAGCTCCCCCGACCGGGGGGGCCCACAGAGGGAGGGGATGAGGCTGCGGCAGTGTCCCACATCCAGCCCTCCCACCCCACCTCTGCCCATCGCACCCCGCACCCCTCGCTGCCCCCATGCTGCCGAGGGCCGGGGTCCCCCCATTGTGCCTCAGTTTCCTTTGTTCCCATAGTGCGGCCCTGGTGTGTGCCGGGCCTGGCCTGATGCTGTCCCCATGGGGTGCAGGATGGGGGGACATCAATTGTGCCCCAGTGCTGCAGTGGAGCCCAGAGGGGGTGCAGGAGGCCAATATTGAACTGGGTGTCCTGGTGCAGCCCCCTTTTCCCAACCCCCTGTTTGGGCAGTGCCTGTCTGCTGTGCCAGGGGACACTGGGGATAGGGCAGGGACTTACAGCATGGGGAGCACTGGGGAAACCGAGGTGGTGGCCCCAGCCAGGCCCTGAGCAGGGCTTAGCCCATTGCTGCCATGGGGCTATTTATAACAGAGCTGCTGGTGTCAGGCTTGGGCGGCAGCACTGGGGGGGGGACATGGGCTCAGCCCAGGCCATGTCCCTGGTCCCTCACCAGGCCTCCCATATGGGGGACCCAGGCCCTGCCACCCATCCATGGGGCTGAGCTGGTACCAGCATCCCCATGGGCAAAACTGGGGCTGCCGGAGCGGGGGGATGGTCCCTGTTCCCCCATCCACAGCAGCTGCATCCTGCCCTGTGCCCATGATGCAGCCCCGTGGCACAGGATGGCATTGGCGACACGGGTGGGCACCGCGTTGCCCTTGCTCCCCGCATCCCTCCCTGTGCCCACCATGGTGCTGGGTGTGCTGGTGGCTGCACAGGCAGGGCACGGTGGGTACCAGACCCACTGCCATGGGCATCCCATGAGGGTGATGCTGGAGGGTGCTGGTGCTGCCCACAGGGTGCCCTGGGTGGGGACAAGGACAGCGGGGTGGCACGGGGACGTGGCCCCATGGCGTGGGAACGCGGCTCCGGGGCCGTGCCAGCCCTGGCTCCGCTCTCTGCTGCAGTGCGTGCAAAACCAATAGCGCAGACGGATGGGTTGAGCTGCGCGGTGCCGGAGCCGCTCAGCCCCGCTCGGTGCGGGGCCGGCAGCACCATGGGGACACCGCTGCGGTGTGGGGACACCTCTGCTTGTGTGGGACCCCCCCCAGCCCCACAGCGGCACGGGGATGCTGAGGGGTCCGCAGAGCCCCGGCCCCACTGCTCCCGCACACTCGTGCTGTGCCCTCTGCGTGCGTGTCCGGCCGCATGTGCGCAGCGGGGACCTGGTGTCCCCTCGGCGGTGTCCCCGGTGCCCCGGCCATCCCTGTCCTCCCTTGCACTCTCCTTACATAAGCAGCCACGTGTCGGGCACGGCCGCCTCCCGCTGCGGCGTCACCGCCGGCACCCAGATTCCATCTGACAGCCCCGTTCCGCTCGGCTGCGCTCCTGTGGGCACCGGGGCCGGGGATGCGGGGCAGGACCCCGCATGACCCCGCTGTGGTGGCACCGGGGATGCGGCCCTGTGCCCATGGCACCTCTTGTGTGTGCCCCGGTACCCACATCCTCCCGCTGGACCTCGGCACCCCGACGCCATGGGACAGGCTGGGGCTGGGAGCTGTGGGCACAGGCAGGATGCGGGCAGCGGGGGGTTCAGCCCCACATTGGGGTGCTGTGGGGTCCCTGGTGCCCGGTGGGCCCTGGAGGGGGCGGCGGGGTGGCCTCTGCGCACATCTGGCAGTGATTTGGTGCATTCCTCTGGGCTGAGCACATGCTGGAGCTTGGGCCTTGCCGCAGCGGCAGCACCACCGTGATGGGGAGGGGGCCGGCGGCCGTGCGGGGTTGTGGGTGCCCGGACCTCGCTGCCCACACTGGGGCCGGGGAGTCCACCTCACCCTGCCTTGAATAGAGGGGAAACTGAGGCACGGGAGCGCTGTGCTGGGTGGCCGCAGGGACCCTGTGGGAGCCAGCCTGGGGCATGAGGCTGGGCCAGGGCTGCCTCAGGCTGCAGCTCTCCTTTTTCTTTCCCTTTCACAGCAACGTTGCCTTTATCCCCCATGTGTCCTCAATGGGATGCAGGTGGGCGACCCGGTGAGAATCTGAGGGACACAGAGGTGCTAGAGCTGTCACCCCGGTAGGGATGAGGGAATCGGGAATGCAGCAGCACAGCCTGTGTCCATATCCCTGTCCTCGGGGTCAGTGGCTTTGTTGGGGGGCAGGCAGGCAGGCGGGAATGCCTCCTTCACCCCCTTGACTTCAGCCCATGGAGGAGGACCATGCACTGCCCCTCTGAGCCTGGGGACATCCTGTGTATCCCCCATCCCGCTTGACCCCCCCACAGTCCGCCATGCCCTGGGTGGTCCCTTCACCCCCCCCCGCACCCCCATCCTGTATCCCCTGCATTCTTTTATGAGACAAGGAGACAGAAAAGGGGCACTGAGGTTTATGATGCGCGGCCCCTTTAAGAGCCCCCCCTCCCGCTTCCCGCGCGGCGCGCGCACCCACTTTCTCCCCTTCCGCCTTCTGGAGACTTCAAAGAGTTACAATGTAGCGGCGGCCCCGCCCACGGCGCCTTCCCATTGGCTGGCGGGGGGGTCAGGGGGCGCGGTCTGCGTGAAGGGCGTGGCGTGCGAACGGGCGTGGTTTACGCGAGGGGCGTGGCCCGCTGGAGGGGGCGTGGCCTCCGCTCGCTCCCCGCCCGCCGCCGCCGCCGCCGCGCCCGGCCCAGCCCCGGGTAAAGTTTCCCCGCGAGCACATGACTCGCAATGGCCGCGGCCGCCGCTCGTTGAACCCCCCCCCCCCCTCCGGTACCCCCCGCCCCCGCTCCCCCATCACCACCCCCCGTTCAGGCCGGCTCTCCCCGCCGCCGCCGCCATGCAGCCGCCACCGGGAGCTTCCCGGTTCTGAGGATCTCGGTGGGAAGTCTCCGTGAGCAGGTAAAGGAGCGGGCCCCTGGGATCGCACCCGGCTGGGGAGGGAGGACCTTGCCGCGGATCCGGTACCGCCTCTGGGGATCCCCGTCCGCTTAACGGGGATCCCTCCCGGTGGGGGGGGGGGGGGTATCCCGGTGCGTCCCCCCCCTTCCCTCCGCCCCCACTTGGCCGAGGCTGCCGTGAGCCCCGGAGGCGCAGCGCTGCCCCCGCCGCGGTTCCGGATCGTGGCTTTGCCCCCGTTTTCCCCAGCCTTGGCGGTGCTGGGTCCTCTCCGGTTACCGGGGCTGGGGTCCCCCCTCCCAGGGCCGGTTCTCCCCCCGCCGCCCTTATGAGGGTTCGGGGTACCCCCCACCCCGGGGGGGGGTTCCGAGGTCCCTCCGTAGAGCGAGCGGCTGGGGGATGCCCCCGGAATCGCCGAGCCCCCCCCCCCGCCCCCGTTACCGGTGCTCGCAGACACGTTCCCCCCCCCCGCGGCGGGGAAAGCCGGGGCCGCTTCCCCTTTTCGGGGTGCCGGGGGGGGGAAGCCGGGGCGCAGACGGCGGGGCCGGGCGGGTGAGCGGGGCCGGGGGCGCGGGGGGCGCCGGGCGCTGGGGTCCGGGGGGGCGGGAGCGGCGTCTGCGCCGTTTCCTGGCCGGCGGGCGGAGGAAGCCATCGCTCTCCGCGGCTGACAGGGCGCTGGCGCGGCGGCGGGGCCGGGGGGGGGCCGGGCGGGGGGTGCCGGCTGCCGCCGCCGCAGATACCCGGGCTCTGTCCGGGGGTGGTGGAGCCCCGGCGGGGTCCTGATGGAGCGGTGGTGGCGGTAGTGGGGGGAGCTGGGGGCTGCCCCACCGCGTGTCCCCCACTCCGCGACCCCGAAGGTGGGGGCACCCTCGGGATGGGCAGCAGCGCCCCAAACCGGGGGAGGGGCGGTCGGTGCAGAGCCCCCTTGCCCGCTGGAGCTGGGGTGTTCCCCAAATCTGTGCCTCTGACCTTTGACCTCGTTGGGTGGCAGGGGCTGTCCCACAGCCCAGTGGGTGCCGGGGGGGGGGGGACGGACACGGGGGCATCCCCACACCGGTGCCTGTCGCCTGTCCCGCTCCAGGGTGCTGGGAGGCGCCGGGTGGCAGCTCTGGGTGCGGTGGCCTGACCGCAGCCTCCGTGCTGGGATTAGCGGGTGACGACTCGGTGGCTTAGCAGCCCCACAGCCACCGCTGCCGGGCCATATGTCACCCGTGGGCCCCGCGCCCTGCCCTTGAGGGTGACCTTGCTGTGGTGCGGGGACACGCGTGTCCCCCACGGGTGCTGGCACTGGGGATGCCGGTGGGTGCCTGGGGCCTTCATCCACCACTTGCAGACCCTTCCTGGTGACCCAGCTGCCACCAGCAGACACCGGGACAGTGGGGAGAGGGCAGTGCCCGGTGCCTCATCCTATGCCACCGTGTGCCTGCAGGGATGCCCGGTTGTCCTTGCACACCCGCGGTGCCCCTAGCCCCGGTGCTGTGAGCAGCGTTGCGGCCAGTGAGCGTGGGGAGGGCCCATGCCACCGCCTGCCCTGCGGCGCTGGGATTCACCAGCGCCAAGGCTCCAGCTCTATTTATAACCAGGAGGCTCTGGTGTGTCAACGTGCCACATTGGGCTGCACCGGCCGTGGGCAGAGCGTGCCCTGGGCCACCAGTGCTGCCACTGGGGGTGTTCCTTTGCCCTTGCTGGGGTGCTGCTGCAGCACTTTATGGGAACCCTCCGCTTGGGACTGCGGGGTCCATGCTGTGGGGTACCCCCATGCCGCAGGGCTCCCCATGGCAGTGCCAGCCCCAGGGCTCGGGGGGAAGGGCTGCGGTGCTGGGAGGGGGGGGGGTTCGATCATATCTGCGGTGACACATGTGCTGATTACAGAAAATGGGTTAATCTCCCTGCTGCTGGAGGCGGCTTAGCGGGGTGGAGGGGGGCTCATGGAAGGGCCCGCCGAGGGGCCGCATGTGTCCGTCCTAGCCCCGGTTACCGGGCGGTGCCAGAGGACACGGTGATGGCACACGGCTGCACGCCCTTGCGTAGCCAGCCTGGGTGCGACGCTCTGGCGGTTTGGCTCCCCCCAGGTATCCCAGCTCCCATCCTGGTCCTGGAGCCTGCCCGAGCCGGGGGCCCGGTGCCACCAGATCCCGGTGTCTGGGGGGTGTTGCGCTGCCGCCTGCCCGCTGCGCTGTCCCACGCCAGCCGCGGGTGCCGTGTCCCGAGCGGCCCCATGCCGCGGGCGCAGCCGGCTGCACTTGTCTGCCGGCTGTCGCCGAGCCAGAAAGGGCTGTCTGGGGCCGCGCTGTTCCCGGCACGCCGTTCCCAGGGCGCCGGCTGCGCGCCGCATCCAGGGCTAAAAACAACCGGGGGCTGCCTTGGTGCAATCCCGCTGCTTCCCAGGAGCCCGAGGGGACCGTGACTCCCCGTGAGCGGGACTTGGGGTTCCCTGCGCTCATCCGAAGGATCGGGGGTGGGCACGGGTGGGGATCCCCGCAGTGCGAGGGGCTGGGGGGTGGGGGGGCATGGCTGGTCCTTTGGTTCTGCTGCTCCCACGGTGCGGAGCTGGTGCCGGTGGCAACGTGGCACCGGTGGCGTGGCGGGGGCTGTGGCGGGGGCCGGGGCACCTGTTCCCGCAGAAGAATGGGGAGCGTGGTGGCGGGTGCGGGACGTGTAACCGGAGCATCGCGTTCCCGGAGTAACCGGAGCCGGCCTGGCCGCAACAGGTGGAATTTCAGTTTGTGGCTCCCAGGCGGCAGCGGGACGTGGGGGTGTCAGGGGCGAGGACCCACGGGGTGAAGGCTCACACCGTGGGGTGGTGGCAAGGACTCCGTCCCCACCGCGGTGTCGCGGTGTCCGGGTGTGGGTTGATGCTGGTCCATAGGATGCCGTGGCATCAGTGCTGCCCATGCAGTTCCTGGGCTCCACGCGAGCCCCAGATCCCCGTGAGCGCGGCTGTGGCAGCCCCAGCTCCGGCACACGCAGTCTGTGCCGAGCGTGTGCCGCTGGCTCCGGCCCTGCAGCCGGGCTGGGGCATGATTCACGCCTGCCCGGGGACGTGAGAAACGTGACGGTGACTCACGGCTGGGATGCTTCGGGGATGCAGGGTGGGGGTCTCGTTCGTGCGGGCCTGCCAGGGGACCGCGGTGCTGGAGCCGGGGGGCCGGGGGTGGTTGGGGGGCAGCCGGTCCTTGGCCTCGCGTGTGAGGCCGCCCCGGGCCAAGCGCTGACAGCAGCGAGGAAACCGCAGGCTTCGACCGCACAGCGGCTCCGCGGGCGCTTCCTGCCCTGCCCGGGAGGCTGCCGGAGCAGCGGGGCCACCGGGCTCCCCCCCCGGCTCCAGCAGCCTGGGCCCCGGAGCTCCCCTGGCCTGGCACCGTGATGTGTCTGTAACCCGTTGGGGTGAGGCTGGGGGATGTGGGCAGCAGCCCCGGGCTGGAAGGGGGCTGGGGTGGTGGCAGCGGAGGAGTGGCAGGGCACCAGCGTGGTACAGGAGCGAGGTGGAGGTGTCTGGGGTGGCACAGGAGCAGGGTGGCAGGGTCTGGGGTGGCACAGAAGAGTGATACAGGAGCAGGGTGGCAGAGTTTGGGGTGGCAGAGGAGCAGGGTGGTAGTGTCTTGGATGGCACAGGAGCAGGGTGGCAGGGTCTGGGGTGGCACAAGAGCTGGGTGGCAGTGTCTTGGATGGCACAGGAGCAGGGTGGCAGAGTTTGGGGTGGCACAGGAGCAGGGTGGCAGAGTTTGGGGTGGCACAGGAGCAGGGTGGTAGTGTCTGGGGTGGCACAGGAGCAGGGTGGCAGAGTTTGGGGTGGCACACGAGCAGGATGGTAGTGTCTGGGGTGGCAGGGTCTAGGGTGGCACAGGAGCAGGGTATCACAGGAGCAGGGTGTCAGAGTTTGGGGTGTCAGAGTTTGGGGTGTCAGAGTTTGGGGTGTCTGGCATCCGTGGCAGCCACCCTGGGGGTGAACTGAAACCTGGCTGCCCAGGAACCGATAGCGGCGAGGGGAAGCTGCGGCCGGGAGCACGGTGCCCGCAAGCATGACAGGAAGGGCTTGGCTGCTGCCCGCTGCCCTGCCAGGCACCCCCAGAGCAACCCCAGCCCTGCTTTATCCCCTCGGTGCTGGGGGGGGCCCAGGGCGGTGTCCCCGCTCCCCGGAGTGTCACATCCGGGTGCTGGCGCTGCCATCACCGTGTGCCCGGGCAGGAAGCGCGGCTGGGTTTGGTGGTGTGATGCAGGCACCGGGACTGGGGGTGCTGCTGCACTGGGGGGGGGTGAGTTCACGGATGGGAGGTGCTGCCAGGCCCCCTCAGCAGGCAGCGCTGGCAGTGGCTGCTGTGGTTGGGTACCGCAGTCCCGGTGTGATGCTGTGGTTAGCATTGGCCGTGCCAGGGGCTGCGCTTGGGGGTGCGCAGTGAATCCAACCCGGGGTCGCAGTGCTTTCAGAAGGGGTCTCCTGGGGGGTCTTGTGCCGGTGCTGCCGGCTCTATTGGGGTGTGCGGGGTGCGCTCCGTTGGGGTCCATGGGCTGAAAGCGGCGCTGGCAGCCGCGCTGCTCCCGGCCCTGCGAAGGCTCCGGTCCCTGTGTCCGTGCACCCTGGGCTCCCGGGGGCCACCCCCGGCCTGGGCGGGAGGTTCCTCGTGGCTGGGATTTGGCCCTGGAACGCGGCGCTGGATTCCAGGAAGCTCCGGGGCCCGTCCAGCTCCTGCCGGGGACTGGAGGAAAAGGCGCCGGGAAGGGCGAGCGTGGGCCCCTCTCGAGGGGCTGCGCGGCCCCCGGCCTCCTGCTGCTGGCCTGGGGCTCTCCAGGAGCGGGACCCCGATGGCCGTGTTCGGGATGCCCACGACAGCTGGGTTGGGAGCAGCCATGTGCCACGGTCTGTGCTGGCACGGGGGGGCCGTGGGGTCCAGACCCTCCTGCCGCTGTGGGGCATTGGGAAGCTGTGGGTCTGCAGCGGGTTTGGGGTGCCTGGTGCCGGCCTCCTTCAGTCCCAAGCTGGCGGCGTGCGGGGGGAGAGCATTGAGTAATTGGGCCCCGTTGTGGCTGGCGCGGTGCCGGGCGAGCACTTGGCACTGCCAGGCATAAACAGTGCTTCCTGCGCCTCCATCCCCTCTGCTCCCCCTTGCCAGGGCAGTGCAGGGACCACTATAGGCAGCCCCCCATTATAGGCAGCCCCCCATTATGTGTCCTTGCAACCCCATGTGGGGACCCCGTGCCAGGTCTGCCCCTCCCTGGTGCCAAGCCCTTGGTCCAAGCAGATGATGCTGACCCGGTGTCCCCCACTGCCCATGGGAATCCCGCAGCATCTCGTGCTTGGGGAGGATGTAACCCCCCCCCCCAGCCATTGCTGGGTGCCCTCCCTTATGTCTCCCATGGGTGCTCCAGCGGGTCTCAATGGATGGGAGGATGGGGGGGGGGGGGGTCCTGTCTCGGATGGGTGCTCCCAGTTGGGTGCTGGTGGGGCGGGCAGGGCCGTGCCCGTCCCAGCCCCTCCCCAGCGCCTCGCCGGGCGGCCCAGCCTTGTTCCTCTGGATCCTTTTCCGCCTCCGCCAGGCCGGGAGCCAACACTCGGCAAATAAACAGCCCCCGCCGGGCCCCGCGCCAGGGCTTAAATAAACAGCCAGCCCGGATTGTGAAAGCCCCGTGCCCCCCCTTACCCCCCCCCACCCCGGACCTCTCTTCCCACCGCCACCCCCTGGCCCAGCGCAGGGTCCCTGTCCCTGCCTTGGTGTGGGAGCTGTTGGCATCACATGATGCAGGCTGCACCTCGATGGGCACAACCCGGCCCCGTGGCAGAGGCTGAGCCCCCCCCAGGACCTCAAGGGGACCCCGCTTTTCCTGCCCTCAACCAAGGTTGAGGCCCCTTGCGCTCGGGGCATGTGTGGGAGCAGAGGTGGAGGGGCCGTGGCCGTGATAGCAGAGCCAGGGTGGAGCAGGGCCACTGTCCTCAGGGGACCCCGATGTGCTCGTCCATCCTGTATCTCCCCCCCCACCGCGGCTGCCTTGCAGCCCCCAGGCTGGGGCAAAGGGGGCTCCCCCGTGCGCCCCACTCCCAGGATAAGGCTGGGGAAGCAGGTCTGGGGCTGTTGCTTGGTCCCTGGCCTGAGGGGGTGCCCTATGGGGCCGCAGTGTCCCCACGCCATCCCCCCCATCGCCCGCTAAACCCGGATTAGCGCCCTGCGCCAGCCCGTCCCGGCGTCGTTAATCCGGGGGATTGTGGTTAATCCCATGGGGAGCGCTGGGCCCGGCCGCCTGCGCCCTCCTGGGGCCGGGAGGGGACGTGGCCCTTGGGAATAGGGGGGGGTATGGGGAAACTGAGGCACGGCTGCTGGGTGCTCCATCACTGACCCCCTCTCTGTTCCCCCCGCAGCACCGCAGGAGCCAGTGAGGACAGCGCCGGGCAGCGGGTCCCCGCGGGCCCCATGCTCTGCTCAGGCCCTGCACCCCGCACCTGAGAGCCCCCCACCCTGCGGAGACCCCCCCCTCGCCATGGCCAGCAACAGCAGCTCCTGCCCCACTCCTGGAGGGGGGCACCTCAATGGCTACCCCGTGCCCCCCTATGCCTTCTTCTTCCCCCACATGCTGGGGGGGCTCTCACCGCCCAGCACACTTGCTGGTATCCAGCACCAGCTGCCCGTCAGCGGATACAGCACCCCCTCGCCTGCCAGTGAGTACCACGGCTCTCATGGGGGGGGTGATGGGACCCCCGATGCTGGGGAATGGGGTGTGTGAGGACCGCTGGGTGCTGGGGTCTGTGCTCAGGTCGGGATGCGGGTGCTTGCCCCCGTGATGCTGCTCCAGCACCGGGTCCATAACCGGCTCTAGGGCAGTGGCACCGGTGATGGGGGGGTCTCCCTGCTCACAGCCACTAATGGGAAGCTTTGGGGGCACCAGCGCCTTCCAGGTTGGGGGGTGAGTGCTGGGTGAGTCCCCCGTTAGTGCTGCTGGGGAAGCTGAGGCAGGGCGGATGGGTGCGTGTGACTGACCCTTTGTTAATGGCAGTGCTTGTACCCCGGCTGCTGACGGCGCTGGGAAGGGGCCCTTGGCTGTCCCCAGCACCCACCGAGGCCGGGCTGGCCGGAGCGGGCTCGGGGATGCCCGGGGAGGCCGATGCCGTGTCCCCGCCGTGGCTCTTTGTTCGGCGGGGGCCGCGGTGGGGGAGGCGATGAAGGCAATCATCGCTCTGCTCCTGATTCAATTTCCCCCTGACAGGGTCGTCCATCACGGCCCCGGTAATCACCGCCCCGCCGCGCCGCACCGGCAGCCAGCAGCCACGGGGGGTGCTCCCGGCACCGCCACCCCGCAGCCTGCCTCAGTTTCCCTGCACCCCCCTATGGGTGCCATGGGGCAGCTGCGGGACCCCTGTGCATCGCTGCGGATGGGTGCCCTCGCCCGTTCCCGCGCCGGTGCCATGGGTGCCCCGCGGCACCCGCCGTCGGGGAGGCCGCCGTGGGTCGGGGTGTGGCGGGGCCCCCCCCCACCCCATCCCTGGCCGCGGGGGACGGTGCAGGCCCGGGCAGGGCCGGCCTGGGGTGCTGTCCCCGCCGGAGCCGCCCCGGCGGCGGTGGGACCCAGTGGGACCAGTTCAGCGACTGGGTGTCGGCGGGTGGGGCCCCTCCCCCGCGCTGGCTCTGGGGCCATTCCCGACGCCTGGCATTGTGGGAACGGGCAGCTCTTGTGTCCCCCCACATTGTTCTCCCCCTATGTCTGACAATGGGGTTGGTGGCCCCAGCGTGGGCTGTGCCTCAGTTTCCCCTTGCTGGGGAGCGCGTTCCAGGGGGTGGGGGCACTTTGTGTGCTCCCCCATAGCATCCGCACAGCCTAACGGGTGTCGTGTTTGTGTAGGTCCTGCAGTGTCTGGGGGGTGGGCAGGATGCCCCTGCTTCTGGCAATGGGGCCAGGAGGGAATTGCTGGGATCCATGTCCCATCTGGGGGGCTGGTGCAGCCCCCTCCCCGATGCGCCTCCATCCCCACCACCAGCCCACCCTCACCAGATGTGCTGCAGCTGCACAGCCCCTGGGCCGATCCTGGGGTGCAGATATCCCCCCCCCGGGGGTTTGGCTGGGAGCCGCATTGAGGCCGTGGGTGTCAGGATGGGGATCCGGTGGCACCGGGGCTGCTGGTGCCGGATCCGGCTCTTGGGATGCCAGGGAATGGGATTGGCTCTATCCTGTGCGTGGTGCTGGGGCTGCCCTGGGTGTGGATGCATGGGGGGGCTGGTGGCACCCTTCAGCCTGCAGTGGGTGTCCCTGGGTGCCCTGGGACCCATTGTCACGGTGAGGGCTCCAGGTGAAGAGCATGGGGCACCTGGGGTGGATGTGGGACCTCTCCCCACTCACTCTTGTGTGAGCACATGTGTGCACCCATGCACATCCGTGTGTGTCCGTGATGCTGTGCATGTGCTGCCAGCTGTGCCCACATGTGGCTGGGGTTATGTGTGTGGATGTGGGGTTCATACGTGTAACAAGCATGTGCTGAGTGACTGTGTGGATGGGGGTGTGTGCAGCCACATGTGCCATAGGGCTGCCTGTGTCCCTATGCACGCGTGGGGGGCTGTCCCCAGGGACTCCCTGATGGCTTTGGGTCTGGCTGTCCTTGGGGGGGGTCCCCTTCCCTTGCCCATGGGGGGCTATGAGGGGTTCCCTCCCGCTGCCCTGGTTCCCAGGCCTGATGGCTGGAAAGGGGCCCCCCCCGTGGCCCCCTCCCCGTGCTCTGGGCTGCCGGGCCGGGGGGCCCCGGCTGTCACCCTACCCCCTGGCTCCGGTTTCCCCCGCGCCGCAGCCGCTCTCCCGCAGCGGCCCCCTAATTAATTAATTTTTAAAAATTAATGAGCAAAACGTGCTCCCTGCAGCCGAGGGGGGGAGGGGGGGGTTGGGGGGCCCTGCTCGGGGCAGGGGAGCCCCGGGGCTGGGGACCCCTCGGCCGCCTCCCCATCTCCTCCGCCTGGGGAAGATTGATGAGGCCGCGCTGGGCGCAGGGCCCCCGCGCCTGGGAAAGCCCATTACAGCGGAGGTTTTCTATCACTGTCACGGGGGCCGGGGGGGAGCCGGGAATTCGCCGCGCTCAAAAGGCGCTGAAGGGGATAAATGGGGTCTTTTGAAGTGGGCGGGCGAGCGGGGGGCTGCGGGGCCCCGAGGTGCCAGCGTGGGGATGGGGGGAAGGGGTTGGGGCCCTGCACCCCGAACTGCGCTGGAGGGGGGGTCTGTGTTCATGTCCTGTTGTTGGGGCTGTGACTGTGTGCTCCTGAAGCTGCCCCTCATGGGCACTGTGGTGGGCTTTGTGGCCAAGGCTCCATCCCGCTCATGGGAGCATCCTGTGCTCCCCATAGCGTTGTCCCCCATGAGTGATGCTGGGGGGATGCTGCTAAGCAAGGAACCCCATTCTGACACCTCCAGACTGTTTGTGTGGCAGCGGTACACGGCGTTAGGGTGTCCCCATTGCCCTCGCGTGCGGGGTGCTCCCCTCGCCCAGTTCCTCTTGGCTTCTGCGTTACGGCTTTTGGGCTGGTTTCTTCTTTATTTAATCTCTGCTTCTTCCTGTTCCTCCGGCGTGGGACGGGAAGCGCTGCCCGGCGGGGCCTTGCGTGCACGGCACAACCGGCGGGGCTGCGCGGTGCCACCGGTCCCCTCCGCCGTCCCCTCCGTGGCAGCCGCATTCTTTCCAGCGCTGGTAAATGAGTCAAAGCAGACATTTGTCATGTTCGCTGCAGGAAGTTGGAGGAGCGCTGGGCTTTTGTTCAGAAACCTGCTGGCTAAGCAAAGCCTTTGACTTTCTATTATTATTTAAACAGGCGCCGCCGCTCTGCTTTGCACACATGCACACATGCACACACATCCATGCACACGCATGCACACACATGCACACACCTCCCGGCCCTTTTCTTACTCATTTCTGTGTTTTCCTCCCCTTTACCCTTCTCTTTGAGGGCCCCTCGCTGCTCGCTTTGGGGCCCGTGGATGTGCTGAGTGCGGCTGTGCCAATGGGAGGGTGTCCTCAGCATTGGGGGGTGTGCGTGCACCCTGCTCTGTGTGTGCATTCTGGTGTGGACATGTGTGCGTGCATACGGCCATGTGTGCACACACGTGTGTGCATGCACGCTATCTGCTTGCTGCATGTGCAAGGCTGCTGTGTGCAGGGGTGAGCTGATTGCCCATAGCAAGACCCGTGTTGGGGTTCACTGGGCTTTGCAGTGTCCTCAGCTCCCCCTTTAAGGGCACCCCTCTGGTGGGCAGCGTGGGGCAGAGGTGGACCCGCATCCCATGGCAAAGGCCACATGCACTGCAGCTGCGGTCCTTGGCATGGGGCTGGCCCTGTCTGGTGCAGAGAGTGGTGCTGAGCCCACCGTGATGCCGGTGTCACCGCTTTGGGGTGTCACCTCCAGTGGTGGCCTATATGCGCAGATGGGGAGGGATAACGTGTGGTGCTATGGGCCGCATGCAAACACACGTGTGCATGCATTCACACGCAGTGTGGACATACACAGACACATGTTCACATGCTCTGTGCTTGGTGGGGACATGGCATCACACACATGTATGTGTGTGTAGAAGGGATGCACGTGTGTGTGTGCACATGGGCTGCCCTATGTGCCCACACACAAACGCACCCCTCGGTGCCAGGGTGCAGGGGGATCACGCATGGGCCGCTCTGTGAACACATGTGAACACACGCATGTGCACACACACACACACACACACACGCGCGCTCCCGCGCCCCGGGGCCGTGGTACCCGCACCCCCGGGGGTCAGCCCGAGGTGAGCCCTTCCCGCCGGGTTCACCCGCAGTTCACCCGCATCCCATTAAGCAAATGAGCCGCGGCCGCCGGGCAGCCCCGGACCCCCCCCCCCGCTCCGTTCCCCCGTGCCCGGTGCCGCCCGCCCCGTCCGGTACCGGGGCTCCCGGGGCGGCCCCGCGGCGCGGAGCGGGTTAAGGCTGTGGGGAGGCGGCTGGTGCCGGGAGGGACCGGGGCTGCCGGAGCCGCAGAGCCGGCGGGGCTGCGCCTTCCTCCCCTCCCCCTCGGCCTCCTCCTCCTCCTCCTCCTCCTCCGCCGCCGCCTGCCCGGGCGCGGAGCGCAGCGGCGGGGCCGCGCTCCCCGGCTGAGCCCCGGCGGGGCCATGGCAGCGCGGCGCGGGGGACCCGGCTGCCGCGGGGGGGGGCATTGACCGCACCGGGGCCGCCCCCGCCGCCGGACCGGAGGGAACCGCGGCCCCGGGCCATGTACGAGGGCGCGGCGGTGGCGGGGCTGCCCCCCGGCCCCTTCCTCCGGATGGATTTCTACGGGCCGGGCCGGGGCTGTTTGCTACCGGAGCGCGGCCCCCCCCGCCGCCCCCCGCCCTGGAGCAGCTCCGGCCGCTGTAGGTACCTGCGCCCCCGGGGGGGCGGCCGGGCCCCTCACCGCTGCCTCGGGCCGGTGCTGGAGCCCGCCCGGGCGGGAGGAGCGGCCTCGGAACGCGGCTCTGATCCGGGGCTGGGGGGGGGGTGGGGGTGGGAATGCGGGGATGGGTGCGGGGATGGGTGCGGGGGGTGCTGGGGCTGAGCGGGGCGCTGGGGGCTGGACCCGGGGGTGCTGATCCCCAGCCCGAACCCCGCTTCCCCAGGCCCAGCTCCGGCACCGCTGCCGCCAGCTCGGCCATGAGCAACCCTTGGCCTATTTCGGTGAGCGTCGGGATGGGGCTGAGCCCAGCGCGGGGGGGGCTGGGGCCCTGTGGGTGCCCCTCGCACCCCTTTCCCATGAGCAGGGTCTGCAGCGGTGCCAGCGCCAGCTCCAATGGGAATTCCGCTCCCTCCTCATAGGGGCTCCAACAAAATCCACTTAAAATGGATGGAGGGGGGGCACCAGTGTGGGACCCCCACCATGGGGTTGGGGGGGGTCAGGGTGACCCCCAGGGTGCTGATGTGGGGTCCAGGCAGCCCCAGTGGTTCCTGGGGGGGGTCACCCCCGGGTGTCCCCTCTGTCCTCAGGATGTGTGGGTGCCTCTGCTGGGTGCATGCAATGCACCCTGAGCTGCCACCTTGTGGGGGGGCCTGGGGCCCTGCTCTGCTTTTGGGGGGGCCCATGGATCATCACAGCATGTGGCTGGCCTGGCCTGATGCCCATGGGCAGGAATAGCAGCCAGGAATGGCTCTTTCTGGCTCTGTGGGACAGGCGCTGTGATAACGGTGTGTGAGCCTTTAGTGGGGTGCACGGGGCCGGGGTGGGGGGGTCCGGTTCTCCCTGCTCTGGTGCTGGTGCTGGGGGTTGTGCGTGGCCGTGGGCCCTGGTCCTGCTCCCTCCATTGTCTCTGGTGCTTTCCGCTGGCACGGAGCGGCCGAGGGGCCTTTGTCTGCGGGGGCTGCGTGTGCCGGGCCCGGTGCGGTTGTGCCATCCCAAGCAGGGTATCAGGGGGCCACCGTGTCCCCATCCTGCAGGACAAGGGGGCGACCTGGCCACAGCCCCATCACCACGGGTCACCGGCTGCGATTGGAAGCGTGGCCCTGGTGCCATGGGGAGGGCCAGGGCACCTCCGGGCGCTGGTCACAGTGACCGCGACCCAATGGCAAGGCGCTGGCAGCTCTCCCTGGCGCTGTGCCCCGCTGCCTGCGTCACACCGCGGGGCCGTGTGTCCCCGGCCCGGGGCTGCCAGCTCGCGGTGAGGCTCAGGGTGACCGCACCGGGCCTCAGTTTCCCCATAGACAACAGTGGCTGGGCTGGCCCCGAGGTGATGCTGCTGGACCGGTGCTGTGCGGCCTCGCCGGCGCATCGGGAGGAGCCGCTCCGCAGGGAGCCTGTATTGGGGCCTGGGGATGCTGTGGTTGGGGAAACTGAGGCACGAGGGCGGTGGAGGAGCGCTCTGAGGTGATGGGCATCCTGTGCCAATGGGGGTCCGTGTGATGCAGGGGCTTTGTGGGGGTCTGGGGGGTCCGTGGTGTTCGGTTGTGTTGCGCAGAGTGGCTCCGCTATTACCCTGGGCTTGTTGTGGTATGAGTCAGGGTGATGGGGACCCTAAGCCCTGATGCTGGTGGGGGGCAGGATGTGCTGTAGGGACCAGATGGGGTGGCAGTGCCCAGTGGCACCCCATGGCTCCGGGCTCCCATGGCCCTCTTTCCACCCATCGCTCACTCCCACAGGCATTGGAACCCAGGGCATGTGGGATCCTCACCCATAGGGCAGCCCTGGGGGGCACCCCCCCTCTGTTGGGTGCAGTGGACCCCACTGCAGCCCCGGTGGGGCTTTGCCCCTCATCCCGCTGCTCTCGGAGCCTGGCTCCCATCCCTGCTCCCATCCCTGGCTCCCATCCCTGGCTCCCTTGGGCCCTGCTTGCTGGGAGCAGCCCTGACTCCTGGGTGTCCCCCCCGGGCCCTGGCGCACGGCGAGGCCCCGCGGGCGCTTTCCCACGCCAGGGCGGGGGTGCCGGTGCCGGGGTGCCCCGGGGTCCCCTCGGTGTGGGCAGGAAGCAGCCGGCGGGGCCGCGGGCAGGGGGGATGCAGCCGGAGCTGCAGCATCTGGTCTGCAGCTGGGCTCCGCTTCCTCCTATGGGGGGGGGCTGGAGCCTGGGCCCCTCCTGATCCACAGGAGATGGGGCTGGGGGAAGGGATGTGGGGTTCCCCGTGTCCCCAACCAGCCCCGTGGGAACAGACGCCGCTTGCACCCATCCTGGTGGCTCAGCGCCATTGGGTGCTGCTGAGGGGCACCCAGGCCTGATGCCACCACGAGGGGCTCCCGCTGTGCCCGCAGCCGCGTCTCCTCGCTGGTGGCACCCTTGGCCGGTGGCTGCGGTGGCAGGGGATTCCCATGGTGCTCATTGCGGGGGGGGGACCGGGTCCCTTCGGCCCCCCGCGCATCGGGATCCCCTCAGATGTGCCTGGTGCGGGTGCCGCTCTCCTCCAGGAAGTGCTTCAATTACATACAAGAGGCGATCAATTACAGACGACGTTGGCTCCGTCGCTTTAACGGCCCCGCTCCCTCCAGCGGCAGCCGTGATTTATTCACTGACGCCGGGGAAGCTCTGCCCAGCTCGCTCCGATCCCACCCCACGTACTCCTAAACCACCCCGCACGCTCCCATTCCGCCCCGCACGCTCCCATTCCACCCCGCACATTCATCCCACCCTGCACATTCATCCCACCCCGCACGCTCCCATTCCACCCCACACGTTCATCTCCACCCCGCACATTCATCTCCATCCTGCACGTTCATCCCACCCAACACGCTCCCATCCCACCCCAAACGCTCCCATCCTACCCCGCATGCTTCCATCCCACCCCCATGCTCCCATCCTACCCCGCACGCTCTTATCCCACCCCATGTACTCCCATCCTACACCGCACATTCCCATCCTACCCCGCATGTTCATCCCACCCCACACGCTCCCATCCTACCCTGCACGTTCATCCCACCCCGCACATTCATCTCCATCCTGCACGTTCATCCCACCCCTCATGCTCCCATCCCACCCCACACACTCCCATCCCACGACACACACTCGGTCCCTACCCTGCTCACTCCCCTCCATGCTGCACACTCCCCATCCCTGTTGCGACAAATCCTCATGGGTGGCTTTGTCCCCCATAGCTCCCCTATGAGCCCCTTCTGCACCCATGGCAGTGGCGCAGCCAGGCTGGGGGTACCCCCCAACCCTCATCCATCACCCCTGAAACCCTCACCCCTGCATAGGACCCCTCCTGGACTCAGCGCCGGGATGGGTGCCCCTGACCAGGGCCTCTCCTTGGTGTGGCTCCTTTTGGGGGCCCATTTTGGGGCCTTTTTTGGGGCACAGAGGGGATGTGGGGGGGGTGGAGGGGGGGAACGGGACCTGGGCTCCCCCGTAGGGCCCGGCCTTTAATATCCTGTTTGACTGGTTCCTTGGCTCCACTGCAGAGGAACATGAGCAAACATCCCGGAGCAGCCGGGGAGCGCTTAACCCCTGCCTGCCTGCACCCCATCCCCTGCCTGCCTGCACCCCATCCCCTGCCTGCCTGCACCCCATCCCTGCCTGCACCCCATCCCCTGCCTGCCTGCACCCCATCCCCTGCCTGCACCCCATCCCCTGCACCCCATCCCTGCCTGCCTGCACCCCATCCCCTGCCTGCACCCCATCCCCTGCCTGCATCCCATCCCCTGCCTGCCTGCACCCCATCCCTGCCTGCCTGTACCCCATCCCCTGCCTGCCTGCACCCCATCCCCTGCACCCCATCTCCTGCCTGCCTGCACCCCATCCCCTGCCTGCCTGCACCCCATCTCCTGCCTGCCTGCACCCCATCCCCTGCACCCCATCCCCTGCCTGCCTGCACCCCATCCCCTGCCTGCACCCCATCCCCTGCCTGCCCACCCATTCCCTGCACCCCATCCCGCCTGCCTGCACCCCATCCCTGCCTGCCTGCACCCCATCCCTGCCTGCCTGCACCCCATCCCCTGCCTGCCTGCACCCCATCCCTGCCTGCCTGCACCCCATCCCCTGCCTGCCTGCACCCCATCCCTGCCTGCCTGCACCCCATCCCCTGCCTGCCTGCACCCCATCCCCTGCCTGCCTGCACCCCATCCCCTGCCTGCACCCCATCCCCTGCTTGCCTGCACCCTGCACTGGGACCTGGCACCCCACAATGGTTTGGGCTTGCCCTGGGGGGGGGGCTCGGGTACCTCCAGGCAGTGCTGGGGCACAGGGACGGCCTGGGAGGGGTGCATCCCATGGGATTTTGGTGTGCTGGGGATGCAGGGGAGGCAGGCACATCCCACATGGTTCTGGGACACGGGGATGCCCCTAACTATGGTGCACTGGGGGCTGTGCACACGGTGCGGGCACGTGAGAGCGCAGCAGCAGCATCCCCCCCCCACTGCGGGGCTGCACGGGGGCTCCTGGGATCCCGCATCCCGGCTTTTTTTTTTCCCTTTTTTTCTATTTTTCCCCCTTTTTTATTATTTTTTATCTGCCTCAAGCCCACGTCATCCCCGTGGCCTGGAAATGTCAAATTGCATCTTCCCACCTCGTGTCCTCTCCCCGCTGGCCCCGTGCGACCTCGGCCCCATGGCCGGGTGGGCAGCACAGGTCACCAGCCCTGGTGCTACTGGGGGGGTGTGGGATGAAGAGGGGGGGTCCCCATAGGGGTCTATGGGGGGGGGTCTCCGTACCCTGAATGCTGTCACCTTCCCTGCAGCCGTGGAGACGCAGAGCACCAGCTCGGAGGAGATCGTGCCCAGCCCGCCCTCGCCCCCTCCCCTGCCCCGCATCTACAAGCCCTGCTTCGTCTGCCAGGACAAGTCCTCTGGGTACCACTATGGGGTGAGCGCCTGCGAGGGCTGCAAGGTGAGAGCCGCCACCGTCCCTATGGGTCGTGAGAGTCCCCAAGCCGGGGCCATCACCCCCATGGGTCCGTGGGGTGGGTGCTGATTGGGGTGTTTGGGGTCGTGTCCCCCCCCCGTAGGGCTTCTTCCGCCGCAGCATCCAGAAGAACATGGTGTACACGTGCCACCGGGACAAGAACTGCATCATCAACAAGGTGACGCGCAACCGGTGCCAGTACTGCCGCCTCCAGAAGTGCTTCGAAGTGGGCATGTCCAAGGAGTGTGAGTGAGGATGGGGATGGCATGGGGACATCCAGCCTGGGTCCAGCAGCTCCCACCATGTGCCCAGGGAGGCCCTGGCCAGGGGAAGATGGGGGGACCCCTGGGTTGGTGTCACATCCCCACCGTTGCCCGGGCAACGGGTGATTGATAATGTCAGAGATAAATGATGCCGATGGGGCCTCCTGGTGTCTCGGTGCCAGTTGTCATGGTGCCCGGCTGTACCCCGCAGGGCCGCACCACCGGGGTGGGTGATGGGGGGCGATGGATGCTATGGGGGGGGGCTCAGCATCCCAGACCCTCAGGGAGGGGGTCCAGGCCCACAGAGATTGATCCCTATGGGATGTGGGGCTGCTCCCACTGCTTCCTCCACACTCCCCCACAGTGAATGCGGTGCCTCAGCTGCCGTTTTCAATCTCTGATGCTTCCCTCCTCTGTATCAGCTTTGTAGAGCAGAGCTGAGCACTGTCCCCATGGCAAGGGATGGGGTGTCCCCCCCCCAGGGCACAGTCACCCCTCATTGCCTCCTAATGCCTTTGGGGGGGCGTATTTAAAGCAATGCTATGCAGGGCTGGATGTTTGTCACTGCAGCACTGGCGGTGGTGGTGGGGGGCTCATCCAGAGCGCGTTGGGGTTGAGCCCCCCACGTCGGGGTGGCCATGGGGCTGGTGGCACTGACCCCACTGCGCCTGCAGCCGTCCGCAATGACCGGAACAAGAAGAAGAAGGACGTGCCCAAGGCGGAGTGCTCGGAGAGCTACACCATCACCCCCGAGGTGGAGGAGCTCGTGGAGAAGGTGCGCAAAGCCCACCAGGACACGTTCCCCGCGCTCTGCCAGCTCGGCAAATACACTACGGTGAGTTGGGGGGGGTCTTTTTGGGGGGGTCTTTTGGGGGGGTGGATGGTGCAGCAGTGCCCTCATCCCCTGCCTTGCGCCGCAGAACAACAGCTCGGAGCAGCGGGTGTCCCTGGACATCGACCTGTGGGACAAGTTCAGTGAGCTGTCCACCAAGTGCATCATCAAGACGGTGGAGTTTGCCAAGCAGCTCCCCGGCTTCACCACGCTCACCATCGCCGACCAGATCACCCTCCTCAAAGCCGCCTGCCTCGATATCCTGGTGAGAGGCGGGACCGGGATGGGGATGGGGATGGGGATGGGGACACCGGGCTGAGCCCCCAGGCCTCGCTCACCCCCAGATCCTGCGGATCTGCACGCGCTACACGCCGGAGCAGGACACCATGACCTTCTCGGACGGGCTGACGCTGAACCGTACCCAGATGCACAACGCCGGGTTCGGGCCCCTCACGGACCTGGTGTTCGCCTTCGCCAACCAGCTGCTGCCACTGGAGATGGACGATGCCGAGACGGGGCTGCTCAGCGCCATCTGCCTCATCTGCGGAGGTGAGTGCCAGGACATGGGATGCAGGGATGAGGGATGCAGGGATAGGGGATGAAGGGATGGGGTAATGAAGCAATGGGGATGCAGGGATGGGGATGCAGGGATGAGGGATGCTGGGATGGGGATGCAGGGATAGGGGATGTAGGGATGGGGATGCAGGGATGAGGATGCAGGGATGAGGGATGCAGGGATAGGGGATGAAGCGATGGGGATGCAGGGATGGGGATGCAGGGATGAGGGATGCAGGGATAGGGGATGAAGGGATGGGGATGTGGGGATAGGGAATGAAGCGATGGGGATGCAGGGATGAGGGATGCAGGGATAGGGGATGAAGCGATGGGGATGCAGGGATGGGGATGAAGGGATAGGGATGAGGATGGGGATGCAGCGATGAGGGATGCAGGGATAGGGGATGAAGGGATGGGGATGCAGGGATGGGGATGAAGGGATAGGGAATGAAGTGATGGGGATGCAGGGATGGGGATGCAGGGATGGGCACCCTGCCCATCGTCCTGGCTGCACTCCCCAAATGGCTCATTAAGAAGATGTCAAATGTTGGCCCTCACCATGGCACAGCCATTGCAGTGACTCCCCCTGGAGCTAGGCAATATCCCCACCATGGGAATGGGATGAGTGCTTCCCCATCGCCCCATAATAAACTGCATCCCCCCCCTATTCCTCAGACCGCCAGGACCTGGAGCAGCCCGAGAGGGTGGACAAGCTGCAGGAGCCGCTGCTGGAGGCGCTGAAGGTGTACGTGAGGAAGAGGAGGCCCAACAGGCCCCACATGTTCCCCAAGATGCTCATGAAGATCACGGATCTCCGCAGCATCAGCGCCAAGGGTGAGGGCCGGAGAAAGGGGCCGCAGCTCCGGGTCCTAGGGAAGCATCTCCTGGGCTTGGGATCACTGGGGGGGGGCGGTTTGATGGTGCCAGTTTGGAGGTACCAATTTGGGGGTGCAGTTTGGGAGTGCCAGTTTTGGAGGTGCCGGTTTGAGGGTGCCGGTTTGGGGGTGCAGTTTGGGGTGCTAGTTTGTGGGTACCAGTTTGGGGGTGCCAGTTTGGGGGTACCAGTTTTGGAGGTGCCAGTTTGAGGGTGCCAGTTTGGAGGTGATGGTTTGGGGGTGCCAGTTTGGAGGTACCAGTTCTGGAGGTGCTGGTTTGGGGATGCCAGTTTGGAGGTACCAGTCTGTGGGTGCCAGTTTGGAGGTACCAGTTTGGGGGTACCGATTTGGGAGTGCTGGTTTGGAGGTACCTGTTTGGGGATGCCAGTTTGGAGGTACCGGTTTGGGGATGCCAGTTTGCGGGTGCCAGTTTTGAAGGTGCCGGTTTGGGGGTGCCAGTTTGGAGGTACCAGTTTGGGGGTGTCGGTTTGGAGGTGCTGGTTTGGGGATGCCAGTTTGGAGGTGCCAGTTTGGCGGTGTTGGTTTGGAGGTGCCAGTTTGGGGGTGTCAGTTTGGAGGTGCCAGTTTGGGGGTGTCGGTTTGGAGGTGCCAGTTTGGGGGTGCCAGTTTGGAGGTACCAGTTTGGGGGTGCTGGTTTGGAGGGACCGGTTTGGAGGTGCCGGTTTGGGGGTGCCAGTTTGGGGGTGCTGGTTCGAAGGTACCATTTTGGGGGTGCCATCACCCCCCCGCTGACCCCAACCCCTCCCGCAGGCGCCGAGCGGGTGATCACGCTGAAGATGGAGATCCCGGGCTCGATGCCGCCGCTCATCCAGGAGATGCTGGAGAACTCGGAGGGCATGGACACACTGGGGGGGCAGCCGGGCGGCCCCCGCACAGGCACCCTGGGCCCCCCCCCGGGCAGCTGCAGCCCCAGCCTCTCGCCCAGCTCCAACCGCAGCAGCCCGGCCACGCAGTCACCGTGACCCGCGCCCGGCGCGCACCAGGACAGAGCCCGGCACCGCCGGTGCACGGCAACGGAGGGGGGGGACACCCGGCACTGCAGCCACAGCCCCCCCCCCCTCCTCCGGACCTCCCCATTGCCAGGGGTGGACTCCTTGGGGAGCCCCCGTTCCCCCCCCCCCACGGCCCCGGGCACAGCGCGTTGGTTGAGTCACATTTCAGGGGCAAGGGGACCTATGGGGACCTATGGGGACCCCCCCCCGGCCCCACCAGCACCAGCACCCATGGGATCGCGACCACCGAGCCCCCCCCCAGCCCTCCCACCCCAATCCAAGTGGAGGGGGGGGGGGGCAGGACCCGGCCAGACCCCGCCCGCTGAGGAAGCAGAATCCTTTAAAAGAGAAGAGAAAGCAAAGTATATATATATAAATATCTATAAATATCTATAAATACGTTTTAAAACCTTTGTAAAAGTTTGGAGGGGTTTTTAGGCCTGTGCAGGTGGAGGGGGCCCGGTGGGTGCTGCCCGGGGGGGGGGGGGATGGGCTGGGATGGGATGGGGGGAGGGGAGGTGGGGGAGGGGGCGCACAATTTATTATTATTATTAAATCTCTCCTTTTTTTTTCGGTTGTTGTTGAGGTTTTAGTGGGTTTAGAGCCGGGGGGGGGGGGGCACCAGGCAGGCCCTGCCCCGGCCCCCCCCCTCCCCCCCTTTCCCAGGGAGGGTGGGGGCTGCGGTGCCACCCCGGCCTCATGGGCACAGGGAGGATGGGGGGGGGGGGGTGGGGAGGGGGAGGCTGGCTCCAGAATAAAGTTTATTTATTCTAGTGCCTGGCTCGTTCTTGATGTGGGGGTTCGGGGGGGGGGTAAAGGCTGCAGCACCCCAAATCCTGCCGTTCTTTGGTGCTCGGGGGCATCCCAGGATCCCCCCTTGCTGTTGTAGAACCCTTTAGGGTCCCCCCAGCCTTTCCCATTGCTGATGCTGTGCTCCCGTCCCCATGTGCCAGGACCCAGCCCTGTCCTGCAGAGCCCCGATGCGTTGGTGCTGTCCCCATCCCAGGCAGGGGGGCAGCGCTGGAGCGGGGGGGGGTCAGCAGGGATGGGACCTGTTTGCTTTCCCTTTGTCCCTGTTTTTTGTTCCAGCAGCCGCGGGGCGCGGCCCATCCGCTGCCCACAACAGGAACCGGGGGCACGGCCCCGCATGCGGCGAGCACCGCGCTGAGAACGGGCACAACTCGCGGCAGCGATGGCAGCGCCGAAGCCCCCTCACACAGTGAGGTCCCCGCGGGGCAGGGGAACGGGGCCGCAGCGCGGCTCCTCCGTAGCCCCCGCCGGTTGCCCCGGGGCCGGTCCCCGCTCCTGTGGCCGGGGGCAGCAGGCGGCGCGGGGCGGGTTGCCCTTGCGCAGGAGGTGGCCGAGCTCGGCCATGCTGAGCAGCGCCGACACCAGCCCCACCACGAAGTAGAAGTGGATGAAGACGGTTTTCTCCGTGGGCCGCGACACGAAGCAGTCGACGCGGTGCGGGCAGGGCCGGCGGCGGCACACGAAGAGCGGCTGCACCCTGAAGCCATAGAGCAGCGCTTGCCCCAGCAGGAAGCCCAGCTCGGCCGCGATGCGGGCCACCACGCTGCCCACGTAGAAGGGCTGGAGGCTGCGGGTGCGTTGGCCCGGGGTCCCCCCGTGCCCCGGTTTGGCCGCTTGGTGCACGGCGAAGATGACGAAGAGGGCGGCGGGCGCTGAGAGCACCACGACGTGGAAGACGAGGAAGCGGTAGTGGGAGATGGGGAAGGCGGCGTCGTAGCACACGGGCTTGCAGCCCGGCTGCTGCGTGTTGCACACGAACTCCTCCTGCTCGTCCTCGAAGACGTCGCTGCCCACCGTGGCCAGGACCAGGATGCGGAAGAGGAGCATCACCACCAGCCAGAACCGCCCCACCATGGGCGAGTGCTCCTGCACCGCGTCCAGCAGCGAGCTCAGGAAGCCCCATTCGCCCATGGCCGCCCTGCGGGAGCGGGGTCAGCTCCAGGGGGATGCTGTGCCCAGGAGGATGGACCCCAGCGGCAGCACGGCCCCTCCAGCTCACCCCCATGCCAACCCCAAATACACAGAACCGTGGAATCAACCAGGTGGGAAAAGCCCTTTAAGCTCATCCAGTCCAATCATTCCCAGCACTGCCAAGGCCATCACTAACCCATGGCACTGAGGACCTCATCTCCACGCTGTGTGAGCACTTGCAGGGCCGGTGCCTGCAGCCCTGCCCTGGGCAGCCTGTTCCAATGCCTGAGCACCCTCTGGGGCAGGAATTGGTCCTCAGCTCCATCTAAACCTGCCCTGGTGCAGCTTGAGGCCGGTTCCTCTTGTCCCATCCCTTGTTCCTTGGGAGCAGAGCCCAGCCCCTCCTGGCTCCATCCTCCTGTCAGGCTCTTGTAGGCAGCCATCAGGTCCTCCCTGAGCCTTCCCTCCTCCAGACTGAACCCCCCAGGTCCCTCAGCCCTTCCCCATCACCCCTGTGCTCCAGGCCCTGCACCAGCTCCATTGCCCTTCTCTGGCCCCGCTCCAGCCCCTCAATGTCTCCCTTGTAGTGAGGGGCCCAGAGCTGAACGTGGGATGCGAGGCATCGCTCTGTCCTGCTCATAGGGGGGTACCCGGCAGCACCAGCGCTGCTCACCCCATCACAAGCATCCCCTGTGCTCAAGGCTCACCAGAGCTGGGTCCAAGGCCAGCAGCCGGGACAGGACCACGTTCCCCATCCCTTGGACCCCCCCCCAGGCTCCCTGCGCAGCCCCGTCCCACTGGGGTGAGCCCCGGTACCTGCGGATGCTGCGGTCCACGGTGTGCCAGTGCGGCTGGCGGCGGCTGTCCAGGGCTGACCGGGACTGTCCGGTCCCGTGTCCGGCCGGGATGGGATAACGGCCCCGCAGCCACGCCTGGACTCCTTTTAAAGAGACAGAGCAGCCCAGGGGCCCGGAGGGGAGGAAAGGGCTCGGCTCTGGCTCTGGCTGTGGCCTTGCCTGTGGCCAGGCTCTCTCCTATGGGGCTGGGGCGCTGTGCCCAGGGGATGCTCAGGCCCGGTCATCCCTGGTCTGAGGTGCTGTGTCCAGGCTGTCAGGGCCATGGTGCTTCACAGAATCAGAATGGCTTGGTTGGAAAAGACCCAACGCTCACCCAGTTCCAGCCCCCTGCCACAGCCAGGGATGCCTCACACTTGTAGACGGTGTCACTCTGTCCAACCTGGCCTTGAGCACTGCCAGGGATGGGGCAGCCACAGCTTCTCTGGGCACCCTGTGCCAGCGCCTCAGCACCCTCACAGGGAAGAGCTTCTGCCTTGTATCCAACCTGAACTTCCCCTGTTTCAGTCTGAACCCATCACCCCTTGTCCTATCACTGCAGTCCCTGATGAAGAGCCCCTCTCCAGCATCCTTGTAGCCCCATTCAGACACTGGAAGCTGCTCTGAGGTCTCCACGCAGCTTCTCCCCTCCAGCCTGAACAGCCCCAGTGTTCTCAGCCTGGCTCCATACGGGAGCTGCTCCAGCCCCTGAGCATCCTCATGGCCTCCTCTGGCCTTGCTCCAACACCCCCATGTCCTTCTTATGTTGAGGACCCCAGAACTGCACACAGTGCTGCAGGTGGGGTTTCATGGAGCACCCCAGGCTCTGGCATGTGCTGGCAGATGGAGCCATGCCAATGGGAGCCATTCATCTGAGTAACTCATCCAAAGCACTGTGATGCTCCACAAGGAATCCTCTATGGCACAGACAGGGCAACTGCCAGTGGCCTTTGCCTGTGCCTCAGGATCCTTTGGCAAACAGCAGAGCCCTGGCCCAAGCAGGTCACCCTTGGTCCTCCTCACCCCTTGTGATGCCCACGGTGTGTTGGTGGCCTCAGCTCCCCCTCCAGCAGCGCTCAGCATCCCCAGTGCCCTGGTCAGGATGGATCTGTGATGCAGACACCGCAATGCACTCGTGTCCATGCACACACGCCCCAGGGTGATGCTGGGGTTACTGGAGCAGCCCCCAGCACAGCCATGGCCTCACCATTTGCTGAGTCCCAGCAGCCGGTCCCCGGGTGCGCTGGCAGCAAGAGGAGCTGTAAATAGCTCTGCCCCTCGGCAGGGACGCGCCGGAGACACTCTCCAGAGCCTGGCAGTGGAAAATGTGACAGCGCTCTCCACACTTGACTGGGCTCCAGTAAGCACCTCGGTGGCACCGATAGTGCCTGCTCCCGGCCCCAGTGCCGCAGGGGACGGGGGGCCCTGGGCTCTGGTCCTGACGCCGTACATTAACCTCCAGATGCTGCCAGGGATGTGATTCCTGCCTGGAAAGGCAGCTTAGCACAGACTCTTTGCTCTGTTCTCAGTGTGCTGAAAACCGGAACCACCACTCACCTGCAGGCATTGCCCTAAAGCAGGACCTAGGGCAGATGCAGGGCATCACAGGGGTGCTCACATCAATGTGGGAACCAGGCAGCAAAGCCACAGGCTCAGCTGGTGAGGAAGCTGCAGTCTGGGCAGCAAGGAATTGCCTCAGGCAGGGTCCAGGACTCTCACCCCAGAGCTGCTCCTGCACAGTAACCACCTACACCAGCCCCACACGTGGAGCAGAGGGCTTGGCACAAGCTCTGCGATGGGTATTTCCCTAACAATGCCAAAACTGCCCAAATCAGCCCTAGAAATAACCTCAGAAATAACAAGTGTGGTTTGATGATGGAGACGAGGCGTTTAGAGCAGTCCTGGCAGCAGAGGGTGGAAGCTGATGGCCTCTTGCTCCTGAGAAAGGCAGAGCTTCAAGTGCTCACCACAAGGACAAGCTGTGGCTCTGGAGTGGGCACAAGGGATAACTGAGGCAACAGGAGCTGAGGACAACTCCTTTTTAATGAACAAAGCTCAAGTAAAAACCCTTTTATTACATAAATACTAAAAAAGACAAAGGACAAGAAAAACACAGAAAGTATTTACATGGACAAAGAAACCACAAGAAGATAAATACTCTGGTGTGGAGCTTCAAATTTGAATGTAAAACCCCAAACGGTAAAACTCAACATGGCAAAGGCTGAGCAACTGGGGCTTGCACAGACATAAAGGACTAAGAGAAAGAGACACACTAGTGTGGAGTTCTAAACACCTCCCTGTTACATCTCTATGGTTGCGAGTCTTATTATTAAGGTCTCTAAAATTGAAGGTGTCTATGCAAGAGGGTACTTAAAAAGGATTTGATCTGTTCTAAAAGTATAGCTGAACATTAAAACAACAACCAAGGGTCAAAGGATTCCAGCTACTAACAGGTAAGATGGGGAAGGGCATCAGCACCAGCTGGGCATGTGGCTCCAGCGTTCCCAAGGGGGGGGTCCTCTTTAAACCCAAGAAAAACAGAGGGAGATTCACTTACACCAACACATTTAAACTAGCTTTAAACCCAGTGGAAGCATTCACTAGACCAGGAGAAGGATGCTCTTTGGCGAGAGCTTGTCCAGAGCTCTGCTGATGGCTTCAGCACTTTGAAACTCTTCATCCTAGTTCAGAAGGAGTCGTCCTCCTCGGACTCCTCCAGGTACTGGACGGGCTTCTTGAGACGCCCAGGCCTGGCACGGGGCACGGCTGCGATGGGGCTGCCTGCACGAGCACTTGGATCAATGGTAAAGCTGTCATCGTCCTCTGGCTTGGGTTTCTGGAGGGAAAGGATGGTCAAGAAGTGACTCGGACTCTGAGCAGAAACAGGGAAGGCTCAATTAGCCCCTAACCCCCCCACTGTGGCAGGGAAAGGGATGGTTGGGCTGATGAGACCAAACCAACAGCCTGGGATAAGCCTGTGTGCCCACCCCCGGGGTGTCATACGGGAGGTTCTACCTCCACCACACTTTTCCTGCCCCTCTCTCCGGTACCCCCTCAGCCCTAATGGGTGGTGGAGCACAAACCTTTGCTGTGACTGATTTGGAAGGCTTGGAGCCCAAATCTGACTCAGAATCCGAATCCGAAATGGAAGCGGTAAGCTGCCTTTTGACAACTTTCCGTCCCTTGGTCTGCACAGGCTTCTTGTCACCCACTGCTGCGGGCTCAGAGTCCAGGGATCCCTCCTTTGCTGCTGTCTTGGTAGATTTGGGTGCAGGCTTTTTCTTGGTGAGAATATCCACGATGGATGGCTGGTTATCTGAAACGAGAGCGCTGTGTTTAAACCCTTGTTCTGCTGCCTCTCTTCTCCTTCACAGCCTGTGAGTGACTTCCAACACAAACATGCTCTGCACTACACTGTGAGGCCGCGCTGGTTGTCTCACTTTGAAGCATGGTTTTCTAGAAAGATCACTCTTCAGCAAGATGAGGAGAAATGAAGGGGTTTATCTGCTCAGTTCCACTACATTTAGAAGAGCAAATTAAAATGTACCCAAAGCAATTTGCAGGCTATTTCAGGTTGAAAAGGCCTCAGCTCTCAAGGCTGTGTGGCCAATCCAAAAGTTCTGCAAAGGAAGGAATGAATTTCCTATCTACACCAAACCCTTTCTGGAAGAGTTCTTTCTTACCTACATTCCTTAAACAGCATTTGGAAGCCCAGCTCCAAGTTGAGCTGAAATGAGCAGGCCACTTCAGAGTGATAATAGGCTTCCTCAATTTAGGAGTGGAAGAAACAGCTATTTTGCTGTGAAGTAACATGCTATTTCATTGCTGGGACCAAAACCAGCTCGTGATGGGATATGCAAAACAACTCTCCAAGTTTGACAAAGAGTCTGGGCAGCTAAAAAACCCCTGAATCAAATGTGGTAGATTTATGGGGTCAAGCTAGCACTAAATAGATCAAACTACCCCAAAGCAGCTTGTCTTCTTCCTGGGAAGTGAGCTACCACGCTGCTTTCTTCCCAAAAAGACATGAAGGAGAACATTGACTGCAAGACACAAATTCCACTCGGGTTGTCCCTGCCAAGTATTACATAGCACTGTAGGAAGCATTCACTTTTCCTGTTCCCAAACTAAAATTCACTCCCTTCAAGCATGTCTGAGATGAACTCGAACATGATCTGCTTGGAAACAGACTTCTTTAAAAAGGACAACAACCAGGAAACCTCTGCCACAAACCTCAGATCTTTCTGAAGTGAAAACTCGAGTTATTTGGGCCTCTGAATGCCTCGAAATCACTCAGACTGGTTTCCCACAGGAAAAATAATTGTTCATCTAGAAAGGTTACTAAGGTAAACCCTTACCCTTAGTGGCCCCAGCCTTCTTAGCTGCAGCAGGTTTTTTAGCTACAGCCTTGCTGCGAGGCACAGAGACAGAAGGAGCTGCAGCAGCTTGACTCCCGTTTTCAGCAGCAGCATCCCAAACTTGAGCTGAATAAAGAAAACAGAAAGCAAGTCTGAAACAGTCACATTTATCTATAAACATTAGAGCAGGAGAAAATTGGCTTAATCCACTCTATAAAAAGAGCAACTATTCCAACTGGATTTATCCCAAATCCATGTTAGAAATGGACAAGAAGTCTGGTGCCCTGAAACCACCTTGTACCACATCAGTGCCCTCTCATGGAGTTACAGGTAAAGCATGGAGGTTTGGTACTCACCAGGGATAGTGCTTTGCACTGGCTTTTGCTTGGGAGCTTCAGCTGCTTTTTCAGTGGTTTCCCTAGAACACAACACCCCAAAGTATTTTTACAATGTGCTAAATAGGTAGACTGAAGAAAATGAGCTATTAATGTCTATAGAGCAGTCACACTAGAAGCACAACTGATTTCCAGTGACTATGCAGAGAAACACTCACTTTGGAGCAGCTCTGGGCTTGGAAGGGGGTTTTTCTTTGGAGTCTGTATCCGATTCAGTGTTGCCTTCACTGCTGCCCTGAAGTTTAAACTCCTCATCTGACCTGGAGGGATCTGAATCCGAGTCCGAACAGATTACGTTCTTGACTTTGGCTGGTGAAATGACACAGATGTATTTTACACATTTGGCACCATGAAACTCAGTTTCCTTTTCATTATTTTAGCTGCAGTTATTAAAAAATATAGATCTGAATAAACCCAAACAGATACAGAGACTGCCAGCGGAAAGACTCCAAATCACAGGTGTATTCTGCACTCGCTCACCAACAACATACTCGATTTGACAAACACTTGTGCAATTAAAGCAAATGACCTATTTCTCTTGCTGCCCATTTCTGCTTTTCCTCGAAAAGCATCGTGAAAATTTGCTTAAATGGTATAAATATTTACTTCTTCTCTGCAGTATAATAAACAAACCTCTTAAAAATGATTTCTGACCGAGATCTCAGGCTCTGGGAGCTCTCTGAAGAGCCTGTTCAATTTTCTCCTTCACAGACCACCCTTCATTTGTGTTGCACTCACCCGCTGCTTGGCGAACCACTCTCTCTCTTTTAGGAGGCACTTCAAAATCAGTCTCCGAGTCAGACCCTGAGTCAGACCAAGGGTTTCGTTTCTTCCCTTTCTTTAATGGTTTAAATGGTAGCGTGGCCTGTTTCTTACCACCTGAAAAATATTGGAGGTAGGATGAACCAACTTCCAGGCTCTGTAGTTCAAGCTCAACTTAGAGATACATCACTAAATTCAGAGGATTCTGCCTTAAATACTGAAGAGAAACAGCAATCTTACCCTGCCTGTTATCCAGGATCACTTTCACAGCTCCTTTTTCCAAGGATAGTGATCCTAGATATCACTCATCACTTTAGGAAGAGGTCAGATAACCAAACGTACAACCCTTCCCCTCATTTTCCATTGATGCAGTAGCACACAAAAGCATTTACCTTGCTCAGTCTTCAGCTTCTGTGCTAGTCTCCGCTTAAGGCCTGAAGGTTCTTTGTCCCCTGATGGGCTTTCTTCTTGATTCTCATCACATTCATTTTTTTCAGTCTGAAGATACAAGCAGATATCAAATAGAAAGCAAGTCAGCTCACACAGGAGAGGCAACAGGGTAATGCAGAAAGGAGCTGCTTATTTGGGATGTACAAAAGTTGGTGAGCCAAACTGTGTGTAAAAATGATTACAAGTAAATAGGACATGATCTGCCCCCAGAGCTGGCGACTTCAGTGCAAAATTCACCTATTAACAAAAACAGGAACTTTGCCCCCACTCTGAGTGTATTTTTGGCATCGCCTTTGTGTGCTGCTGGTCTGGTTCTGGGGTGTGTGGGGGATGCAGAATTGAACAGGGTGGGTGAAAAACAACAGTGCAGATTATGTGGAAAAACTGTTCGATGGAAGCATCTGTAGGAAAGGAGCCGTGCCTGGCTCCAGGTCAAAATAGGTAAAGGGCTATTTTAGTTTTCTATGTTGCAAATGGCTGAATGGCACAATTAGTGCTATATAAAGGATTCAGTATTTGTCTCCTCAACATCAAGAACAATAATGGCATGAAGTGGCTAAAAGTATTACTGGAAATGCAGAGGCTGTTCTAGAGAAGTGAATTTACTAGCTGAATTTACTGCCTGCTAGAGGATTTATAAAACCCCTAAGGCACCTAGAACAACTTTACTTGCATCTGCCTTTTAATTTCTAAGCTACCAACCCATCTCTGACACTGTGACATACGCTCTTGCCAAAAGATTTCCCTCTAAGCCATCTCCTGATCTGTTAGCAAATCTGTTCTCCTTCAGGCTAAGAAACATCCATTTCCAGTGTTCCCCATGTGTTAGAGTTCTGTCCTTTTCCCTGAATAGCTGTTTCATCAGGACAAGTTCAGCTAACAACCTGCATTTCTTTAGGACTGTATTGATGGGGGTGTAAAGGGAGATTAAGCAGAATGTTCCTTGTTACCTTAATTTTCTTTTTACTTTTCTTCTCTGCCTCTGCCTTCATCTCTGCAGTTATCCGAGGTACAACCCTTTCGCCTTGAGGTGACGGCATTACTTCTGGCAGCTGTGCCTTCTTCACTTTCCCTCCTTTTGCTTTTAAAGGTTTCCCAACAAAGCCTGCCATCTCATCCTGCCTTTGCTTGGCTTCCACTGCCTGCAGAAGCGAGTTTGAAATAAGACAACCATGAGAACACAAAAGAAATAATGTACTCCTGAGCAAAACACCATCACAGACTGCAATGGAGGACTCTGTACTTGCTGATGCATTTCCTACCATCAGTTTAAATGAAGTTTCCCACCCTCAGAATCTGCAGATTTGCACAATTTTGAGCAACAATTTAAGCCAGAGATGCAGTTACTTGGGGAGTAAGGAGAGACACAGGCAGTGACCAGGTGTGATGGTGCAGATGCCTGCCCACAATTCAGGCTCTGTTCGGTAAAGTCCAGCTCATCCCTCATCCACCTTTGTGTTTTGACTCCCTGGCTCAGAGCTGTGGTACTCCTACCCAAGCTAGGAAGGTGAAAAAAGCTTTCATTCTCCATAGTGAGTGCAAGACAGTGCAAGACATAGGAGTTATTTTTAGTCTCCTTGTTATGACAAAAAAGTCAATAAAGAGCTGGTGGCTAAGAGTACGAGGGAGTCAGCTGTCTGCACTGAACACTGACATACATCAAGTTCTTCAACAAAGACAGCAAGGTCTTCCTTCCACAGATCAGAGGGACTCTTGCACTTCAGGGTCTCCAGCTCCTTTTCCTAAAGGGAATCACAGTTGATAATCATTAGTCACATTTTAATCTACAATCAAAAAAATATGTGATGATGCTTATGAAAAAAGGAAGTAACATACTTTGCTGTCTCTCTGCTTACACAGCTCATCTTTCTTCTCTTTAGTCAGATACCAAAGAGGCATGTTAAGCAGATAGTTGAAGTCCGGTCCAGTACTTGCAGCTGCTTCTTTGTCACTCTCCTCCTCCTCCTCCCCCTCTTCTTCCTGAATGTGGATTTAAAACAAACACTGTCAATAAATGCAGTGACATACAAGGGTAGGGTCGTTGATCAAATCTGGACTGCACTCCATGTGCTTGTGGTGTCCTAGGCAAAAAGCAACTTGGGCTTCTTCGCATGAATTAAGAAGCTTCAAGACAGTTGAGATCTATTTAGAGAGGATGACTGAAGCTTTACCTTGTTCTGTGACTCCTTCCAAGCCTTCACTGGATCAGATTCGTACCCTCTCTGGACCAGAACTTGGATCAGCTCTTTCTTGGGTTTGTTTTCTATAAACAGACAGTTCAGGATTGTCAGTTAGTGACCACTGCCAATCACTGGTCTGTAGCATCCCATGGTTCTAGCAGCTCAGCATCCTATCGGCTCTAAACCAGCCTTTCCTTATGGGAGGTGGGACATGTGGAACAGCCTGAAATAACACCTAAAATGTTCCTACTTAGCAGGTGATTTGTCAGGTCAGCATTGCTCCTAAACCTGCCAGGAACTCCTGCCAGAGCACTGTAAATATTTTTTTTCTTCATTTCCATACATGCATTTCCTCTGCTCTCAGTAGTTTTTGAACTTGGAAAAAGAGGTGTGATGGTATCAAAAAGGCTTCATGGTAATAGGCAGGTGGAGGAAAAAAAGCCCTGATAGCACTCAAAAGGCTTTGGTGTAGCTTGTACCTCATTAGACATCACCTGGGAAATTTATGCTCTTAAGTGCCCCAACCAATGGAACTGCTTCAGCTGGAATTTGTTCCTTTTTAAGATACCAGAAGCAATCAACCATGAGACACAAATACAAATGAAACCAGCTCTGTCAGCCTTGGAACTACTTATTACAAAACCCCAAGAAAATGCATTTCAAGGGAATGATTTCTCTTCCTGAGTCAAGTCAGACAGACACAGGCTGTTGGGATTCTGGGGCTGCCCTCAGATACAAACCACAAAGCATCTTATGACACTTTGTCTAGCTGAGTCCTCCAGGAATGTAAGTGAAATACAGACTTGCCTTTTAGACTGAGGTGAAGTTGATTGAAAAATCTGAATGCTGGGAACAAAGATCTGTTTCTTTTCCTAGCTCATGATTCTCAGATGCTGCTAACTTGAGTATCTCCTGAGTTTGAAATCCCAGTCCACTGAGGACACGATTTGAAATACTTTTGCAAAAGTTCACAAAGATAACACACCTTAAGTATGCATTTAAACAGAAAACACTACCTCTCCTTTTAACCCCACCAGTACTTTACTTTTATTCTGAATCAGAAATGCATAGGGATTATAACTAAAATGATTAAAAAAAAAAAAGAATTCTATTCTCAAAATAGTGTCAAACACACAGTAGGAAAGCTGCACAAGTATCTGTGCGCAATGCTCTACAGACCAAGGGTACTCTGTGAAGCATTTTCCTCTTGCATGTTACTGGAAGAAAAAGATAAGCTCTGGTGTTGTTTGCTAAGAGCCAGTCCAGGGCTGAGGGGGTGCTGACAGAACTCAAGGGAGCACCTGGTTCTCCCCATTTCATCAACCAAGTACCCAAGATCAATACATACCGATGACAATTTTGCCATCTATTTTCTCCAGGATGAACCGAGCCTGGTTGCTCAGCTTTGCAGACTCAGCCCCCAACATCCCAATCAACCATTCCTTCCTCAAATTGTAATATCGGAGCCTGAGTTCAAAGAACTCTTTAAGAATGTCTTGGGGAGAGTCGTACTTCTTGAGAAAGCCAACATGGTCAAAAAGAACCTAGATGAAAGAACACGAGTGTTACGATAAAACTGATTTCCAGACCCACTGAGGAGTACCTATAACACAGGTGTGACAGTACAATTGATTAGCAAACAGGTTATAAAACCTTTGTGTTGCTTTAGATATGATTGCAGCTTGCAAGCCCAGCAGCAGAGACAATTTTAGAATATGAAAGTTCTTGAGAGCACGCAGTAGGGTGAAGGTTACTCGAATCTTCAAGCTATCTGTAGGATAAACGTCTTGCATCAAGCTTCACACATTGTCAGAACCCAGACTTTCAAGCGGCAGTGCTGTTGTCACAACAAAGGTTTGTGTAAACTGTGTGATTTCAGATCACTTTGACTCCTTCAGGCAAAACTATACCACTCTGAGCCCATTCCCAAGCCAGCCTCTTGACCTTTTGAAGGTATATTTAGAAAGCAGATTTAAACCCAGTAACAGCAGAACAAAAATAATCAAAGTGAATAGGTTACTGCAAAGAGGATTTTTGTTACAGGCAGCTGTTTTCACAGTCTGAGTTAAACCAAGGACTTTCTTCAGCACAATCTGTTACATACCATGGAGTTGCATGTTAAACTTGTTTGGAGTTTGAAGACCTTATGCACCCCTGCTGCTTTAACTTCTGCTAGTTTTTCTTCAGTCATCTTCACTATAAACTTCACCGTCGTATCTGTGTGATACTCTTTATAGTCTGTGATCAGTGGGGGGGTCTTCTCAGTCCCGTTCAACATTGGCTCCAGAACCTGCTCCTTGTAAGTCTGAGAAAAGAGTCAAAGTCAGACCCATGTTTTCTGTGGAGATGAAAAGCTTCAAAATCAATCACTTTTATTTTACAAGGCAAACTATCCATTCCTAGGGCAAGTTCACTGTTTATTACCTGTGTCCAAGTTCTGACAGGCAGTTCGGTGATCTCAATGGTTGTAGAATTAAGGATAGACACTTCACCACTTATCACATACTGATTAGGTCCCAGCTCATCTATTGTGCCTTTGAAATTCTTGTAACTAGGAAGCTAAGCAGAGAAGAACACTGGGTTCAGTTTTGTGTTGATGCTTCAAGTTTTGAAGCACTTGCTTGAAGTGCTCCAAAGTGCTGAATGAACTGACAAATGAGGCACTGGTTTTTAAATGTATTATTTACCATTGGCAATGGCTCTTCTCCATCCATTAGGCGACGGATATTGTTCACAACTTCCCTAATATCAAAGTTGGGGATCTTACAGGACCAGCCAGTCCCAATCCCTTCTGCCCCATTTATCAGCACCATTGGAATGATAGGCATATACCACTCTGGCTCCACACGTTGGTTATCATCATACAGGAACCTCAGGACATGGTCATCCATTGGTGGGAACACCAGTCGTGCTAGTGGACTAGAATGGAAAT
Source organism: Neopsephotus bourkii (assembly GCF_033783945.1). Classification (NCBI taxonomy): domain Eukaryota; kingdom Metazoa; phylum Chordata; class Aves; order Psittaciformes; family Psittacidae; genus Neopsephotus; species Neopsephotus bourkii. The sequence continues at coordinate 167,974 of NW_026901578.1, forward strand.
AAGATTTTAAGCCCGAACTCTCATTATTAACCTACTCAAATTTATCCCTTTGTTTTCACTCCTATCGCCATTTCTCTGCCATGCCTTTCTCTTCTCTGGGATGATTAGGGACACAGTTTAGTGATGGACTTGTCAGCTCGAGGTTCAGACTTGGACTTCATGGTCTTAAAAGTCTTCTTCAACCTAAATGATTCTATGATAATCAAGTTTACATATCAGAATCTAGCATCCAACTCTCACTTCAGTTGTTGCTTTTGAGTATGAGAGTTGCCCAAAGTTTAAAAGGGAAAAAGTAACTTTAATTTTGAGTCCTGCAACATGCTAATAATATTTAAAACAGTAAGAAATCTTAAATGCTGACCTGAGCATTGTGAAGATGTATCGAGGACTGGCAGAGTCTTTCCCACCATGCAGCCTCGTGCCGAACTGACCAATCGGCTGTAGCAAGTTGAGGTTGTTACTGCCCACAAAGTTCTGAGCTAAGTTAATAATAGTCATCATCAATGATGCCTGTAGTAAAGGAAAGTTCAAAGCTAAGAATGCAGAATTCTTCACTGAATGGACAAAGTTAAAGGTAAAATTCACACCAAGATCAAAACTGACATAGAGGATAAACCCTACTAACATAATACTGGAGGAAACCCACTGAAAGAGCATCTCAAGACCATCTATCCAGCCTGGGTGACGGGATGTAATCCAGTGACTCACAGATACATTGCTATCTACCTGTCCTTGAAACCTCCAATGAAAGATTCTGTCAGTCTCCAAAGGGAAGCTTGTTTTAGTGCTCAACTTCTCCTTACCAAGGTATAAAGGCTACTAACATCTGCCCAAATCTAGCACAAATAAGGTGGGTTTTTCTTGCTCTACTTTTTGAATGAAAGATAGTCCCATGAAATCTAGGTAGGACAGGCAGACTGACCAATCTCAGATTAATTTAATAATGAATAATTAATAATGGATATGCAGCCACTTCGCTTTGTTTATACTCAAAACACCTAATTCTGCTCTAAAGTCATCTTAGCTGTCAAGTCAACAGAGGGGCTTTTTTGCCTTTCATTTAAAATGCATTTTGCCCAACCAGGCCAGGTTCTTACTTCACCATGATGGTATGAGGACATCTCAGCTACAGAACCAGCCAGCTGAGCAACCTTCACCTCCCGCTTATCATTTCGTTTGAAACATGTGAAGAGAACTTTTCTTTGACCCGGCTTCAAACCTGTATAAAATAGAAAACACCTTGTGGTTAGAATGTACAGCGTGTTTCACTTCGCTTCTGCTCTCTAGAGACCAAGAACTACTTGAGCACCCAAAGATTCTGCACCCAAAGAGTAAGGTACTTGCGATGAATGCTACAAAACGGACAAGGCATTCAATCCATAGGTTAAAAACTTGGACAGCAGAAAACCAACTTCAGAGCATTGATCCTGAAAACTCAGCAGGTTCACAGACTCTGATATGACATGACATACAAACACCCATTCATTGCGTGCTGGGGAACGCACTATACAGAATCACCACCTTGAAATAACTTACCATCAACCAGTGACGGGATTGATCTTTCATTATCTGAGTTTGAGAACAGCACTAGCTCCTTGTTGATGAAGTTGTTGTATGTCAGGTAAGTAGTGTTTTTCCCATATAGGTATTCCTAAGAAAAACAGATTGCCTTAATTTTAGCAAGGTCTAATCTGTTGGAAATCACACCTGGCTAGTTTCAATAGCATGGAAGCTCCTTGTACAACTGGGTAGACACAGCTCAGGAGCTGAAATCCTTAGCATGGCCCATGATGTTTGAGAAATAAAGGTCTCACAGTCCTGCTGGTATTATTATTTCCCTATTGATAAAGTAGTTTGGAAGGTGAATAGTTAAAAATTAAATTAACTGTTGGACAACTGACAATGAGGCCATGCTGATAAGATGAGAGAAGCAGCTGCTCTGTAAAATCCCAAAACATTTCAACTGTCCCATAATCCAGCAACTGACTCTCCAAATCCAAGCTGTGTGCAGCTCTGATGTGCCAGAATGAAGCTGAGAACAGCCTCAGGGAGAGACAGGAAACCAGTTTACTTATATATGTAAACCCTCTACCTCTGGCAGGCCATGCAGCTTCCGTTGTCTTCTATCCTCCATGAAATTAGTCAGCCACTCCTTTCGCTCTTCTACCTTCTTCTTGCTAAAGGCCTGTATATTACAAAATGAAAAGTAACTCAAGGTCTGACCCAGGAGAAAACTGCAGCAGAACATGCAGAAAAATGTTAAAGGAATATTTACTGTTGTGTCTGAAAATATCAATTGGTTTGTAGTGATTAGTTTGTTCTGAGCTGTATTTAAAACCCATCATTAAAAGGGTACTCTTGGCCTGAGGTCTGTGGACAGATTTGCTTCTACTGGTTAGACTAAAGCCGTAGCCTTGACAACAAAGAGATTGTCTCAAGCCCAAAGGCCTCTAAGAGCATTTTAAGAAAAATACACAGCACTCAAAGCAGTAAAATACCAAAGGTATTAAGTCAGCAGTTAAATCAAGTGCTAGTTACCAGGGTGATCGCAGCATCATCTTCAGGCCCAGTGTATTTGAAGCCAATTCGATGTTTAGCCATATCTGCAAAGTATTCTTTAGCCTCCTTCGATGTGCTGGTACCCAAACCTGCAGAGACAGTATAAGTTAATCCTAGTCAATTCTTAAGTCAAGTTGTAGTTCAAAGGAGTATTTTTGCTATGCCTAGTATCTGTGACATGTTAAAATGCACAGCATGAAGAGGACTTACTGAAAACTTAGGTTACTTTAAAATGAGGTGTAAGGTATCACAAAATACCACAAGAATTGCAGACTGGTGAGCAGTTGCATGCTGTACCGTTGGGTTTTGTTTGTTACTCCTGTAGATATCTGCAAATGTTAACTGCAGATTGGAAACAATTCCTCATATCCAGCACCTGGCAACTTTCTTATTGGTATTAAGCAATGAGCGACTACTTACCTTACAGTGCTAACAGTACACAAGGACTGTGCTATGCAAAACAGCACATAAAACTGAGGATAATTGCCTAAGAGGGGTGAAAGAACGGTTACCTACAAATACTGTCATTCCATTTTGAGATTTTATCCACTTGGAGGTTATTATTTCTTTACTTCTGTAATTTATGTTGCAGGTATTCCTAATCAGGTTATCTTGGGAGGGCAGAGACATGGAAGACACCCAGTCCAAAACTCCTTCCCCAAAGGCAGGGCTAGTTGAGTTTAATGATGAATTCTCTTGATTGGGTCATTTAATTTCACCACATTAAATTTTTTACAAACCTTTGTAGTACTTGATTTTCCATGAATTGTAGTTCTGTGTTCTGTTTTTCCATTCTTCAAATTCGGGAATGCTGTAGAATGCAATTTCTTCTTTGTTTTTAGAGGCCTACAATTAGTAAAGTAATTTGTGAAATGAGAGGCAGATTTGGACCAATGGATCCTTACTCATTCGCCTTCCCGTCCACCCAACCCTTACCTTTATGATGGGAGTAATGAATTCCTCCAGAAAGTTGTGTTTTAGGAGAGATGGCCAGTTGTGATGGATGAAGTTAATCAGCAAACCTTTGATATGTGATCCATCCTGATCCTGATTTAAGAAGAAAAAAAGAGACATTTTATCAGGGACATGCTGGAATTGGCAATTGCTAGATTGATAGTAAATGATTTGATAATTCTGGCTAACTGGCCCTATTAACATTCGCTTCTAACAAGGTGACCATGTGTTGTTTAATCGTTGAAAATTAAGAGAAATAGGAAAGGCATGTTCTTGGTGAAAAGAAGTAAAAGGGACTGGGTCAAGGACCCTGAATCAGCAGACTAAAAGACAGTAATTGGCTACTTGGTGATGCTACTCCCCCTTCTGCTTAATCTGGTTTGTGGCTGAAAAGACATTATGACCCACTAAAATAGAGAATGATGAAATAAATACAGACAATTTGGTACAACGATGGCAGTGGAAGAAAAATGCCATTTTCTTCCTTCTCCCCATTTTCAGTTTGAGTGAACCTAACCTGATCTGTCATGATCATGATCTTGCCATAGCGAAGAGTGTTCAAAGATTCTCGATCTTCATAGTTCTTTTTATACTGCAAACCCACAATCTTGATGATGTTGTTGATTTCAGCGTTTTCCATGATCTGGAAAAGACCACACAGAATAAAAACCAGTCTTTCAGACTTAAAACATAGCACTCGAAGTCTAAAATGATCCATAAACTGTTGACTGAGCTTTGTCTTGTCAGTGGATTTTTGCTGTTTAGAAACTTATTTCTGAACTGGAGCCTAGTGCTTAAATTACTATGTATAATTCCAAATATTTTATAGTCCACAACACAAACACTATTTCTTTAGGCAAAATGCTGAACAGGACTTAATATTCCCACTTAACCAGCAAGGCAGGCTGAAGATGAGACTAAATTCAGGTGTTTAAGGCACTGCTCCTCCGAGTTCCAGTGTTCCAGATTATATTGACTCATTACACTAATGTGCCTTCTAACATGCAGACTGTAACGATGTTCCAACTCACCTGTTTGTGAGAAGCTTCTCTGACATTGAGTATTTTCCCACGAAGTGGAAATACTCCATATTTATCTCTACCAACCACTCCTAGACCAGAGACAGCCAGGGTTTTGGCTGAGTCTCCCTCAGTCAGGATAAGTGTACAGTCTAAAGAATTCTTGCTGCCTAAAAAGATAAAAAAAACCAAGACAATTTCCTAAGTAAGTGAAATGAAAGCCTGCATACTCAAATTGAATGGAAATATCTTCCAACACACACAGGTTTTGTTGCACTGCATGCAGTAAATGGGGATAAACATAGTAAATGGGACTGTCAAGTGGGGATAAACTATAATTACAGGTTCTGTCTTCTTTTTTTTTTCATTCTTTCATTAGTCTAACGAACAAGTTTTAATTGTTTTTGAAGGAATTGGTTACAAAGGATGCAAAACATTTACCAGCATCGTTGGCATCATCCAGCTTAGGAACTCCCTTAATCTTCGTGTGTTTCACAGCTGAACATTTCTTATTCAGCAGGTTCTGAGCTTTAAATTTTACCCAGTTTAGGATACTTTCAACAATGCCACAGGCGATTGCCTGCAAGACAAAAAATAACCCTGAACAACTGGAAAAGCCTTAACAATGATGGAATTTTAAGGTATATACTTTAGTTCATGACACTACTTCAAAAGTATGTATTTGCCACGTTAAACGTAAAATGGAATTTACAGACATCTTGAGTGTGTATACCAATACTTACACCCTTAATAAACTTTTCACTCAGTTTACAGGTTGAGCCAAAGTTCTTTGCCTGCAAAGTCATGTTCTCCTTAGTCTGAGAGTCAAAAGTTGGGTTTTCAATTAAGGCATTCACGAAAATCCACATGTGGTTCTTCACCTGGAGTTAAATACAACAAGCACCACAGATTACACAGGCTCCTCTCAGTAACAGCAGTCAGTGCGTTCTGGTAACTGCCTGTCAGAACCACACAGTGAGGAAAAGATGTTATCACTGTATGGTCTAGAATTTTCCTAGATGTCCTGAAAGAATTTAGGACAGCTAATGAACATTCCTGAACAATACTTTATGATTTGGGATGTCAGAGAAACAACAGCAATTAGCCTAATAGGGATCAGCTAACAGATACTGAGTTTTAGTGCGGCTACACTGACTTACAGTGTTCTGATTATGAAACACATCAGCCAAACAAACAGAAGATTGTTAGTTGGCTTAAACTGGACAACACTTCTATAACTAGCAGATGTATATATATATATTGTCTGTACAGTGGAAATATGTATTAATTAATGTGGTAATGCATTAAGCTGTAGTTACAATGTGCAATAATGCTAGAGTTGTGCTTCCCACCGGGGACACTGTACCTGAAAAGGCTTCACTCCGACTCCGTTCTTGTTCTTCTTTTTCACAACTTCAATGACTTTAGTCACAAGCTGGTCAGCTATGTAATCAACGTGCCTGCCACCCTAAGGGAAAATGGGACCAGAGGCTTGATGGTAATTCCATTTAGAAAAAGAAATCTATTTCAAACTTTATGCATAGCCTTTGCAACATGAAGCAGCTAAGTCTTCTTCACTAACATACATACATTTGAAACAGCTACTGACAAAGAACATGGCATTAGCTTGACTGAATAAACCAAAGAGTTACCTTTGTAGTGGCAATGCTGTTGACAAAGCTAACTTGCTGGAAGCCTTTTTCACTTAAGGTCAAACACACTTCCCACCGAGAATTTACTTCCTCATGGACAACCTTAAGTGTGTTACCGGTTTCATCTACTTTGTCCTTCAGATAGAGGTCCACATAACTGCGGAATCCTTTCACCTGCATACAGATATAAGCAGACAACTCCTTTATAACAGCTCCTATAAATACTTAATTCATATCCTGCTGAAAAGTGGGGAGATAAACCACTCAGGCACATTTTCCACTTACTACGTGCAATGACATAAATTGCTTCAACAAAACCTCACTGTTTAAATGGCATGAGAAATGCAGATGTTACCATTTCTGTTAAATGCTCACTTACAGGCAGCCTCTGTCCATTTAGGAAAACTTTGACATCCTTTGTGGATCCAGCAATATCATATGCTCTTCGAGACATCAGTGCTACAATGTCTTTATCAAGGATTGTCATTTTGAATTTTGACAGATCAGGTTGGAACGTGACACACGTGTAATCCTCTCCATCAAAATGCTTCAGCTTCATTTCACCAGCCTTCCCCATGTTGTCGGTCCAAGTCTGAGAAAAGGAGGTTTTGTAAGCAAGTCTAACACACATAAGCCACTAAAGCTTAGTTTTTGAAAACAGAAAGCCAATTTGCAAGTTTTAGATACTTTCAACTGAAAAAAAACCCCACCACTGGTTAAAAACTAGATTCTGGTTATGTCTGCTCATTTCATTATTCATTTGAGTTTTATTTTGTGGTACAGTAACTGTGGGCTACACTTATTCTAATCACAGTGCTCTGAATGCAAGTTACACCTGGATTTTCGAAACAAAAAATTAGGGTCTTAATGGAAAATCTTGGGTATAATCTTACTGAAATGAGAAGGGTTCATACCTGTCTGAACAGCTTTTTGTATTCGCGACAGGCAGTTTCCACAGTAAATTTTGTGCTAAATATGTTGCACAGTTTGGCTCCATAACCATTTCGCCCCCCTGGAATTAAAGGGAAAAGAGACTCATGTTATTACCTTTGATCAAAACCATCTCAAAGAATTCCAGACTAACAGGAGTTCAGCCACTTCAGCGCAAAGAACAATTGGCAATAAGCAACAATATCCTACGAACTCGGTATGTGACTGTAAACCCATCTTTAATTACAACTAGCATTCAAAGAGAATTTTCCATATTTGCACTGTTATTAATATAGAACATGAAGGTATCTCTCTGGTGGACTCCAAACATCATTTTCAGTTGCATCAGGGGCCCCCTTCCCAATGTTATTTTGGTTCACACACTTTTATCCATCAGGCTGCTCATCTACTAACCCATATTCGAGAGTCTTCCCTACCTGTGACTTTCTTTTCATTGTCGTCATAGTTGCTGGATGTTAGCAGCTGTCCAAAGATAAGAGCAGGCACATAGACCTTCTCCACTTTGTGTTCAACAACTGGAATACCTTTCCCATTGTTCCATACGCTGATTGTGTTATTCTCTCTAGGTAGAGGAAAAAGGGTGTTTTTAAGGCTGCGAATGACTGAGCTATGAAACAAGTGTCACACAAAAGCTCTGGGGAAAGGCCACCATTTCATCAAAAGCAAATCGCTTCTGAGCAAGTGCAGAAACTGCCAGCAGAGGGAGAACAAGTCAACCAAAAAACTCAGCTCAACTCTCTAAATGGACCACCACACGCGGAAATCCTCCATTTGTGCTTGGTGACAGAATACAAAGGTTGAGAGGAAGAGAATGGCCACAACAGAAAACAACCACAAAGCAGTCATTTCACAAGCCAGCACTCTAAGAGACCAAGGCAAAGAAAATAGCCTTTCACCAGAGTTAAATTACTAGTCTCATTTGGATTGACCTCACGGCAGAGACCACCACCACCATCACACCAGTTTAAACAGCGCCCACGTGAGAAAATACAAGGTACTCATGTTGGGAAAGCAATGAACAGAAACAAAGCAAAACTTACACGTCAATTGTAACTTTAATGCATGTCATGTTTTTATCCCTCTGCTTGTTGTCTGCAGCATTGACTAGAATGGAAAGATTACTGTTATTATATTGCATTGTCAAGCAAGACAAAGCTATTAACTGGTAAAGTGTCTTCAGCAGAATGAATGCAAAAACTCAGTACAATGTTACTAACAACCATCTTGGCATGCAAGTATGTTGCAAGTTGAAGATGAGTACTACACGTTAACATAAAAATGAGAAGTCTAGGATGAATTACATCAGGTTTGTAAGCGAGCCATCATCCCACAAAACAGCTTACTAATAACTGATGGAAGGACTTCAGTATCCAGTATCCCCAAGCACAAACCACACACCCTGCAACCGCCACCCACCAAACTGTGCTACAGACATTCGCTGCTCAACAAGGCAACCTGATAAAAGTAGACTTGCATTTCTTAGCTGTTTATTAGACATTCAGCACCCGTTAATCAACCATCAACCACTGACTCAACAGACAGGTCTCCTTACCTAGAATCTCATCAAAGATCTTGTACAAGCCAGGCACAAAGGTCACGTCTCTGCAGTTGAGGCCCACGTCCTCATCAAAAACCCACATTTGCTGAAAAAAAAAAGGCAAAAACCACATGAATCCTTACAAACACCTCCACTTGTGTGCCCTGGGCTTGCAAAGCAGGCGTTTTGTGCTGTATAAACCAATGCTTTGTGCTGTATAAGCAGATATTAATGACTCCCCGCCTGCACCGAGGAGCTCGGGCGGCTCAGCCCCAACCCCGCACCTGGGTGACCATCTCCACGGAGCCGATGTAGGTGTCGGGCCGGAGCAGGATGTGCTCCAGCTGCGTCTTCTTCTGGTAGATGTGCTCCACCGAAAGCGTCTTCTTGACGCCATCGCCCTTCTGCAGCCGGAGGTTCCCGTCCGCGGGCTGCTCGGGGGACAGAGAGCGGCAGTGAGGGGCAGCGGGATCCGGGGGGGATCAGATCGGAGGCGGGGAGGAGTGGGCCCAGGCGGGGGGGACCGCGACACGGAGCCAAGGGAGAGGGGAAGGACCCCGGGGGATCTGAGGGGCCCGGGGGAGCGGAGGGAAGCGGGGAGGAAGCCGGAGCCGTGCGGGGAAGGGGCTCCCCGGGGCAGGAAGGGGTCGGGGGAGACGCACGCACCCTGAGAGGCGCCGGGTGCTCCTGGAGCTCCATGATGGCGGCAGCGCGCGGCTGAGCGGCGGCGATGGCGGCCCCAACCGTCCTTGGGCTTTCAAACCTTCGTTTAGCCCGCCGAAACCCTCCGCCAATCACCGCCCACGGCTCCCCTGCGCGCCGCCAATCGCAGCGGGAAGGCGGTGACATGGGTGGTGCCCCAGCTTTCCCCTCTGGCCAGTCAGAAACGCGCAGCGCGTTCAAACCAGCCACTCAGAAGGGAGAGTGGCGGGACGGGCAGAGGAGCCTGCCAATAGGAGGGCGCTGGTGCTGGAGGCTCTGCCTGCCTGGTTGCTGTTGGCGCGCTGGGCAGGCACTGGTGCCGTACTGGGACCCACTGGGCACGCTCCGGAAGCACAGCGCTGCCTCGGGGACAGGCACCAGTGCTGTGCCCCATGTGTGTACTGGTATCATTGGAGCCCCGTTCCACGGTTTCAGTGTCCCTATGGTGTCCCTGTCTCCCCATTTGTGCTGGTCCCATAGCCCACGGGTGGCCCCAGACCCTCTCCCCCTTCCCCAGGCTGGCTGCAGCGTGACCCCCATTGCCCCTTGCTGCAGCAGGCAGTGTCCTGGGTAAGCTCCCCTACCCCAGTAACAGCACGCTGGGTACCATCCAAACCCCAGCGTTTTGCATCTTTATTTCCATGGCAGTGACAGCATTCCCTTTGCTGGAGCTGCAGGGATGCAGCTGGGCACAGACCAGGGATGCATGGGATTAGCACAGCCTGCGATGAACCCGGCTGCACGCTTGGCATCCTCTTGATGCTCTCACCTGCTCCTGTGCTGCACTTCCCCCTGCACCACCCCATATCCTCACCCACAGGACAGGGGAAGCCGCATGGGGCGTGCAGCCGGAGATCACCGGTGCCACGGCGCTGGCATCACCACATGTGCCGGTAGGGAAAGGCCACCTCCACGCAGAGCACCACCAGCGCCTCGGAGCAGTTGTGCCGCTGCCCAGCCAGGAGCCTGCCCTCACCCAGTGCAGCGGCCAGGCCCTGCCCGGTGCCGGAGCTGCGCCAGCCCTGGCAATCCCGCTTGCGGGCTTGGCTGCCCCGTGGTGTGGATCCGTGCCAGGCCAGCGGCCGGGGCCTGCAGACAGGGATGGGGGTGAGAAGGGCTGGGGCACCCCCTCCAGCTCTTTGCATCCGTGCGAGCAGGAGGATGCGTGCAGACCCCCCCCAAGTGTGGGTGCATTCATTGAGGGTTACCCGGCTGGTGCCCACCGGACTCACCAGAGAGGATCCGTCAGGACATTGCCCCCATTGAAGGAGTAGATGGGACCCCGCAGGGCGGTGCTGGTCTGACCCTCAAAGAGGGAGCTCCAGGACTTGGCCAGGAGCTGCCCCTGTGGGCACAAGCAGTGGCACTGAGCTGGGGGCCAGGGGCTAAGGCGATGCCCTCAGCTCCTCCGAGCTCCCCATAACACAGGTGCTGAGCACGGCCAGGGTGCAGCAGCCCCACAGGGGACAGGGGTACCTGCCTTCAGGTTGACGATAGGGAGGTTCCTGTCCGTCCTCTTGACGATGGAGACCAAGTCCTGGGTAGGGGCTGACAGGAACGCCCGGAAAGTGCCGTAGAGCTGAGCCTCCTGGGACTGCCGGTAGCACTGCAGGTCGGCACCGCGGAGCCCGCTCATGTCCCCGGTGAGGGGCGCGTTCAGTGCGGCAAGGCGGAGCTGCGGGGGAAGCAGGGAGGCTTGGGCATGGCTGGGGTGTGAGGGCTCTGCTCTCCCTTCCCATGTGTGAGGCTGCCTGGGCACGGAAAGGTCCCCCCAGCACCTCTATCAGAGCTGGGCATCACTTACTGATGGGATCCGTGGGGCGATGGTGGTGGGCAGGGTCTGGGGCATCTCTTGTGCCCCTTCTTTCTGGACCTGCAATAACGCAGCTCAGGTCAGCCCAGTGACATCCATCCCTCTGCCATGGTGCAGCCCAACAAGACCCCAGGCCCTGCGTGTGCGCTGCCCTGCAGATACCCCAACCCCATTGCACAAGGACCTGCTGCAGGGCTCACCAGTGAGTCCATTGGGGTCAGTGCAGGCGGTGCCGTGTCAGGACCTTTTGTCTGCACCCGCTTTGCCTCCTGAATGGAAAGGAGAGGACAGTCCCACAGGAGCCTCTATCCCCCTTGGCCAACAAAGGGGGGGCTCTGTCCCCTCGATGGGTACCAGCACCCCTCACCTGGTACCGTGGGGTGGAAGCAGAGGGGTCATCACCAGCAAAGAGCGACTTCGAATCCTCCAGCTGCTCCAAGCAAAGAGCAGAGCGATGGGTTAGGGATGGGTTAGGTCCAACCCTAAACCATTCTATGATTCTATGAACCAGCTCCTTCCCAGGGCTCTGCTGCCCCAGTGACAAATCCAGCTGCCAGGGCTGGATCCTGCCCCTTCCCAACCCTATGAGGGACCCGAAGGGATGTGCTGGGTACCAGGAGGCGGCTCCAGCCGGTGGGGGTCCGGAGGAAGGCGCTGCTCCCTTCCCGCACATAAACCAAGCTCCCCTCAGGCACGGAGCTCCCCGACTTCAGCATCAGCTCCTTGGTCCTGAAGACCCACATCTGGCGCTGGGGGATGGAGAGGGTCATGGCTCAGGGTCATGGCCCAGCTGCTGTGCATGGGGCAAGCAGACAGCCTGGGGGTGCTCGACTATGGCCGTGGCCAGGACCAACCTGGAGATCAACACGGGAGTCCAGAGGCTCCGTCCGAGGGATGTCAGCACCTGGAGAGGGTTGGGGGTTATAAGGCATCCCAGTGCTGGATGCTCTCTGCAGGGATGCTGGTACTGGGAGCCGGGTGGGAGAGCCAGCTGTGGCACTGGGGACCCCATTAAGGGAGGCAAGACTTGATAGAAGGTGGTTCCAAGGAGGATGGAGCACTGGGAACACCTGAGAAATGGGCTCACCTTCTGTCCAGCCTGCATCCGAGGCTGCCTGCGGAGGCAAACGGGGCCCGTCACTGCTGTTGGGCACCAGTGCACCCTTCCCGGTGCATGGGGAGGGGACAGGGTCCCTCCTGGGGACAGTAAGTCTGTGGCTTACCGGCTGCTTGCAGGGCTGCTGGGCACGGATGGGGTAAACCCTCTGGAAGCAAAGAGAGGTGGGTTTGTGGGGAGCCCCTCGTGCTGTGCATGCTCACACATGCATGGGCTCTGGCACAGCCAGTGCTGCACCTTACATTGAGGTAGAGGAGTCCTGGTGCTCCGGGGGGACCAGGGGGCCCGGGGGGGCCGGGGTTCCCAGGGGGACCTCGAAGACCCTGCAGCAGATCAGTGTGGAGGTTGGGCTGGGCTATTGTGGTGCTGCCTTTTTGGGGGGGCAGCTATAAGACACCCCATTGCTGTCCCTCATCCATCCCACTCCCTTCCCCTCCCAGGGCTGACCCCCCCTGGGTTGGGGCAGCACACAGACTCGAGCCAGGCAGTGTCTCTCACATGGGGAATGATGGCTCCGTAAATCTCTGCCTCCTCTTTGCTGCCCTGCAGAGAAAGAGAGGAGATTGAGATGATCTCCATCCTCCTGCTCTCCATCCTCCATCCCTCCGAACCAGCTGGGGCTGTGAGCCCTGGGGCACCCAGAGCCTCCTGGGCACCCCTTGCCGTGATCCCCATGATCCCTGCCTGAGGACTCACCGTCTGGTACCCATTGATGGGTACCCAGGAGCCAGCCTGGCTGCTGGTGCTGGGGAAGTGGGGGTGGCCTGGTTTGCACCCATGTTCCCCATAGCAGCACCCCTGGGTGAGACACAGAAAAGGCACAGTCATATTCTGTGATGGGGATGCTGCGTGTGTGCATGGGGGCACTGCATGCTTGCATGGGCGTGCACACATGTGCATTGCATGTTCCACGGGGATAGCATGACTCTCCAGTCCCCCCTCCCCGTGCCCCAGCCCGTCTGGGGACCCCAGTGATGCCACTGGGTGAGTGAAGGTTGGTGCTGCCCACGGAGGCATCACTCGTGGTGCAGGGCTTCACATTCAGGTTGTGGGGATGGGGCCCACCCCCTGCACCAGTGCTCGTGGCTACTAACCCGCTCTCCGGGGTCGCCCTTTTCTCCCTGGAAGGAAAGCAGAGAGGTCCCATTGGTGCCCAGCTATGGGGTACAGTCACAGCCCCCCTGCTCAGCACTGCGCCTCACTCCACCGGTAACACCCACCATGGAGCTGCTTGGTTTTGACACCAGCACCGGGGACCAGCGTGGCCGATGCTGTCCCCATGCCCCGGGTGCCAACACCATCACTTACAGTGCCCTGGCTCACCTTGGGGCCCGGTGGCCCTGCTGATCCATGGTGCCCTGCGTGGCGCAGGTCGCACTGAAGGAGAGGATGTGCTGGGGTGAGCATGGGGCAGGTCCCTGAGCACCTGCAGCCCTGGGACCTACCCCCTACTCACCCTGTAGTCCCCCGGTGGCCCTGGTGGCCCCATGGGCCCAGGCATGCCCGGGGCACCGGTCTCTCCAGTGCGGCCAGGGTTCCCTGGCATGCCCGGCAGTCCATATTCACCCTTCTCGCCCTGCCAGCATACATGGGGTGGTGAGTGTGGGGGCTTAGCACCCTGGACCCATCACAGCAGGGCTGGGGCAGAGCAAGGGGCTCAGGGTCCATCCCCATTGCGCTGGCTCTGAGCTCCTGCAGGGCCATGGACGGGCTGGGCTGGGACCCCCTTACCTTTAGTCCAGGGAATCCCGGCTCCCCTCGGAGCCCTGGTTTGCCAGGGAGTGATGTAGGTCCAATGGGACCGGGGGGGCCTTCGTGCCCAGGCACCCCAGGGGGACCTTGGGGCCCTGGGAGCCCCGGTGCCCCTGGGGGTCCGTCTGTCCCAGCCAAGCCTGGAGATCCTGGAGGTCCTTCAGCCCCAGGGAACCCAGGGGGTCCCACAGCCCCCGGTGGGCCGGGGGGTCCTGGCTGCCCATCCCGCCCAGGGACCCCTGGGGGGCCTTCATGGCCTGGGTAGCCTGGGGGTCCGGGCAGGCCGGGGGGACCTGGGGGTCCCAGGTTTCCCACTGGGCTGGATGCTCCCAGCTGCTTGTTGGGTTGGAGGGAGAAAGAGAGAGCGGAGTTAGTGTATGGCAGCACCCCATCCCCTATTCCCATCCCCTATCCCATCCCCTATTCCCATCCCCTATTCCATCTACTGCTCCCATCTCCTGGGCTGCCCACAGCCATGAGCCCCATCCCTGCTGAGCATTGACACCACTGTCAGCCCCCCAGCCTGGCATCAACGTGCCCGAGTGCTCACCTCGTTCTCCGATCCCTTGGGAAGGGAGGCAGGCTGGCTCCTGGCTCCCCAAGCGCCTGGGGGTCCCGGGGGTCCCGGAGGACCTGGGGGACCCCGGGGCCCCTGGTGACCCGGCTGCCCTGGGCTGCCGGACTTCCCTCTCTCCCCAGAGAGCCCGGGCTGGCCTCTCTCCCCCGGGGGTCCTCGGTCTCCTTTCTCTCCCTGTTTGGAAAGGACAGAGCCTGGCCCCGGCTCCTGGTGCTCTCCTCCATCAGTGCCCACCGCGGGGACCTGATGCTCCCTGCCAGGGGCCACCCGCGCTGCTCCTGAGAGCCAGACCCCGAGGCAAGGCTCCAAATACGAGCAGAACACACAGTGCACGGGCAAAAGAGCCTCAGGGTTCCTCCCGCTGTGTCCCTATGGGTCCCTGTGCCCCTGTGTGTCCCTATGGATCCCTGTGCCCCTGTGTGTCCCTATGGATCCCTGTGCCCCAGTGTGTCCCTATGGGTCCCTGTGCCCCTGTGTGTCCCTATGGATCCCTGTGCCCCTGTGTGTCCCGGGGAGGATCACGCGATCACCGCACCTTGGGGCCGGGGGGGCCGGGAGGGCCGGGGCGCACGGGGCAGACGCAGCCGGAGCCGTTGCGCACCTGGAGAGGGAGAGCGCGGTGAGGTGCGGGCTGGGAGCCCGGCCGCAGGGTGCGGGGTTGGGTGCCCCGCGCCCCGCTCACCTGCACTGCAGGATCCACCTCTGGGGCTTGGGGCACCGGCGGGGGCAGCCCCTTTGCTGTTGTCTGCGTGGAGGAGACAAGGGGCTGAGACCGCCGAGTACCGTCCCCATCCCCTGCGGCACCGTCCCCATCCCCTGAGCACCGTCCCCATCCCCTGCAGCACCATCCCCATCCCCTACAGCACCGTCCCCATCCCCTGCAGCACCGTCCCCATCCCCTACAGCACCGTCCCCATCCCCTGAGCACCGTCCCCATCCCCTACAGCACCGTCCCCATCCCCTGAGCACCGTCCCCATCCCCTACAGCACCGTCCCCATCCCCTGAGCACCGTCCCGTCCCCATCCCCTGCAGCACCATCCCCATCCTGCCCTGCCGTCCCACATCCCCCAGAGCCCCCCACCCGGGCGCACATCCCGGGGTGTCCCTCGCAGCCCCCCATGGGATCAGGGCCCTCCACCACCTTGATCTGCAGGAACTCCTCTTCCTCCGCGCTCCCCTCGAAGATCTCCGGGGCGACTGTGGGTCGCTGCTGTGGGGATGGATGGACAGGGAGTGCTCAGTGTGGGGCTTGGGGGCATGAAGGACCCCTCCACGGCCGTGGCTGCTTGGAGAGCGGGTGGGGGCTCAGCACATCGCTGCTGTGGGGCTGTGCCATGTGTGGGGCAGTGGGAGCTGCCACAGCTCCTTCCCATGGGATAGAGGAGGCTGAGCCGCGGCCGGAGCAGGGCACGTTGCCCTACCGGGGCTGTGTGTGCAGCAGGGCACAGATAAGGGGAAGGACAGGGCAAGGAGCTCTGCAGCGGCTGGGGGGGATCGGGAGAGATGAAGGAGCTGGAGCGGGGGACACCCTGCCCGGGGTAAGGCACCTGGCCTCGTGTGCGGGGGGGGGCATGGCCCAGACCCTTCCCCGCGCCCCTGCCGAGGGGGTCCCGACGTCTGGGGGCTGTTGCCAGCGGGGGTTTGCTCAGCAGCATCTTCCGAGTGGGCTCCACAGCATCTCCGTCTGCAGGAGCAAAGGGGTGATGGGGTGGGAAGCGGTCCCAGACCCCAGCACCCCACACCTCACCCTCCAGCCTTATGCAGAGGTTCCCCTCTTTGCTGGGGTGCGGGAGCCAGGGAAGCCGTGCCCTGTCCCTCCATACCTACCTTCCTCCCCATCCAGGATGGGCGCTGTAGGGCTGGTGCCCGGGGCCGGGGTGGTGTCGTCCAAGCCCAGGGCATAAAACCACTGGGCAGTGGCAGAGGGCAGGAGCCAGAGGATGCAGAGCACAGGGAGGAGGTGCTGGGGGCTGCCGGACCCCATGCTGCTGCCTCGGGCTGGGGGTCCTGGGCTCATCCCGCTCGCCTGTGCTGTCTGCTCCCGGCACCCGCGGTTATCACTGCGGCCCCCCCGCGCCCCGACCCGCCCCTTGCCCGCCCCGGCACCCGCACCTCCGGGCCGCATCCGGCGGGGGCTCAGCACCCACATGGCCGGGTCACTGTCCGAGGGGGGGGGCAGCCGGGAGCCAAGGGGAAGGGAGCCAGGGCCGGGAGGAGCTGATGGAACCGAGGCGAGGGCGGGCTGGGGAGGAGATGCTGCCTGGGAATGGGGATTAAAACCAGCGAGGAGAGCAAGGGGCACTGAGCAAGGGGCATTGACCGCGGTGCTCTGCGGGGGCTGCTGCTGCTGGTGCCTGGAGGGGACTCGGGACTCAGGGGATCTGGGGATCAGTGGGGCTGAGCCCTGGGGACAGGGAAGTTGTGGATGTCCTGCAGCATACGGGATACCTGCGCCCTGTGGTGTGTGCAGTCATCGTGTCCACAGTGGGTGCAAAGAGCCCTGCGTGTCGGTGGCTCCATCAGGGCCACCTCACTTCGGGGTCTCCAGCACTCTCCGACTCCCAGACCCCCTTCTGCCACGGCCTTGCACTAACCTGCAGCCTTACCCCAGGCTCCAGACTCTGCTGGGGCAAGTGGCAGGGAGGCAGCAGCCAGGCCAGGCCCCAGCACCCTTGGGGACCCCAAAGAAGCACTGAGCTAGGGAAAGGTGTGCTGGGAGCCCCAAGAGCCCTGGGGCCAGGGGAAGGGGGAGCTGGGCTGCATCAAGCACCGTGCACTGAGCTCTGTGCACTGGGCATCAACCACCATCCACCAGGCCCCCTCCCTGGCTGCAGGGCTGTGATCGGGGAGGGGAACAGCATGGCTGTGGGTGCCCCAGCTCAGCCCCCCCCCATCTTTGGCAGGATGGTGCTGGACCAGGGACCTGGAGGAGCACAGCGAGAGCATCCCTGTCCCCTGCACACGCTGCAGACACAACAGTCTCTGCAGTGGGCGCTCGGCGCTGCCAAGGCCTGATAAAGTGTCCCAGGGCTGGGCACATGTTTGGGTTTGGGCCCTGCTTGGACACGGAGTCAAGGCTGGTGCCTCTGCTCCGAGTCATGGCCACTGCAGCAGTGCCAGGCAGGACAGGGGCTCCGGAGCAGCACCCGGTGCTGATGCCTTGCAGGGCCCCTGTGGCAAATGGGAGAGGAAAAGAGGGGCTGGGATGCTTGGGGGACACAGACCGTGCCTGCCTGTGTCCTGCTGGCACACTTGGTGCTTCCCAGCTCACCTGCACAGGAGAGAGATGGTCCTGGGAGCTCTTGCAGCCAGTGCCACCAGTGCTGGCACTGCACCCTCAAGATACCAGTTTGAGCACTGGATGAGTTCAGGGTTCTCAGCCTGAGCCCTAATCCTCTCATCCCACTCACTACACCGAGCCCCACACCAGGGGCATGCAGCAAGACCCAGTGTCTGGGTATGTAATGACTGTTAATCACCATGTATGTGGTGCAGGGCACGGTCACAAGCCCCCCCAAACCTGCTACTCAGCCAGGTCCTCGGTGGGATGTGGTTGTTCCCTGCGCATTGTGCTTGCCCCACAGCTGGGCTGGGCTGGCTCCCTTGTCCCATATGGTGAAGGCCATCTTCCTGACAGGATGCACCATCTCCCCACTGGTGCTGTTGGTGGGGATGGCTGGGGTGGCCGTGATCATTTCATTACTTTGTGTGGCATAGGGTGGCGTTTTAGCTGGCATTGTCCAGGGCCAGTGTGGTGACACGGGCATCACCCGAGTGCTGCTGAGCCGGTGCGTCCCTGAGTCTGCAGGACAAAGCTCCCTGCAGTGTGCAGCTGCTCCTCATCCCATGGCATGAGTTCAACGCGTCCCTGCTTTGCCCTTGCTCACGGCTCATCCTGTCCCTGGGATGAGGAGAAGGGCTCTCGGTGTCCTTGCACCCCCGCAGCGAGCCGGGTGTGTTGGGCACAGCTTGTGCAGAGCCTGCGCGGGTGCCATGGCCATTCACACAGGGCAGCCAGGCTGCGCTTGTACCGGAGCCCATCCCACCCGCAGAACCCCGCTACCGCACCCAGGCGGGTCCCCCCGGGCAGGGCACTGCGGGTACCGGCCCGCGGGGAGGGATTCCTGGGTCCCCCCCTTCCTCCTGCCGGTTTTCCCGAATAGCCGCTAGGTGCCGGCAGCTTTCAACTGATCCCGGGGCCGTGCGGGGCGCGGGGAGCCGCGGGGTACGGGGCCGGGTGCGGGGGAAGCCGGCGGGGCCTCCGCGGGGGCAGACGGGGCTGAGCTGCCCCCAGAGTGATGCCGGTGCCGGCGGGACCCCCGTGCCCGCGGCCCGGAGCCCACCCGGGGCTGCCCCACAAGGGAGGTCTCGGCCGCAGCCCCCGCGAAGCAGCCCCGGGCGGTCTCTGCGGTTCCCCTCCCCGTTCATCCCCGCTGCTCTCGGGCCCGGGCGGGTGTCGGGGCGGTTGCAGGGGGCGGCGGGGAGGGGGGCGCAGGGCCGGGGGTCTCCGCGCTGCGCGGAGCCGGAGCTGTCCCCCCGGCGGTACCGGTGCTGGCGCCGCCGCCCTCCCCGCTGCTGCCGTCGGCAGGGATCGGCTCTCCCCGGTGGCTTCCCGGTGTCAGCGAGGGCGGCCCCGCCGGTGGCCCCGGTGCCGGCGGCGGGAGGTGTGGCCAGGGGCCGCATAAAGCCTCCGCCGCCAGCCCAGCGCCGCCAGCCGCGGGCCGGAGCGCGGGCGCGGGGCCGCCATGCGCGGGGCCGCCGGGTGCGCGCTGCCGCCGCTGCCGCTGCTACCGCCGGTGCCACCGGTGCTACCGGTGCTGCTGCTACTGCTGGCGGCGGCGGCGGGGCTGGGCGGCGGCGAGGAGGCGATCCAGTGCCCGCCGTGCTCGGAGGAGCGGCTGGCGCGCTGCAAGGCACCGCAGGGCTGCGCGGAGCTGGTGCGGGAGCCGGGCTGCGGGTGCTGCGCGACCTGCGCCCTCGGCCGCGGCACCGCCTGCGGGGTCTACACCGCCCGCTGCGGCGCCGGGCTGCGCTGCTACCCCCCCCGCGGAGTGCCGCGGCCCCTGCACACCCTCATGCACGGCCAGGGCATCTGCACCGACCTGGCCGACGTCGAGGCCATCCAGGAGAGCCTCCAGCCCCCAGGTAAGGCCGGCCCCGGGCGGCAGCGGAGCGAGGGGTGGGTGCCGGGGGGTCCCTGCCCCTTGCAAGCCTGGTGGCACCCCCTGTGTGCCCCAGGCCGCGCTCCACTCACTTGGCAAGAGTCGGGGCTATGAGGCTTGGGGGCTTAGCAGGGACCCTGTGGCAGGATGGGATGGGGCAGCCTGGGGTGGGCAGACAGGGAGCATGTCCCAGTGGTGCTGAGCTGCATGAGCTCCCACAGCTGGGTACCAGTGGGTCACATCCGTGCCACCCTTACCCAGCATGGGCACAGCTGTGCCATGGCTGCTGCAGGGGCCAGGTGCTTCCCAGGGACCTGTCACCCTCTGTGCCCCGGCTGCAGAGTGCCCCTGGACGTCAGGGCAGCACCCGTGGTCCCTGGGACAGGTCCCAGCTGTTTGGGAGGCTCCTGCTGCACGGTGACCCTTTCCCAGGGATGTTGTCCACAGCTCTGCTGGGAGGAAACAGGAAAGAGGCCTCGGGGCACCTGCTTCCCTCCCAGGCAGGTCAGGCTGGGCTTTGCCAAGGGCTGTGTCCTTCCTATGGCCGGACAGGGCAGTGGGATGCAGGCAGGGCCAGGGCAAAGAAGCTGCCTCTGTGTGTCTGCCCCAGGACCCTCTTGCTGGTGATTGTGCAACCCCTGCGGTCAGGCAGGGGCTGGGGCTGGAGCAGGTCACGCTGTGGCTTTGACAGTGGGAACAGAGCTGCTCCTGTGTGGGCTGAGTGTGGAGACCAGGCCCGTGGAGCTGGTCCGGTGGGTCTGGGTACCGCCACATCCCCATTTCCCATCGTGTGAGCTGTGCTCAGGACCACGTCCTCTGGAGCTAGGGAGCAGCATCCTGCCATGGGATAGTCCATGGGCTGTTCTGGTCCTGTGTGCCCATGCGGGGTCACCCAGAGCTCCCCAAGGGGCAGAAGGGTCTGGAGCGGTGTCTGTCCCTGTCCACCTCGATGGCCACATCCCAGCTCCATTCCCTCCTCGTGTAGCTGGTCCACAGCAGCTCTGCTGGTGTCCCATAGAGAGGAATGCCCTTTGTGGATGGGCCCCTCTCCAGGGACAAGACATCCCCACGAGTGCTCGGCATGGGGTCTGCTGCGGAGACCCCCTGCCCTGCCTGTCTGTCCTCATCCCACATCCTGCAGGAGCTGTCTGGGCTGCCTGGCCCGGGGCTGCGTGGGGCTGCCAAGGCCTGTTGGTTTTGGCTGTGCCCCGGTAACGCAGCATTTTTTCCCAGAGCCTTTAGGAAACAGACTTGCAGATTTTTCCCTTCCTTCCCGCCGTGTTTTGGCCTCGCTGGGCACGGGTGGGTGGCCGTGGGAGCCGGGCTGGACCGCTGGGCTCCGTGCCTGCCTGCCTGCCTGCAGCATCGCAGGTGGCAGGAAAGGGGAGCACCTTCCCCTGGGACACCCCATAGCACAGTGCTCGGTGCAGTCCCAGTGGGATGTCTGAGCCGTGGGTCCCTGTCCCGCTCCAGCAGCCCGGAGCAAGTGGGAATGTGGGGCTGGGGACTGTGGGCTCTGTGACTCCCACCATAACCGTGCCTGGCACAGCGAGGGCATCGCAGCATCCGGTGGGTGCCCTCTGGGTAAGGAGAAGGGGATTAAATGCCTGTTTAGGGGCAGGGGCATAGGGATCTGAGTGGGTGCCGGGGAGCAGAGGCTGCAGCAGGAGGGTGGCTGGGAAGTGGTTAACGTGCAGCTCGTACAGTGAACACTTTGTCTGGGGGCTCAGCCCAGGGGGGCTCTGCATTCCAGGGAAGAGGCTGGGATCGAGGGGGCTGGGCTTGGAGCACCATCAGGAAAGAGCCTCTCTGCTCACCCAGGACCTGCAGCACCGTGGGATGGGGCTTCCTAGGAGTGGGGATGCGGGTGGCTGCTCTCCCGACACAAGACCCTCACCCGTGGCTGTGGGTCTGAGCACCTTGCGCAGGACCCTGGTCTCTGCTCCCCACTCCCAGCCCTGCCAGCTCCCGGAGCATCCCCGCTGGTCAGGCCAACCCCAGGAGGATCCAGCCGTGGGGTTCTGGCACTGCCTGTGGGTGCCTGGGGGAGGTGATGGCTGAAGCCGCGTGTGGCAGCAGGGAAGAGGTGAGGACGTTTTCCCCAGCACTCATGCCAAGGGATTTAATGCTGGTTAAATAATTACGTCTGGGAAGAACTGACCCCACGGGAGCTGCATTCATCCCATGTGGTTGCTGGAAGCAGTGTCTGGGACAGACCCCATTCCCTTCCCATGTGCGGTGACTGGGAGGGACAGTGGTAGCTGTGCCCAGCTGGATGGCACAGGGATGGTGAGGACAGGCTGGGTTCATCATGGTGGTCACGCTGCATTCATCTGTCCCGTTCTGCCCTGGCAGGGGGCCCTGTCCCATCTGTCACCCGGGATGGTGTCTGGCCTTTGCCCATGCTTGGGTTTTTCCAGGCTGGGATCTGCTCCCAGCAAGGCTCTGGTCCTTACCAGGAATCATCCACATCCCAGTATCCCGACCTTATCTCCACTGGACTCACACTGGGCACTGAGCCGGGAGGTGCAGATGTGCTTGGCCGTGTTTGAGCACAGCAGGGGCTCAGCACCCTGTTCCTGTGGGATGAGGACGGGCTTGGCCAAGGGGCAGGAGGTCCCTGTTCCCAGCCGCCCCTGTGCCTGGCTCCCTGCTCTCTCCTGGGGCCAGCTCTCACCAGGACAAGCACAGAGCTCCCTGTGCCAGTGCTGCTGGTCCCTGCCAGGGCCACCCACCGGCCGCACCAGTGCTCCCAGATGGGGAAGAGGAGGGTGCCGGGACCCTGCGGCTTGTGTTGGCCATGGACACATGGATGTGTCCCTGCTGGCTCCCTCTGGTCCATTGCCCCTGGGCTGGTGGACTGGGGGAGCAGGGCTGGAGCTGTGGGGCCCTGGCATTGTCCCTCTCCCATGGATGCACTCAGTGCCCCGGGCTCTTCTCCCATGGGAACCATGTGGTGGAGCCGGAGCCCTTCCCAGCTCCCTTGGAATCACAAGCTCCGCATGTGACCGACCTCATCTGCAGCTCCCCTTAATTGAAGTTGATGCTGAATGACCCGTTTGTGTCTCCCATCCACAGCTCGAAACCCTCCTCCTGCCAGGGCAGGGCGGGCAGCACCGGTTCCCATCCCATTGTGCTTTTCCCATGTCCCTTTGTGAGGAGCTCCCTCATGCAGCCGGTGCAGGAGCATTGCCAAGGGCGCCTCGAGCTGCTGCCTGTCTCTCAGTGGGTGAGAAAATCACCCCGAGGATTGCAGGGATCTGTGTGCAAGTCGGGGACCATGGGCACAGAGCTCTGAGTGCAGGACCAGGAGGCTCCTTCCTGCCCAGAGGCACTGACGCTTCATGTGACCTTAGGAGAATGTTACCGGCATCTGGTTTTATTTAAGCTGAGGGATGTGATGCTCTGAAAGCAGTTGGATTTCAAGGGGGGGAGATGGGGCGGTCCATGCTAGGGCTGGCTGAGGGCTTCCCCCAGGCAGTGTTTCCCAGTGCCTTTCCATGGTGTGGTGATGGTGCCAGGACTTCGGCTTGCTGGTCCCCCCCGGTGCCAAAGCTCCCAGCTGGCTCTTCCCTGTGTGCATCCCCAAGGAGGTGCAGGGGGAGGCCGGGGAGGGAAGGAGCTCTGCTGCCAGCAGAGCCACGGCCCCGTGGTTGGTGCCACTGGGGCTGGCACCGCTCTGCGCCGGGCGCTGGAGGCTTTGGGTTTGTGTTTCAAATTTCAAGGGCATGAGCCATTTCCTGGAAAAGAAAAAAAAAAAGAAAAAAAAAGGACAAATGAAACAAAAAGCAAATAACACAAATTGAGGGAGAAAGCTTCGATCCAGGCTTCGCTGTGAACTTTAACCAGGCTGCTGGGAGCTGGTCCAGGAGCCTTGCACTGCAGGGGAGCTGATGGGAGCCCAGGGCTGGGATCCCATGGGGCTGTGGCTCTGACCCCGCTGCCTGTGGGTGGGAAGGGCTGGTGCTGGGCATCACCCCGGCAGCCTCCATCCCTGGTGCTGTGGGGCCCTGGGTGCTTCCACCCGTGCTGCGCGGTGACCGCCTCCTGCCTGGTTTGGGGAGGTTTTTCCCGTTGCTGGCTGCGGTATTGATTAACACAAGCCAAATCCTGGGATAAGCTCCGGCAGGAAAGGGCCCTGGCTGCTTCCCTCTTGCAGCCCAGCCGGGCTGGGAGTCAAAACACTGCCTGACGTGGCCATGAGAGCAGGCAGGACCCAGCTGCCCAGCGTGTCCCTGTTCTGCAGAGCATTAACGGGCCCCAAGCTGCAGTGACCAGCAGCTCCTTAAGAAACAGTGGCCCCAGGAGCTGGGTCTCATGACACCTCATCCAGCTGCCAACATCTGGGATCGCAGTTTGGCTGCGCTCCTGGCACAGGCGAGGATGCCAAGCGCCGCCTTTCGGGATCGGCCCTGTGGGAGATTAACTTTCCTATTCCAGGAATTCCTTCTTTCATGTCTTTGCGGGGGCCGTGCCCTGCGGCAGAGCGCGGCTCCGGTCCCAGCCACGGCGCCCGGTGCTGCCCCAGGCCTGGCGGGTGCTCAGCACCGTCCCGGTGCAGCCCCAGTGCCCCCGTTCCTGCTGCAGCTCCTCAGAGGGAGCATTTTGGGGGCATCAGGATGCTCTTGGGGCTCACTGGCCATGGTCACCTTTCAGCCCCGTGGATGTAGTGCATGTGTCTGGCCAGGGCACATCCAGACACTGGTGCTCTGCATTTGCAACCCTACAATAACAGACACATGGCAATAAACCTGTGAATCATGGCTAATGGGTTGTCAAAACTCCCCGGAGCCTTTCCCAGCACCGCAGTGCTCAGCCCAGCAGCAGGAAGGGACCCAGGGCTGGGGGTGATGCCCATGGGGATCAGGGTTTCAATGCAGGGCTGAGCCCCCTCTTGCCCGTGTCCTTGCAGAGAAGGAGGAGATCGACCACCCCAACAACAGCTTCAGCCCCTGCAGCATCCACGACCGCAAGTGCCTGCAGAAGCAGCAGGCGAAGCGGGTCAACAACGGCAACAAGATGCGCAACAGCGGGAGCCCGTACCACCGCGAGGAGACACGGCCCATAGTGAGCACTGGGCTGGGGAGGGCAGGATGGGTGCTGGGCAGCCCGGGGCTGTGCTCCGGAGTCGGGGTGTTGGGGTTCGGGGCTGGAGGCATCCATCATATCCCCCCCCTTTGTTCCTGCAGGCACAGGGCTCGTGCCAGAGCGAGCTGCACCGGGCGCTGGAGCGGCTGGCCGCCTCGCAGACCCGTACGCACGAGGACCTCTACGTCATCCCCATCCCCAACTGCGACCGCAACGGCAACTTCCACCCCAAGCAGGTAGGACAGGGTCCCAGCCCTCATGGCGGTGCCACCTGTGTGGCTTGGACAGGCTGGGAGCAGGACACGGACGATGGGGGCAAAAGCCACCAGTGGGAATCACGCTTCAGGGTGGGATAGGGGTGGCAAAGCCCCCCCCGTGAGAGCTCCCTGTTGCCCCAGCCATGGGAATGGGGCTGTGGGGGCCAGGCTGAGCATCCCTCCCTGAACGTGTCCCCTCAGTGTCACCCAGCGCTGGACGGGCAGCGGGGCAAGTGCTGGTGCGTGGACCGCAAGACCGGGGTGAAGCTGCCGGGCTTCCTGGAGCTGAAGGGGGACTTGGACTGTCACCAGCTGGCAGACAGCATGTGAGCATGAGCGGGACACGCAGGAGAGGAAGAGAGGGGACACGACTGTCGAGCAGCTCCTGTGTACCGGGGGACCCCGCCATGAACCCCGGCTCTCTGCAGTGCTCTGCGCCCCAGCACCGGGCACCTGCGCCATGACCACTACCTGCCAGTGCCGAGGGCTCCCCGGCACCCCTCCATCCTGCACCGACACTCGCTGGGACTGATGCTGCACTGGGGCTGGTGTCACCGCAACATCCTCCTGCCCCTGGATGCTGCTCCCATCCTGTGGTAACCCTCTGGTTTTCGTCCTGGGTCCCCCATGCAGTGGTGTGGCCGTGGACACTCCAGTGGCTGCATCAGCAGCATTGCCCCTGCCCACGGTGCATTGTGTCCACACTGGACCTCTGCATGTGGCGGCAGCAGAAGTGCCTCATCCTGCCCTCCCTGGCAGCAGGTATGGGCTGGAGGTGCCCAAAGAGACCCCCCCCTCCCACTGCCACTGCCTGCCTGGAGCCCTCCCTGCCTGCACCTCACCCAGTGTGTGTGCACCATGGGCACCGCAGCCACACAGAGCAATAAGAAACCTTCCCCCTCCCCACTGCAGCCCCCCAGCTCCACAGCCCAGGTCCTGCCTGCCCCGTGGCCCAGCCCCATCCCTGCACAGGGACAAAGCCAGTGGCTGCAGCATTTTCCTCCCATGCATCCATCTATCAATCCATCCATCCATCCATCCATCCATCCATCCATCCATCCATCCATTCACCCACCCATCCATCCATTCACCCATCCATCCATCCATCCATCCATCCATCCATCCATTCACCCGTCCATCCATCCACCCACCCACCCATCCATCCATCCATCCATCCATCCATCCACCAATCCATCCATCCATCCATCCATCCATCCATCCATCCATCCATTCACCCACCCATCCATTCACCCACCCACCCATCCATCCATCCATCCATCCATCCATCCACCCATCCATCCATCCATCCATCCATCCATCCATCCATCCATCCATCCATCCATCCATCCACCCACCCATCCATCCATCCATCCATCCACCAATCCATCCATCCATCCATCCATCCATCCATCCATCCATCCATCCATCCATCCATCCATCCATCCATCCACCCACCCACCCACCCATCCACCCATCCATCCATCCATCCATCCATCCATCCATCCATCCACCCATCCATCCATCCATTCATCCATCCATCCATCCATCCCATCTCCCCATGCCCGGTCCCCATGGGTGAGGGGGGTCATGCACCCCCAGGCATGTCTTCTTCCAACTTGGCCAACATGACAAAACCAGGATGAGTTTCTGGCGCATCCCAATGATGGGATCTGCAGGTTTCACCAGCACCAAGTTCTCAGCTGGGAAATTGTCACCACTTTTGTCATGTTTTTTTTCCTTAATTCCCTTTTTTTTTGTGTTATTTTTTAAGCTGGGCTGGAAGTTTTCCCCTGGACGGCTTTAGGTGAGGAGTGGCCTTGCTGGCTGCCATGGCGGGTACCAAAGATGGGGGGGGGTTTGCTGATCCCCTGCTCCCAGACCCATCCCCTGCCTCCATGGCCTCAGTGGGAGGTTTTGGTTTTCCGTGTGGATTCTCCCTGGTGGGTGCCAAGGCCCCGATGGGAAGGAAATGTTTCAGTTTTAGTGAAACACCCTGTGCAGCTGCCTGGCACAGCATGGCACAGCATGGCATGGCATGGCACAGCATGGCATGGCATGGCACAGCATGGCACAGCACCAGCGAGGATGTCCCCATGTGTCTCTGGCCAGCGCTGGCCGGATGGTGAGGACGGAGCAGGGACGGGGCTGGCACTGGGCTCTGTTGCAGCTCATCAGCACGGCTGCGTGTGGCTCCTCATCCATGTGCTGGTGTCCTTGTGTCACATCCCATGTCCCCACGTTCACCTGTCCCAGCACGGCCCAGTGCCTGGCTGGGCTCCTGCTGGATCCCCTGCTTGGCATCACCAGGGTGGGTTTCCTGGGATGCTGCTGGGCACCATGGCCGGTCCCAGTGCCGGTCCATGCGCTGCAGCGGCAGCACCACAGCAGATCCCATGGGACCTCTCCTGCTTTGGGGTGGTTATGCAGGAACTTCAGTATCCAGCTCAGAGGGCTCCAGTGTTTTGTATTGTCTCTCCTGTAGGTTAAGGCTGTATTTACACACGATCATATACCAGCGTAAGGCTCCCCAACCCCAGCTGCGTTTTTCCATGCCGATGTGATTTACGTCAGTTCCTCCCGGGCCAAGCCCGTCCCTTCAGCCCCCCATGTAGCACCGACCCCCTTTTACAGTAAACTTGAACCTTTGTATCCTCAACAAGGAAAAAAAGTAATCCCTGTATTAACTGTCCCTGTTACTTAATGTGTTTCTGTCGAGTGTATTTTATCATCCCATTGAGGAGAGGGGGGGTCTGTGGGGATCCCCCCCCCCCCGTGTTCCTGCAGTGCTGCTGTATGGAAACGCTCCCAAACAAATCAGAGGCTGCCCCACAGCCTTGGCACCATCCTGCTGCCACCTGGAGCCCTGGCAGGGGGCAGAGGAGCAGCCCTGACCCATGGAACCCCATCCAGAGGGACCACGGCTGCTCCTCACACCCATGGCACCCCCTTTGGGCACCTCCAAAGCACCTTGGCCAGGGGCTGCGGAGCAGGAGGAGGGAGGATGAGGGAGGCCAGGGCAGGGGGAGCTGGGCAGGGCGAGGGGCTGGCCTGCAGCAGTGGATCCCGGGATGGGACCGGTGCACTCGGAGCTCAGGGACGGCAATGGGCGTCCCATGGGTGCAGGGACCGGCCCAGCCAGGGGGACCCCGCACTGGGATTGGGGATCAGCACCACAAGCCTCAGGAATTGCTGCACGAGCTGGGATGGGGCAGGAGGTGAATGAGTTCATGCCTTGTCCTGAGTCCCAGCCCAGTCTCTGCTTGGTGCCACAGTGAAGGCAGCAGAGCCCATCACCACCAGCCTGGCACAGGGCAGAGTGGGGCCTGGGGATGGTGCTGGGCTGGGATGGGGCTGGACAAGGTTCAAGGGACGATAGGGACAGGCACTGGTTTGTGCCAGGGCACTGTGCTCATGGCCAGGCAGCACCACTGGCTGCAGCATGTGTGTGTGTACGTGCTGGTGCTGCTACACACCGAGCACCACCGGCTCTGCTCTGTCCTGCCAGGGTGTCAGGGGATGCATTGCAGAGATGCCCAGCCATGGGAATGCTGGTGGCCCAGTGCTCCTGGCTTTCCCATGGTGTTTGCAGACCGGGGCACCTGCATCCCCACGGCTGCCTCCGCTTGTACCCATCAGCTGAGGTTGTGCCGTGGCCTTTTTCCTCTTCTGGAGGTCATCAGGAAGGCGGTGACAGGAGGAAACCAAACCCTCTGCACCCTCCATGTGTCTGGGAGTGCTGCTGGCTGGGACCCCGGGCAGGCCCGTGCCGAATGGTACCCGCTGTGCTGGGATGCGGTGATGCTCACCCCAGCAGCGCTGCTCTGCACCTCAGCAGGGAGTAAAGCTCCACCTGCAGCAGATATGGAGAGGGATTTGTGTCCCCCACACGTGTCCATGCACCCCATGCACCGGTGCCATCCTTGCCACGGGCTGCACTTGTTGGCTCTCGGGGTCCTGCTGCAGCTGGGGCCATGGGGCAGAGGCTGCCGGGAACAGAGCCATGAGTGCAGCCACAGAGGGGCTGGGCTGGTTACAGAATGGCTGGAACGGGACCCAGGCACCAAACCCAAGAGCCGCGCTTCCAGGAAGGCTGGGACAGGCTTTGGAAGCCACGAGGAGCTCAGAGAATTGTTTGTTTTCTCCTGAATCCAGGTGGTTTTGGCTGAGCTCTCCCTGCCGCCGCCTGGGCCCGGGCTCCAGCTCCGCTGCACTGGAAAAGGCTTTCCAATGAACTGAAAATTCCATGTGTGAAAGACAGCGCCTGGCGAGGGGCCTGCTCCCACCCCACAGTGGTCCTGAAGTGGGGGAAAGGCAGCATTGACCTCCCCATCCCCTCCCTCCTGGAATCATGCAGCAGGGAGGGGGATTTGCCAGGACAAGGAGCAGGGCAGGGATGAGGGACAGCAGCGTGCCCCCTCTTGGGTCAGAGCCTTTGAACGTGACCATCATACTCCCTTGTGCTTATCGCTGCTGTCCCAACAGCATGGTGATGCACATGATGGAGCTGTGCTGCATGGCCCTTAGGGTGGATGCAGGGGCCGGAGTTCTGCAGGCTCTGCAGTGCTGATGAAGTGTTGGGTACTGGAAACAGCTCTGAGCATCCAGCTCTGCCCTCCTCTGTGGCTCCCAGCAGCCGGGCAGAGCACAGGCAGGGCGCAGGCAGGGCTGCTGGTGTGGTGCTGGGGCCCCTTGCCGGCTGCAGCGTGCACTGCAGCGGGTCACATCCTGCACAAGGGGCTGAGCTGCCCTCCTTGACCTTGGGGAGCTGCGGTCCCCTGGGTCTGGGTCTGTGCAGTGCAATGCAATGGGGCCCATGGGCTCACCACTCACAGCCAAAGGGACACGAAGCTGATGGTGAAGGAGAGCCCTCCTCCCCTCACAGTGACCCCAGTGTCTGTCTGCTCTGTCGGTCCCGAGGAGCTGCGGCAGACGGATGCTGCTTCCCTGCCTGGCTGGGGGAGCAGCACAGGGATGCCCGTCAGTGGAAGGGAACAAAGCAACGTGTTTCAGTGGCCAACACCGATAAGTGACCCCCTCCTTTATTGAAGACCACCCCTGAGCAGGATGCATTACACAGGGCCCAGAGTGGAACCCCACAGAGGCACCAGGTAAGCGTGGGCTAAGGGAGGAGGCAGAGCCTTCAGCTGGGGTAAATCAGAGCAGCGCCGGCTGCACCGCCCCGCGCCAATTCACGTCATCGCAGGGCCTGGCCCGAAGTCACACAAATCCATTTCCAAAGGCCAGCATTTCAGTGTCCTGAAGACGTCAACATCCGCTCCTCGGCTCCAGGGCTGATGCTGCTTTGCGGGAGATGAGCAGCACCAGGCAGGAATACGCTGCCCCGATGCAGCAGCTTCGTGCTCCTTAGGGAAGCCGGACTTTTCAGCGGGGCCTGATGGGTTTATATGCTTTGATTTGCAAAACTGCCTCCTGATGCTGGTCTGTGAGCAGTGGGGTGAGACCCCCCCCCCAGCTTCACCAGGGGTTAGGGTTGAGGCTCCAAAGGCAGGAGCTCAGCTCCTGCTTGGACACCCCGAGCGCTGGTAGAGACCTCAGCCAGAGTATTCCACTGCTCCAGAGCAATGGAATGGTGCGTGCCCAGTGAGGGAGGCAAAGCAGTTCCATTCGGGAGCACAGCTCCTATCCTGCGATGCCCCAAAAGGAGGGTCCTGGAGCAATATTTTGTCTCACCAGAGCATGAAAATCTTTAACCGAGGCTTTTGATGTGCTGGTATGTAACAAAAAATATAGATATAAATACGAGCCGTTGCCAAAATGCAACCTAGAAGCAGGAAAAGGGGAGCAGGGAAAGCTCAGAGCGAGGGGGCCTGAGCTGTCCCAGGGTTCCTGTGCCCTATGGGCCCGGCAGGAGCTTGCAGAGCAGGTCGATGACGAGGGACGCGGGCTGCACAGCGTCGTACTCTGCAAACAGGTGGCAGAGGTTCTCCGAATCCGTCTGGCTTTTGGCCACGAACCCGAAGATTCTTGGACAAGGGAAAGAGATTCGCTCGGTTTGCATCCAGGAATCCAACGGAATCCGCTCAAACCAGCCCCAGCCCCAGAGCAGAACCCCGGCTCCAGCAGTTCCACCTTGGCCCGCTCCCCAAGCACGTTCACTTGGAAGCAAAAGACCCCGGAGAAGCGTTTCTGGCAAGGCTGTGCAGGGTTTCTTGAGCACAAGGTAGAGCCAGATATAAACTCACTTCCTGAGCCCAGAGCGAGCAAGACCCTGGGAAGGCTGAGATGGGCTTGGGCAGGAGCTTTCTACACGGGTGGATGAGGAGAACAGGGCTTAGCCAAGCCTCTCACCAAAGCCTACAGAGCAAAACGCCCCCCATATCTCACCCTGCCACCACGTTAACCTTTATCACACCCCCTCTTTGTTTCTAAGCTTTGATTCTTTGCTGCTCTGCACAGCTTTACAATGCACCCATGGAAGAGACAGCATCTTCCCCCCTGGGTTTCCACCAGCACCCTTTGGCTGCTCTTACCTGGAGGACTTGCAGTACTTCTGCCACCTGAGGGGAGAACAGAATTGGGTTCACAGACTGGTTTTTAACTCATCCCATCAGCTGCAAAGCCAAGGTTTGTGTTTAGCTAAGCCACAGCCTGGGGCAGGGGCTGCAGGGCTGGTGGCGGGGGTTACAAGTGGTGCAGAGACAGGAGCCATGGAGCACCCCTTGGACCTGCTCCCACTGGGATGGGAGCCCTCAGCCCAGAACTCACTTTCTGTTCTCAGGGTCCATCCCACAGAAGCGGATGGCAGCCAAGGGGTAGTGTCGCCTGAAGAACACCCTGTGGGAGGAGGAGGAGAGCGGTGTTAGAGGAGGGAAGCCCCTGGGCAGAGCTGGAGGAAGAAATGGGTATCTGCAAAACTAAGCCCTGGTTGCACTGTTCTGGCTGCTGGGGATGGGGTTTGGGGGTCCTGCTCCCTGGGGCTGCCACCAAGCTGATGATGGCAAAGCTCTCGGGATGAGCCTGCTCCTGCCTCCCACTTGGGAGATGCTGCCCCTGGCTCCGTGTAAAGCAGCGTCCTGCCCTGTTGCCCTGTGCTCTAACAGGAGGGGTCAAGTCCGCCCCTGGATTGCGACACGGGCTTGTGCTCGCAGGCCAGCTCTTGACGTGCTGCAGATCAGCCCGTTGGCAGCCTGAGAGGCAAGAGCAGGGCCGGGCGCTCACGGGTGAGCTCTGTTTCTATCGGCCATGGAGCTCTCCCTGCACTCCCCAGCCGTGAGCCCTCGGCTCCATCCTCACCCTCCCCAAGCAGCTCTTACCCAGCTCCATCCTCACCCTCCCCAAGCAGCTCTTACCCAGCTCCATCCTCACCCTCCCCAAGCAGCTCTTACCCAGCTCCATCCTCACCCTCCCACACCCCTCCTCACCCTCCCCAAGCAGCTCTTACCCAGCTCCATCCTCACCCTCCCCAAGCAGCTCTTACCCAGCTCCATCCTCACCCTCCCCAAGCAGCTCTTACCCAGCTCCATCCTCACCCTCCCCAAGCAGCTCTTACCCAGCTCCATCCTCACCCTCCCCAAGCAGCTCTTACCCAGCTCCATCCTCACCCTCCCCAAGCAGCTCTTACTCAGCTCCATCCTCACCCTCCCCAAGCAGCTCTTACTCAGCTCCATCCTCACCCTCCCCAAGCAGCTCTTACCCAGCTCCATCCTCACCCTCCCCAAGCAGCTCTTACTCAGCTCCATCCTCACCCTCCCCAAGCAGCTCTTACCCAGCTCCATCCTCACCCTCCCCAAGCAGCTCTTACCCAGCTCCATCCTCACCCTCCCCAAGCAGCTCTTGGCTCCATCCTCACCCTCCCCAAGCAGCTCTTGGCTCCATCCTCACCCTCCCCAAGCAGCTCTTACCCAGCTCCATCCTCACCCTCCCCAAGCAGCTCTTACCCAGCTCCATCCTCACCCTCCCCAAGCAGCTCTTACCCAGCTCCATCCTCACCCTCCCAGAGCTCTTACCCAGCTCCATCCTCACCCTCCCCAAGCAGCTCTTACCCAGCTCCATCCTCACCCTCCCCAAGCAGCTCTTACCCAGCTCCATCCTCACCCTCCCCAAGCAGCTCTTACCCAGCTCCATCCTCACCCTCCCCAAGCAGCTCTTACCCAGCTCCATCCTCACCCTCCCCAAGCAGCTCTTACTTCCTCTGGATGTCCGTCAGCGTCACCCCCTGCTCCGTCACTCTGAAGTGCACCAGGGTGGGTATGGGCAGCGTCTCCAGCTCGAAGGTGCAGGAGATGGCTTTCTGGATGGCCGGGGCCCCCGTCAGTGTCTCCATGCTCACCGAGTTGAGGTACAAGACATTGCACACTGCAAGGACAGCACAGAGCCCTGCTCAGCGCAGCACCAGCGCTGCCATGTGCGGTGCTGGTCCAGGGGGGGTCACAGGCATCATCCTGTGACACCGGCCACATGGATGGGGTCAGGTTTGTTTGATGGAAACTGAAGATCTGGTGACTCAGAAATCCACCGTGAATTTACTTTGGTTTACTTTAATTCTTTGTGCTCAGAGTTTTAAAAGTATTTCATTTCCAGTTCCTAAATGTCACATTTGTTTGGGATTTTTTTTTCCTGTTTAGTGCATATTTCCTTTAATGAAAAGCAGAAATACCCCGAGCCAACAGAGGGCTGAAGCCAACCCTAAACCATCACTTTTTGGGCTGATTGAGCTCTGTAAAGGGCTGTTCTGGGTCAAACTGAACTTTCCATCTTGCCAACTTATTTTCCAGCATTTCCAGTGAAGCAAAGCGGTTCCTGACTATACTGGGATCCTCCCCATGGCCTCCTGCCCATCACCCTCTGCTCTCACCTGGAGAGCACCCACCACTGCACCCAGGCTGGGGGTACCGGTGGTGGAAGAGAAGCAAAGACCCTTCCCCATCCTGCTGTGCTGTTTCCACGTGCCTTCCATCAGCAATTTAACCAGCCCCAACTGCCCCATTCCTGTCCTAGAAACCCCAGATATTCAATACCCATCAGTTCAATACAATTAGGAGAGGCTTAAAAACCACAGGCTATTTAAAACTGTGGGAATTATGGGTCTTTTATCAGCCTTGTGACCTCGAGAACTGTGTTTTCACCATCCTGAGGACCAAAAGTCTCCTTTCCTTAAAGATACCCGGCTCCTCTGCAGGCCACATTTGAGGATGTGAAGAAACCCTGCAGGTATCTCCAGCCTGGTGATAAAGGCAGGAGGGGACATGGGAGCTGTGCAAGGCAGCAGGTCACCCATGGGTGTTGGTGCAAAGACACCTTCAGCATCCCCACCAGAAGGAACGACATAGAAAATAGAGCTTCTTGTTTGATGGGTAAAGGATTAAAGCCCGGGTGCCTGCCCAGAGCTGTGGCTATCACCAGCTCAGCTTTACCCTGGTGCCCTCCCTAGCTCGTTTCCTCACCAGCAGTCTTCTTCAGCAAGGACAGTGTGGATTCCGGAGCACAGTCAGGGCTGTCTTCTCCATCAGCAAGATCTGCACAAACAACAAGCAGGAGCACTGATGCACAGGGCGCTCTGGGTCACCACTTACCCTCCATTTCCCTCATCTCCGATCTCCCCGCTCCTCCTTTCCTTGCCCACCCTCAGTGGTCCCCTGCTCCCCACTGCTTTGCTGACCCCCCTCCATCAGCAGCAGTCACCACTGACTCGGGCTCAAGTCACCTCTTGCATGTCCCTGCTCCACCTCCAGCCCTCCTGCAGGGGCACTGGGGTTCAGCCCCCTCCCACTGCAGGACCTCACCCACCTCCCCAGGCTGGGGACCACTCAGAGCATCTCTCCTGTCCCCAGCACCTACCTCTGGTGGGGATGCTGAGCCTGCAGGGCAGTGCCAGCGGCGTGATGGCATGCTGGTACACGAAGGCAGAGAGGCTCCCTGCAACACAGACCTGCGAGCTGAGGGGTTGCTGGTGCCCAAACCCTCCCACCTGTGTGCCTCAGGCCCTGTTAGTGTCCCATGGAGCTCAGAAGGAAGGGAGGGGGGGCTAAGTTTGACTATGTGGGGTCTCAGGTGTGTTTTCCAACCCGCATCCCATGTCCCTGTTTTGGACACTGATTTTGAGGGCTTTTAGGGGCTTTTCTGTGCTGCCGTGGTTGATGGCAGCATCCTCACCGAAGTACAGCTCCTCGCTGGCTCCTTTCAAGTGAACCCCTTTGGCAGAGGACTCGATGAGGAAGTGCCGGACGAGGTCACTGCTCTCATCACCTGCAGGCAGGAGGGGAGGCAGTGTCAGCACCAGCATCAGAGCCGTTGTCACCCCTGTCCTTCCCCACCTGCCCCTGCCAGCCCCGGTGCATCCCCATGCAACAAGTGCGGTGCCAGCCCCAGCACAGGGGTTCAGGGAGATGCCACTTGCATCTCTCATAGACAAGAGCAGCTTCCCAGCTCGCTCCAGTTTGTGTAGTTTCGGTTACACTTTCTGAGTGAGCCCTGTACCTGTCTGGCTGCCGGATGGAGACACGAGAACCTTCATGGCCAGCCCGAACGAGCCGCGGTACGACGTGCTGTCCCGCACCACGAACGTGCCTGGCTCCTTGTCCTTCAGCAGCTGGATCGCTGTCAAAGCACAGGAAGAGGCTCAGCCAAGTTAAACAGGTAGAACCTCCCCGTGTTGCTGATGCTCTCAAGGGGAGTCGCTCCTTGGCAGCACGTGCAGAGGACACACACGTCCCTTATGTGGGTACCAGATGTGGTGCCCCTGCGGAGTGAGGGACCTGGCTTGGTCCCATGGGTCCTGTAGTCCCAGGACAGAGTCAGTCCCTGCCCAGGCCATGCTGAGTAGCAGCACATCAGAAGGAGGAGGAACTGTTGGAGTTAAGGGAGTCACAAAGGGGCTGTGGCACCTGGGAGTGGGGATCAGTATACTTTGAGTTGCCCTGAGTCTGCACAGGACCTCAGCATCGGCACTGGGATGCTGCGGGGGGAAAGCTCCAGCCTGGGGAACAGGCAGCATCCTCCTAAGAGCAATCCTATGGTGGGTTTACCCCTGCAGAGCCCCTTTGCTGCCTTACCTTGCTCCCTGGTTATGCTTGGCTTGAACCAGTATTTCGATGTGTCCATCACAAACTTCATAGTCGGCTGCCCAGCCCTGAGGGGACCTGCAAGAGACCGTGCAGTGCCTAGGACCTGGCACACTTCACAGCAGCCATCACCAAGAGGATGGAGCTCTGGCAAAGAGACTCCTCTTTCAGGCTGGCTGGGGTTGAAGGTTGTTGTGTTCAATCCCTGTGAGCAGAGCTTCCTCCCTGCTCCTCACAAGGATACATTCCCCTTGTAATGATCTCTCTTGGCAGGCTGTGATGGAGCGCAGGCAGGCAGCGCATGGAATCCCCCAGCAGTGCCCATCCGCACAAGTCCACCAGCCCATGGGGATTTACACCCGCTGAGGATCTGACCCACAAAGCCCTCCTGCTATTCCCACCAGGGTCCCAATTAAAACCCTCTGCCCTGAGAGAACAATAGCCCCAGTGTTTCCCATTGAATGAGGGACCCGATGAGCTCTGGTATCTTTAGATACCCTGAGAGCAAACTGGAACCCTAACCCCTCCTCCCCAGCCGTTCTGGGCTCAGACAAGCATGAAACAGCACAAGTGTGGTTGGCATCCTCAGGTACTATAAATAAGTGTATCCACATCTCCTGGAGGGGATCTGAGTGTTTCTGCCTGCTGAGCAGAACACTGTGGCTAATGCAGGCTCATAGCAAAGAGCTGGGGACCTCCGCAGAGCTCTGCGACCTGGTGGGGATGGAGCGAGGATCTCCAGCTCCAGCAAGGACACCCTGTCCTTTATGTCTATAACCCATGGACAAACCAGAGTAGAGAACAGTGTTTGCTCCCCCTTTCCTGCAGCTCTGCAGCTCCTTCCCCCCTCAGGCCTGGCGTATGGCAGGGAGGTGACTTACTGTCCGGGATGCAGGAGAGTGCTGGTGCTGACAGCGCGGTGTTCAGGCCACTGAGCCCTGAGGATGGGCTGCAGGTGGGAGCAGGGACCTGCTTGACAGAGGCTGGGGGGGCTTTGGCCAGCCTGGAAGATGCATCCCCTTGTTTCAGGCACCCGTTCACCAGCAGCACCGGGATGTCAGCTGAGTTGAGGATGGAGGGGGGGCAGCTGCTGGCCTGTCCCTTCTGGGCTGGGGAGGTGCTGGCTTTGGTGGAGGAGTCTGCCCTGGGCTGGGGGGCACTCAGGCCAAAAGCTTCTCCTGAGTGTGAGGTGATGCTTGGGGAAGGTGGGCAGGGGCTGCCCAGGGAGCTGGCAGGGGACGGGCAGTCAGCGGGGTGAGCATCCGAGTCGTCGTTGTGGAGCGAGTAGGTGCTGCTGCAAAGGGACACAGAGAGCAGGAGGGGTTGCTTAGCTGGGATGCAATGCACAGAGCACCCCAGGGACCACAGCATCCCTGTGGGGCATCGAGCCCCAGCCTGAGGAAGGAGGTTTTGGACCGTGGGACTTGGGATAACCACCCCATGCCCCTTCCATCCCCACCATCAGACGCGAGGCAGCAGTTACCTTCCAAGGATGTAACTGGTGTCCGAGCCGGGGCTGGTGGACAGCATGGACACCCGGCTGCCCCTCTGCTGAGCCCTCACCACGGGCACTGGTTTCAGCAGGTTGTCGAGGCCTGGGGAGGTGCTGGGAGTGCTGGGGCCATAGGAGATGCTCTCGGTCCGGCACTGCTGGGGCACAGCCACGCACTCGGCTGCGCTGCTCTGCGGTGGGGAGGCTGCAGGGGTTGGCCTGGGGCTGGATGGGCTGGAGAAAACCACGCTGCCACTGGTGCTCACGTTGCCTCTGAGCCCCCCTTTTTGGGACAGGAAACCATTGCCCTGGGGGGACCTCGAGAATGGGGTGCCCGAAGGGCTGGGGGAGCCCTGCAGCCGCTCGGGACACGTGGCTCTGCCTGGCGTCATCTCAATGTATTTGATGTCTGCAGGAGGAAAGAGGAGGTCGTTACCAGCTCAGTGTGAATCAGGTTTGTTAGCTAAGCTCCATGGCACACACTCATCCCTTCTTGCTATTCATCCTGGCTCTGCTGCACATGCCCTGCAGGGTGCTGCACCCAGGGAGGACCCCATGGCCCAACACTGTCTTCATTAAGACCCTGTGAGGGCTGATTCCTTCACAGACCCCAAGCCACAGGGACCCCCCCCCGGTGCTGGCAGGGAGAAGGGGTTACACACGGTCAGGTCTGACTGCACAGACCCCCCCATCCTGCACTGCACCCCCGGGGCCTGCTGGGACCTGCAGCCAAGCAGGGAGCTTCCTCCGGCTGCGGCTCTGCTTGTACCTGACTCAGGAGACAAACACGGGGCTGCTTCCCCAGGGGTGGCACCGGGCTGCAGGGGGCCCACGGCAGCAGGCACGGGGCCCTGCACACCCTCTGAGCACAGGGAGAGGGGTCCTTGGCCCCCCAGGGGCACCAGCACCCAGGCAGAGGGCAGCCACAAGGCTGTAGGTGCGAGCTATGGGGCCTGCGCACCCTTCCCTTCTCCCATTCTGCACAAGAGTGCTCATTCCCAAGGCAATTTCTGCCCCTGTGTCCTGCTGTGGGGTCCCTCGTGCTCTTCCAGTCACGCTCGGGGCAGGCAAGGCACTGCCCCATCTCCTCCTCCCTCTTTGCCAACCATTATCTGGATCTAGCAGAGCATCGCTTGCTCCCAGACTTCAGTGCGACCTCAGGGACAGGACAAGGGGGTGCTGGCTCCCCATGGTGCATGTCAGTCTCTATGTGCCTTGGACAAGCCATCATCTCTGTCTGGGCTAGAAGATGCCTTTTAGCAAGAGCCACTCAGGCTTGATTTATGTGCTCGCAGTGCTGGTGAATTCATCACCTCCCTAGGGAGGCTGTTCCAGTGTTTAATCACCTCCACTGCTTTAAGCATGCTCCTTTCTAGTCTGAACGTGCCCAGCTCTGTTTTCGGCTCCTGGTTCTTGCCCTGCCATGGAGCTCAGGAAAGTTCCCCTTCTTGAAGGTGTTTTTGGAGGGGGAAAAGCCCCTTTGCTGCAGCAACGAGAAGCTGCTCTTGCGAGCCCTGAGCTCCCTGGCAGTTGGTGGTTTATGTGCCTGGTTCCTGTGCTGGGACCCGCTGGCCAGGGCAGAGCAGCTGCCCCTGGGATGCCAAGTGCTGCAGACCCAGTTTACTGCAAGGAACAAGCAGACCCCTAGGGCATAAAGCTGGATGAGCAGGAAGAGCACAAGTCTGTACAAAAGTTACTCCCTGAGCCCCTTCTCTGTGCTGATCCCAGCATGAGATCCGGTCGGCACAGCCAGAGGAGAGCTGCCGAGGAGGCACTGGGGCAGGATGCTCCCAGTGGGAACACGGCTGGACCATGCACAGGGAAGGAGCCGGAGCCCTGTGGGTCTGGTGTCAGCATCAAACCTTTTTTGGGTGCTTTTTGTCAATGTCTCCCTCAAAAGGGGGAAATAAATGGGGATTTTAATTGTGCTTTAAAGAAATAACTAAAAGCATCTGTGCGCTGCTGGGGCCTTTTGCCTCCTGCTTTGTTGCCTTCGCTCCTGCTTATCATAGAGCTCAAATATTTACTCAAGACCTTGGCAAGGGTCTCAGCATCAAGGAGTGGCAGGAGTGTCACCAGCACGGAGCAGAGCTGGGATGCTTTCCCCTTCTCCAGGAGCAAGCAAGTACCAGAGGGAGTTGGTGACTCCCATCAATGTGTCTCCAGCAGCTGTGATGTTAAACCCCTCCTCATGGTTTCCACTAGACCAGAACAAGCCCCTCTCATGGGCTCAGGGCACTGTCAGTCTCCTGCCGCATCAAGTGGCTGTGCCTGCAGGGAAGAAAGAACCTTAGAAAGAGCATCAGGCAGAAAAGGAGGGTGTGGAAGTGATGCAGGGGCGTTGTGGGGCCTCCCCTGTGTGGCCAAGGGAAGGAAGGGGAGGCAGGAACCCAAGGAGATGAGGAGATGAGAGCAGGGCTGGGCAGCAGGAGGTGGGTGATGGGAGATGTGCAGCAGTTGGGAGTTTGTGTTAAGAAAGAGGAGAGCTGTTAGAAGAAAATGAAAGCTGCAGCAAGGCTTTTCCCATGAATCCGGAGCCAGATTCCCAGATGTTCAGTTCCACACTAGGAGCCAGATTCTCTAACCCATGGGCATGATACCGATACCTGCGGGCTGCTGGGGACTCCAGCCCTCGAGTGATGCTTGGGGGGGCATCCAAAAGCCTCTGCAGCCAGGCTGAGGAGCCAAGAGCTGAACTTGCCCTTTGCCACAGTACTTTATGTGCAAGGCCACCCCTTCCATCCCAGTGGGAAGCGGGAATGCCTCTGTTCCACAATCGCCCGAGCCCCATGGCAATGCCTTTGACATCCTCTCACTTGCCTTTCCTCTGGAAGCAGCCTGGGGACACACTTGCAGGGTGTTTCTAAAGACACAGACAGATAAAAAGGCTTTCCAGAAGCATGGAGACTGTGTCTTTAGGCACCCAAACACACCGCAGAGCTGCCCCGAGGCGCACCCCGGTGCTTGCAGCAGCGTGCGGCACAGTCTGCTGCTGTCACCCTGTGCAAGGCTGTTGAGCAGCTCACACACTGCACAGGAGCCACAGGCAGGAGCAGCACAGAGAGCAGGGTGCTGGGGTGATAGGGGGCTGTTGTACAAGGGTTCGCATAGGCACTCAGGCATGAGAGCAGGAAGAAGGGGTTGGTGTGTGCTGCTGATGCTCTGCCTCGTGCATGCCAGGTATGCTGCTGGAGGAGTGCACGGGCTCTGGAAAAAGGATTTCCCTGGCAAAATGACTTTGGAACCTGTAAATGGGCTGCTTGTGCAACAACCGGTACCTTAGCAAGTCTGGCTCCAAGTCCTTGTGCTTCCACGGGTCAAGTATGACCCTGAGGAAGGCTCTGCTGCCCTTGGGTAGAACCAGACCTCTGCTGCAAGGGTGAGCACGTCCACACATCCCATCCAGGGTCGGTGCCCGTCCCTAATCACTGATGGCAATAACAAGGATTAGGAGCTTTCCTCAGAGCTACAAGTCCCATTTCTAATGAGAAATGTTTCCCCAACCACAGAGGAGCAAAGATCAGGTGGAATTAAAGGCTTCTTCCTGCAGATGGTTTTCACTGCCTCTGAGCTGCACCAGCTCCACCACTCACCCAGCACCTTTTGCCTCACCTATTGCCTCTGGATCCTGTTTCTTGGTGGCAGCAGTGTCACCCTGAGGCGCCACTTGGCCTGCATCCTTCACTGCCTTGCACGGGAGCGGCTGAAAGGTCGGATCGATTTCTAGGATCATCTTGTTGAGGCTCTCTATGTCCAAGGTAGGAGACCCCAGGTGAACCTCTGGATCCACACCGGGGTTCTCCTCCTCCTTTGGCTGATACGGTCTCTCCAAAGGGGTATCCTTTGGAGCCATGTGCTCAAACACAGGGTGGGCTCCGTAGAGCCCCCCATGGGGCAGCAGGCGTGTGTTGGTGTGCACCATGGCCGGCGGGTCAGCCCAGCCCTCTGTGGAGTAGTAGGTGCACTGCATGGGCAGCGCTGAGCATCCCTGGTACCCGGCTGGGTGCAAGCTCTTGCTCTCCTCCCGTGAGGAAACACACACAGTCTGTCCGACGCGCAGCACGTGGCTTTGTATGACCTGGGACATGCTTTGGCTTCCTGCTTGGATGGCTTAGGGAAATCTCCTCCTCGGCCTCCCCTCTTCCTTTTCTCCACCAAGGACTTCGGACCCCTTCGCTCCAGTCTCAAGCAGAAGAATCTGAGGAATGCAGAGAGAGGAGCGGTTACACAGGCATGCCCCGGGCAGGAGCAGGCTGCAGCGGAAAGCTCTATAAAAGCAGGGATTTGGAGCGCAAAGCTGGAATCCAGCTCATAAGCAAACAAGTCATCCCCTATTGCTTTTCCACCCCCTTCCAGCCCCTGCTCCCGCCGCCACAGTGCATCCGGGCAAGTGCAAGGGGGATTAATTCCCACCAGCTTCTCAGGATTCGAAGGCCTGAACGCTGCATTCCGCTCCAGCTGCACACTGCTTGTTTGCCTGGGGAGGAATGAAGGACGACTCCAACAACATCAATGTGGGACCCTTGGAAGCCACCCGGAGCAGACAGTGAGCCCGGAACCACGCAGGTCAGACCTGCCACGGGCCATAGGGATGGAGCTGCTGCCAGGGCAGTGGGTGTACACTTAACTGGAGGGTTTATTTGGCTGGCACAACGTGAGCTGAGCCCTGGAGGGCTGTGTATGTGTCTGCTTTCTCTAGGAATCTGATTGCTATTAAATTCGGAATACTCTCAGGCTTTGCTTCAGATAGAAAGTATTCTTTAAGCCTCCATTCCAAGAGACCCATGACAGGAGCTGGATTCCTCTGGGGGTTTCTCAGACACCATTTGGAGGTGAGGGAAGTCGTGCAACTGCATCTGCAAACAATGGGGGTCCCCCTGGCTGCTGCTCTCCCTCCTGCTCATTGGCACAGTCAGCAAACCTCAGTGCCACCAATGTGCTGAGGGAGCCTCGCTCTGCCTTAGGAGGAGGAAAATAAACCTGTCCCCCTTCATACCCACCAGGGCAGCCAAACCCCAGTGTCTCGGTGCTTGGACACCAAAGCCAAGTGCATTTCCCAGTATGCCAGATGCATGGGAACGTGCCCATCTTCTCCGGTCCTCAGGGAGGGCAGCACCAGTGGGGACCACAAAGCCAGAGCCAAACACTCGCTGACCCTCGCTCCTGTGTCCTGTGCAGAGCTGGTGTGTAATACACCCAAACAGTGGGCTACACTTATCACTGTATTCATCCTTCCCTGCATCAGCCCTGAAGGAGTTATTTGCTCTCCTATCTCGGGCTGATTAACCGTGGAGTCACAGGATGGAGGCAGAGAGGCTGCGCTGGGTCCATCGCGCCATGGGCAGGGCTGGCGCCGCACATCGCGTCTGCCGAGCGGTGACTAACGGCTGCGCTGGGTGAGGTGGCTCAGGGCAGGCTGGCTTTGCCCTCCGTGAACGCTGTAACCCTGGAGAAGCTTCTCCTCTCGCTTACACCCGGAATAGCACAGCTTACCAAGGTTTGAGTGCATTAGAAGCAAAGCCGCTGCTGCTGTCTGCTGTGTGAGCGGCTGAG
The DNA here is from genome assembly GCF_033783945.1 of Neopsephotus bourkii. Lineage (NCBI taxonomy): Eukaryota > Metazoa > Chordata > Aves > Psittaciformes > Psittacidae > Neopsephotus > Neopsephotus bourkii. Next base: position 211,181 of record NW_026901578.1, read on the forward strand.
GATGGTGAGTCACACCACTTAACACGCTCTAAAGAGCAAGGAGAGGTTTTTAAGGACTGCAGGAAGTGAATAAATACTTCAGACCCATTTAGAATCCTGCCCAGACCCCACTGTGTCTCCTGAGCCTCTTGAGAGATGTTATTTAGAGGACCAGCAGGCTGGCTCATAAGAAAGGCTCAGGATGAGGATGTGTCCTGCACCAAGACCTGTGCTGCAGGAAGGAAAACACCTCTGGGAGGCAACTGCTGTGCCTTTAGCTGGGAATCAGACAGGCACATGGCATCTCTGAGTTGGAGCTAAGTAATGCTACAGATGGGATAGACACAGCCCCTCCAGGCATTCAGGGCTCTGCACGCCAGGTCTGTCCCATCCCAATGGGAGATGAGCCTGGAGCAGGTTATCCCTATGGAGTGGCAGCTGGGATGTACCAGAAAACGGGTGGGAAGAGCTGGACCACAGGGGAGCTGCCATCAGCACAGGTCCACGGGTCCTGCCTGGGAGCACGTATGTGCCATGGTGCCACAGGCGATGCTGCGAGGGGTGCAGCGCAGCACAAGGCTTGCAGAGAGTATAAAAAGAAGAGTCATTCCAGGTCAAAAACACAAGTGAGATGGAGTGAAAATTGGATTCTCCCCTGGGGACAAGAGCTGCCTGGCTCCAGTCAGCGTCCGCAAGACAGGGCTGGTTTTAATTTAAGTAGGTACAGAAATAACGTGCAGTATGCATGAACCGGGACTGTCAGGGGGCTCCAGGAGCATGCACACAACAGCTTCCCTCCTCTCTTGTACTCCTGCCCTGACTTTCTGATCTGTCTCATGCCTGATGCTGCCAGAATGAGCCTCCAAACCTACCCTCCCTTCCCTGGGTTAAAGTGGGAGGGCTCCAGGCTCCTCGCAAGAATCCTGAGCATCGGGTGCAGGCTCTTTCTGCTCGGAGGAGCCAACGCGAAGGGCTGGGATGAAGGAGGTTAACTGCTCACAACCAGCCCGTGGCACGTCTGTGCCGTGCTGTGGGGCACGATGCATCGGCGCTGCAGCAGAAGCATCGCAGCGCTGGCAGAGATCACCCAGCGCTGCAGCCGTGCCTTGCAGGGCTTGGCTGGGAGCTCACCCGAGCCTGAGCGCGTCCCCTGGCTGCACAGGAACACGGAGGGGGGGAAGCAGCGCTGTTGTTTGGGTGAAGACAAGGCCAGCACAGGCAGAAATGGAAATAAGCTTGCCACAAACACATCTAGAGTGGAAATTACAGAGCTTCTGCTGCTGGAAGCAGGCTCTGGAGAGGAATCCCCCTGCAGATGGAGGCAGAGACAGACACGCTTATAAAGGCTCTTGGTGGGGTAGCTGCTTAATGCACCAGACCCCCAGCTTGGGGAGGCAGGCTTCAGCCCAGTAACCCCGGTCCTCATCGCCTCCTCCAGCCCAGCTCGGCGGCAGCCCCTGCTATGAAAACCCAAAGCCCCCCCATGGTGGCTCGGGGTTGCCAGCCCCGGGACTGGAGCGGGAGCACCCATGCAGGGCTGGGTCTGGAGGTGCCTCCTGGGCGGGTGAATCCGGGTGCCCTCGGGCCAGGGCTGTGCCAGGCACACCCTGGTGCTCCCTAACAGCCCATAGCCCTTGCCAAGCCCAGCCAACGGCCACGTGGAATGGGCCCCATGGGTCCTGCATAGAGCAAAGCACTGGCGGTGGGAGCACAGCGAGACCCCAGCTCCAGCTCTGCCCAGTGTGAGCCAGGACACAGCCTTGTCCCCTGTCTGCTCGGAGACCCCAGCACAGCAGAGCCAGCTGCTGAGTCTGGGCTGGTTTCCCTTGCAGTGTGAGCCCTGGAAGCCTCCCAGTGACACGTCCATTCCACCAGGAAGAGTGGAAGGAGCTGCGGGGACACCCAAGATTTACGAGGCTCGTTACACCCGGTTTAATCACGGGGAGGGCTGCAGGGTGACTTGCCTGGATTAGCAGGTCACGCTGATGAGGGTGAGGATAAGGGTTCCCATGGTTATGCTGTGTTTTGCCCACAGAGCAGGGAGTGCAAATACCAATACACCTCCAGCTACAGCGGGTTCCAGCACCTCTGGAGCAGGAGGCAGCTGAGAGGGGTGACGGTCAGACAAAGCCAGCTCCCTCCTTGCTCAAACAAGAACTCCTTAGGAAGTCCAGCAGCCAAAAGAAGCCTTTATGAAATCCCTGACAGCTTCTTGGTATTGGAGCAGCCCCCAGAGCCCCACAATGGGGGAGCATCCGTGCAGCCATTGCCAAAGGGGGACTTGCTGCTGGGGCAGGGAGAAGCACTGCAACAGCAGCCATCCTCCCGCAGAGATCCCCCGCCAGCAGCCCCAGCGCATCCTTGTTTAGCAACGTTTCAGGCTCCTGACAGGGTCTCCAGGGCTTTGGAAGAGGAGGGTTATTTGCAGTGTTGAAACTGCTCCTCTCCCGCTGCCGTGTTCCCTTTTCCTCTCCCGGGATGGCTCTTTCCCCGTTGGCAAGAACTTGTCTGGGTATGAGGCAAGCACCAGAGCCTGGTTCTCCATCCCCAGGAGAGATCCCAGTGCAGCCAGGAGGGGTTTGCCTCCAGCTCTTTGCAGGCTGGGCAGTGGGCACGGGAAGCAAGGGCATTGGGCAGCAAGAGGAGCTTTGGAAGAGGGTGTGTGTCCAGAAGTAGACTAAGTTAGCTAATCCTAGGAACATCTGAGATGAGTTAGGGGAATAGGAGAGCTCTCAGTCCCACCAACAAGCTCCTCGGAGCACCAGCTCCCTTCTGATACCACAGACACATCGCACCTCTGTTCCCACATGGCAAGGAAAGCTGCAGCATTAGGGAAGCTGTTCCCTTGTGTTTCAGGGGTGCCAAGGGAAGGGAGAGGATGGGAGCTGCTCTACGGATGCTCTGCAGGTTCTCGGTGTTCCAGAAGGACACCGTACATCAGCTCTCCCCAAACACATCCCCTTGAGCATACAGCACCGCACCCCAGGGCTTGAAGCCTTGAGAAGGCACAGCCCATGCTCCATGCTCTTCTCTTTGGTCCAAAGGACAAACAGCACAAGGTGGGACTCGGTGCTCTTCCTCCCCTCCTCAGAACTCCATCTTCCTGCCAGTACATCTGCCTGCACAGCACTGTGCCTGCAGTGCCCCTGGCTGGAGCTTCCACAGGGTGACCCTGATGCTCTGCTGCTCTCTTAGGCAAGGATGGATCCCAGACCTTGGCTGTGGGTTCAGAGCATCTCTTGACACCGACCCGAGCCACCATGCTGTGACCTTACTGACTGTCAATGGCTTAAGAAGGTACAGTGATACCAAACAACCTCGACAAAGCACTGCCTCTGACTTCTTGCTACCACGTGGCATTTTGATTGCCTTGGACTCTCAACACTTTGCCACGCCACAAAGCCCTGTGTACACACAGAACACGTTACACGTTCTCATTGCCTCCTTGCTATGGGCTGAATGCACTTCGGAGTGAGTGGAGCACCTCGCACCACCGCTACAGCAAACATCACGGGGAAGCTTCAGGCTCTGGGTGAATCAGAAAGGTGATTGCTGCTAAACTAAAACCCATTGAAGACTGAGGAAAGCCCAAACCCTTTGCCTGAGCAACAAGCATAATCCCATGGCATTTCCCACAGAACATCCAGCAACATTCCCCACCCAGGATAAACAGCCCTTGGTCTCTCTGCCAGCCAGCAGCGTTGTTCAGGCAGGAACAGCCATGTCTTGGCTTATTCCAGATCTCTGCAGCAGATTTCTCCCAAGGCACAGGAACAAACACCAGTTAAATGCAAAGCAGCAGCAGCAGAAAGAGGAGCGATGGAAGAGAGGAAGGATACAAGCTGCAAACAACATTAGCATGGAGGATGGAAGGAGAGAGCTGGAAAAGCAGACAGGGCCCCTGAAGGGAGCACTCAGCAGTACCTGCACTGCAGCCGCTCGTCCTCTCTCCTGCAGCAGCACCTCTAACAGCACCTTGAGCTCTTAAACCCAGCACAAGGGTGGGTCCGTGAAGGACTCAGTCCTCTGGGAGCCTTGGATTTAATGGGAGCCCAGTCCCTCCCACCTGGGCTGAGCTTTGCTCGCCCCCCCTCTGTGCATGGGTGCAGCCCTGCTCCGGCCAGGTGTGATGCAAGAGGGAAGATCCAGGGTTTGGGATCCAGCTGGAGCATCCAGCACATGGGCACAGCACAGCCCGAGGCAGAGTGACCCGGACGAGCTGGTGCAGGGCAAGGTAACTGCTGGCAGCCCCTGAGGGTTTGATGCTGCCGTTGACAGCCCTGGCCATGAGGTCCCACCTGGGCCAGCAGTAGCCCAAAAACCAGCCCCCAGCCATGGCATGGGCCCCTCACAGCTTGTGGAGGGAGAGCAGACAGGGACTGGGCTTGAGCCTCACTCCCTGGCCTGAAACCATTGCCTTGATTCGGCCTCTGCTGAAGCGAAGCAGTGAAGCTCTTGACTCATGATGCTCCTTTGTGTGTTCGAGCCCCCTGATCCTATCCAAACGCCAGGAAAGCCTCAAGTACCTCAGCCAGATCATGCTAGCAGTGGGAAAGGCTCCTGTGAGCTTTTGTTATTCCTTTACTCTTAGTTGAATTCATTTATTTTCACAGCTGTGGAGAGAGATCTGGAGCATCGCAATTGTGGTGTCTCCCTGCTCCTCCTCAGTGCAGAGGGCACCCACAGAGCTGTCACTGGGAGCAGTCTGACAGGTCACAGCCTGCCTCATTGGGTGAGATGGGTCCAACTGGGTGCAAAGGGGAAGAGATGATCTCCCATCACATCTGGCTAAAGGGCGGCTATAGCCTTCTAAGGCTGTTCTGGCCTGATCTGAACCAAGACCTGGGTCTGCCCACACCCTCAGCACGTTATCAGCTGGCACACCACGGGGAGCTGATTCAAGAGTGTATTTAAAGGCAACTGTGCCTCCGAGTCCTGCTTGTGCAGTGTCCATCCCCGAGCAGCCCGGCCCGACTGCTGCGTTCAGCGTTCCCACGTTGGGAACGGAGGGTGATAAATAACCCCCAAACATCCACATTTTGGATGGCTGTACGTTTTGGCTCAAGGGTTTCTTCCAGTTTCAATGGGCACGGAGCCACGCGGCAGCCTTTGAAATCCCACATGTGAAATACCCGTTTTTGGGGGAAATGCCTCTTCTGCTCCCAAAACTGCTCTCTGCTGGCTGCGGCGTTGCCACACGGCGGAGGGACGCTTTGAAATGGCCGATTTGATCAGGAAATACACCATATAAACTCCCTTCCTTTAAATTCCTTGATCTCACTTTACAACCTTTCCAACGTTTCATTTATTATTGGCGGTTGTTGCTTCCTTTCCTTACATCCCTGGAATTTACAGTGCTCCACGCTGCCAGCACAGCCCCTTTCCTGCTGCAGGACTGAGGAGGGGAGTGAGTGATCTCCCAGCAGCTTTCCTATTTCCTGGCTGGTAAAATCCCCCATTGATGGGGGACCTGACAGGCGGTGTTTGCAACCTGGAGGACAGTCAGTACTGCTGTTGCTGCACACACAGCATGAGGCTCCAGCTGGAAGCAGGCAAGGAGTCATGTTGGGAGACCAGGATCTGTGTTAGGTTGTAAAATCAGACTCATAGAATGGGTTGGAAAGGACCTTAAAGCTCACCCAGTCCCAACCCCTGCCACAGGCAGGGACCCCTTCCACTGGAGCAGCTTGCTCCAAGCCCCTGTGTCCAACCTGGCCTTGAGCACTGCCAGGGATGGGGCAGCCACAGCTTCTCTGGGCACCCTGTGCCAGCGCCTCAGCACCCTCACAGGGAAGAGCTTCTGCCTAAGAGCTCAGCTCAGTCTCCTCTCGGGCAGGTTCAAGCCATTCCCCTTGCCCTGTCCCTACATCCCTTGTCCCAAGCCCCTCTCCAGGTTTCCTGCAGCCCCTTTAGGCACTGGAGCTGCTCTCAGGTCTCCCCTTCAGGAGCCTTCTCTTCTCCAGGCTGCCCCAGCCCAGCTCTCTCAGCCTGGCTCCAGAGCAGAGCTGCTCCAGCCCCTGGATCATCTTTGCGACCTCCTCTAGACTTGCTCAAGGTCCCTTGAGCTGAGCATCTACACTGTCCTCTGAGGCCTGCAGCCCCGGTAAGACAAACCCTGTGTCAGCAGGATGAAGCATGTGGGTCCGGGTTAAGCACATCCCCGAGTGAGCCTGTGCTGGACCACCCTGTCCCACCGCCCAGCTCCAGCCTGCGGCTGCTTCATGCCTCGTTTGACACAAGGTGCTGATGAGCCAGACTGGGTGATGCAAAGCTGCTTGCTGTGTTCTAACATCCCGTCCCATTCGCCCCGGGCCTGAAGGGGCCTCTCTGTCCCAGCCTGATGCAATTCCTCTTCAGAGGGTATTGGATTGTTACTGCTGTTGGCACTGACAAAGCCCAGCTGAAATCCTGGGTTGGTTTTCGAGCATCGCTTTCAATCTGCAGCGCAGACACTCACGTCTCAGTGCTTTTCCATCTGCGTTGTGTAAGGCACTCAGAGGTGTCCTGCAGGGGCCAGTTGCTATAGAAAAGGGCTTGTTTGTTGCAGGGCTGTCCAACTCCTTGCCAAGTGCTGAAGCAAACACGATATTGCAAGACCCCTCTGAAGAAAAACCCCATCCTTTTCCTCTGGCTTTGACTTTGCTGGTTTTGCAGGGAAGCCAAGAAGCTCCGTGGCTCCTTTGCCAAGCCCCTGCATCTCCGTACGCATGGGAGATTAACAGGAATAACCCAACGAGGTGCACTGGGGGCCTGCCAGCGCAGCAGCGTGTTCTGCCCTGCCCTGATGGATCACTAACCACAGCCTGTCCTGCCCAGGTGTGAAAACGTGCTTGCGCTAGGGCTTGTTACCCCAGTCACAGCCTGGGTTGAGCGGATTTACGGAGGATGTTGTGCATTTGAGCAGCAGCATCTGCACACTGAGGGTGTGCTTGGAGAGGTGGAAAAATCCCACTGTGGACAAGCCTCTGCCTCCTCCTGGATTTCCCCCCCCCGAAGGCCCCAAACATTATTACAAACAGCCTATCCCAAGACTCTTACATAGCTGTGCAGGTGGAGAAGATCGTGGTACCGCAGCTCCCCCGAGGTGCAATGGGATGGTGGAAAGGTGGCAGGGGCTGTTTGCACATTGGCATTCCCAACAGGAGCAGGCTGCTCCTCCGGGTCCCTGTGAGCACCCCATGGCACACATCCTCTGCTGGTAGCTCTGTCTCTTCTCAACTAAACCAGACCTGCCTGTGCAGCACAGATCTCCCCAAGCATGGCTCTACCTGGGATGTGCTTATAGAAGACCAAGCATTGATCTGACAGCTAAAACACCCCAAACAAAACTCATGAGCTGGCCCCAGCACCTGCTCTGCCCCGTTGTCCTTCAGCAGTGCTGTGTCCTGTGTCCTGTGTTAAGCACTGAGCCCACCTCCCTCCCATCACCGGCTCCAAGGCTGGCACTTGAGAGTGAATGGCACCGTGCCCCAGACAGCAGGAGTGACACGGGAAGCTGACTGAGCAGTGAATCTGGGCAGGAAGCAGACTGATGCTCTCTTCTTCCTCCCTCTTCCTCCTCACCCTCCAGCCTTCGTCCCTCCTCTGGGGCCTTCAGAAATGAAGCAGAAGTGCTATACACTGGAATACCTACTTGAAGAGCCACAGAGGGCTCTGACCTGCCTAGAACTGATGGCACAACTGCCATCAACAGAGCAAGTCCAGCCAGCATCTGAGGGATGCCTGACCGGCTTTGCACTTGAATGGACCTCAACCAGCCCACCAAGCAGCACAGGGCAGTGGAGAGGACCACAGTCACCCACTGAGGTCTGGAATTAGGCCCTGCTGCCACCTCCAAACACCCCCAGAGGCACCCTGAGCCCTTCTCTTGGGGCCTGTGGGCACGGCGTGTAGCAGCGCTCAACAGCACTGAGCATCCAACAGCACTCGTGATGCTGTGAGCTGCGCAGCACAGGGGGCATGAGGACAGATGGATGCTGAGGAGGCAGCTCTTCACACTCCACTGACCCTGGCACTGCAGGGCTCCTTTTAACAGCTACGTGTGCGCTGCAGAGACCTCAGTGCTTCCGAAGCCTCTGCCAGGTGAATCACCCTTGGGCTTGGAACAAGCAGCACTGGGAGGGTGACGAGGCCCTTTGGTTCCCCGGAGGGGATGTTAATCAGCCTCCTCTAACCGACAGAAAGGACCTTTTGTTTTCTACACCTTACAGTTATGATTTCCATCGACTCAAGCACAAGCCAACGTGGAAGCCACACTGGAGCATCAGTGAGAGTCACGAGAGCCAGCAAGGGAAGGGGCCGGCTCCCTCTGTGCCCTATGGGGTGCCCCAACCCAACAGGGTGCCTGTGCAGGACGGAACCAAGCAGCAACCGCTGTGGCCAGGGGCTGGGCTGCTCCATGGACCTGTCTGCACAAGCCGAGTGGTGCGAGGGCTTCGGCAGCCGGCGAGGGGAAAACCACTGACGTCAGTGAGATGGGATGGGGGTGCTGCTGCTGCCCTGCATGGCGAAGCTGGGGCGGCAGCACCTCAAGGAGTTCCCTTGCTGCGGAGGTGGAGCGCTGAGAAAACACCTTTTTTGGTCAGCGCTGTGCTGCAGCACCGGCGGTTTCTGGTGTGCTAAGGAGCAAAGCCCCAAAGGGGGCTGGTTCTGGGCTCCCTGTCCCAAAGGGGTGCTCAGCACATAACAGCCTCCAAGCCCCTGTCAAAGGCTCACCTGTGATGTCTCTGGGGTGTTTTCTCAGAGGCTGGGGATGTTAAAGCCGGTGAAAGAGCATCCTGCAGCGTGCATCTGAGGCTTGCGTTTTGCTCTCAAAACAGCACTTAGAGACTGGATTCTTCTTTTCTTGCTGCCCCTTTTAGCTGATCATTTCCAGTGAGGAAACCTCCCATGGGGAATGAGCGCTTATACACTGCTGTGGCGAGGGGTGATGCAGGGAGCTGGCAGCGCTGGTTGTGCCATGTGGTAGCACCCATCTGTCAGCTGAGACGTCACGGTCCAAAACTTTCCTTGGAAAGATGCTTTCAGGATCCACCCCGGAAACAGCCGTGACCAACCCCGCACTGATGTAAGGCATGGAGTGAATCACGGAGCCACCTGCCTCCCCACCACAGGCCTATTTTAGCCTGTGCCAAGTGACACTATCGCCCTGCAGCTTGTCATCACAGACTGGTGTTGGCCCTGGGGGCCAGCAGAGTCCTGAGGGATGCTCATTTGGGGGGGTTGGAGGGGGTTTTCCACTGCCATAGGATCTTCCCAGTGCCTGTGCCAGACACATGGACTCAATAGGGACAGCACAGTGTGGTGGCCATGGGCTATGGGAGACCTTCCCCTCCTCTCTTGTTGCCACAGCAGAGTCCCTGGGGCTCTTTCTCTATCCACCAGTCCCCATGTGCTGCATCAAGCTTTGCTCCCAGCCAGCCAGAGCCAGAACGTGGATGGACACCTCCATGGAGCACGTGAGCATTGGTTCCATAGGCACTTTCAGTGTCCTGGGTGTCCTGTGGCACAGGGCTGTGGGGAAGAAACACACTTGGAGCCATTCCAGTAACTATCAGCACTAAATCCCAGGGATCTGTGCTGCTCCCCCCCAGCAGCAGGACCGATGGCATGGGTGTGATGTGCACAGAGAGTGATGGTGCATGGACCTGAGATGAAGGCATCTCCCCTGCCTGTGTGCACACTGGGCTGTGCTCCAGTGGCCCCTCAGCAGAGGCAGTGCTGCAGGAGGGAGACGGTGACCCCTGAGCTGTAGGTGCTGACAGCATTCCATTACAGAACCATGGAAAGGTTTTGCTCCCCAGGGTAAGAGGCTCACGGTGGGTGGCAGAAGAACAGGAGATGAGACCCAGCTCTTCCCACTCCGAGCTGCATTTGAAACTAACACCATCAATTTTCCCTTTTCCAGGAATGAGACTCCTGCAACCCCAGGGCACGGAGCCGTGAAACAGCCTTTGTCTTGGAGCTGGCGTCTTTGTTATCAAGGTGAAGTCAAGGAGAACAATCGCTTTCCACACTTGCTTTTCCTCTCCGCCATCAGCCTTGTTTGCTCATGCTGCAATGCCCTAAGCTGATAGGGCTTGGCAATGCAGGTAAATTGCACCATATTTGCTCAGCAGAAAACCCTGTAAACCCCCCTGGAAGCAGGGAGCGGGTTCTGGGCACAGCCAGCAGTGTTGATTACAGCTCTGATTGCTACCAGGAATGAGCAGGAATGAAAGAAGGGATGGACAGGAAGGGGAAAGGTAAAGCCAAAGTGTACAGAGGGCCTCCGGATGGGTGCAGCAGCAAAGGGCTGGAGAAGAATAGGTTGATTAATGCAGGTTTATGGGAAGAAGTGGGCAAGGATGGTGGGAGGTGAGAATCATTCGGAGCTGGAGGAGTGCCAGGGGCTGTGAGTGGGACAGGGCAGTGCTGAGGGTGTGCAGCTGCCTCTGCAGCCCTGCACCGTTTCCATCTTCCAGTGGCTAAAATGCACTGAGCTCTGTAGCAGCCCTTGAGGGGCTGAGGATCAAACCCTCTCTGCAGCTGTTCCCAGACCTCAGGAGAGCAGGAATGTTCTCTCAGGGTCTGTTTCACACATGGAGCCACACTGGTTGTACCCAAAACACTCATGTGCTACCTGCAGAGTGGCATCTTCCCCTCCATCCCTTAGCCTGGGCATGCATCAGTGCATCAGGGCTTCCCAATGTGCTTGCTTCACTCCTGCCCGCAGCCCAGGGGAGCAGCGGGGCTGGCAGGGTGGGCTCCTGTGTGGCTCACATTCCAAGGACCCAGAGACAATGAAAGCATGGTTTGTGTGATTGGGAGCATTGCAAAGGGCTGATTCACAGCTGCTGACACTTGTCACGCTGCGAGAGCATTTTGATATTTATGGAAGGCTGTTCACATCCGCAGTGCAGGGTACAGGGGGGCCGGATGCTCCGCGTGCCTTCCCCATGCCTCAGCCCTTGCTGGGCCTGGGCTCCCAGGATGGAAATGCTCTGGCCCTGCTCTGCCCATCGGCCCCACTGTGGGCTCCAGGCTGGGCCATTGCTCAGTCCTGGCCAAAGCCCTCAGTAGAGTCCTGTCCATCCCTGTCCCACAGGCTTTTGGTGCAGGGATGCGAAGGGCTCTCCAGCTGGGACACTGGGCTGTGGTAGTGATAACCAGATAGCAGAGACAGCTCACAGTAAAGCACCAGTGCCCCCAAAACCCACTCTGCAGGACTAGCAAGTGCCTGTCAGACACAGGCACCTGGCTTGGATGGTGGAAAACCCATCGCTACGTCTCCTTCAAGTCCTTGCCTCTGCTGTTGTCCAAGTGTGCAGGAAAGGGAAGGAGAAGAGGCCCCTGCGGTTCCTTCCTGCACTGGGGACCAGGCAGAATCCGTGGGTTCCTCTGCACAGCAGAGCTGGGCAGGGAGCTGGCTTCAGCCCTGCACTGCCGTGCCAACACCTTTCCCCAGTGCTAACCTCACTTGGAGGCGAAAGGAGACTGAGGTGCTAATGGACTCTAATGGAGCCATGCTGATTCTCCTGGGGGGCAGAGGAGCTGTCCTGAAGAGAGAAAAGCAGTGAGCAGGTCATTGGCACTTCCACGGTTGTTCTGGCTGTCATTCCCAGGCATCCCTTGGGGTCACAGCTTCCATAGATTGCAGAGGAGGAAGATGAAGCGCAGCTCCAGGCATGCCCACCAAGGCAGGCAGGGTGTGCAGCCGGGTGCCAGTGCCACCACTTAGGAGGACTTTGGGTATCTCAGGCTCTGCCTCGCCAGCATCCCAGGTAACACCAGCATCTTCCTCTGCAGAGGGGCTGTTTGGTGAGCATCCTGCCCGAGGTGGAGCCTGGCAGTGGGAGCAGGCCTGGCCCATGCATTAGGTGTGATGTGCTGCCCTCTTTAACTTCTATTTTGCTAACAGCAATCCCCAGTGCTTTTCTCATGACACCGACAAAAATGAGTCACAGGAAAGCAGAACAAGCCAAAAAGAGATGCTCAGCTTGTACAAGAACAAGATGCTTTGCTCTGGTTTTGTTTGTTTCCCTGCATGTTTGTGAATTAGCACTTCCTCACTTGCCCGTGTTCTCCCTCCTGCCCCTGCCTGTGGATAACCCACGAGGCTACAGCTCTCCAGCCGCAGCACGAGGAAAGGATCAGCTCCAAGACCTCGGCCAAGAAATGAACAGCTCCAAGCAGCAGTGCCCTTGTAGTGCACTGCAGACAGGTCACGCTCTATTTATTGATTCATTTCAATACCAGGAGTGCTGTGTTAATACTTCCTTCCCTGTTAATTCAAGTGCTGCAGTTCTGCGCTGCAGTCCTGTGCCAGCAAGACAGGCAAGAGACACTGGAAACCCATGCCCAGCTCTGCTCATGCTTCCAAGCATCACCTCGGTCTTACTTCTCTCCCTCCGGAACACACACTTAGAGCTTGGCTCTCGTTTCCAAAGGCCCTTGAGATCCTCAAAAGGCACCAGAGCAACGCAAACTGTGGCTCTCCCACCGTGGGCTTTCCCAATGCATTGTTCCCGGTTTGCAGAAGTGGAAATCATGCCCCAGTGGCCACCGACAGGACACAGGGCGCCAGGATTTATATGGTGCAAGCCTGCCTTCAAAGGAGGATGCCAAGAACGCTGCCAAGAATGTGTTTTCTCTGGATATCTTGGGCATTATCTGACTCCCCGCAGCAGCACTGAGGGGAGGCTGTAACAGCATCTGCTTGGGAGGCCTGAGGACATTCAGGCATCAAATCGAGCATTTAGACACTTTAAAAAGTAATGAAGGGCACCACGCTGTTCCACTTAAACCAGCAGTACGTGACACAGCTTGGAGAAGGATTTAGAAACCTTTTTTTGGGTGGGAATAGAGGGAAGGAAACACATAAAGGCTAATGAGGGCTTGGTCTCATCGGCACGCTGCAGCTCCCGCATCCTTCTGCTGGGCTCAGCTTCCCAGGAGACCGGTTCTGCACCCGCGGGTTGGTTCCGTCTGCTCTTTGTGCTCATTGCACAGGACCGGGGTGGGAGAAATCCCGTGGTTTCCTGTTGCCCTCCAGTGGCAGCGGCTCAGAGCAGCCGCAGCCCTGGGCATGCAGTGTGCTCCTCACCTGGGCGGCTTGGAGATGATGGTAACTCCCCCCCTAGTGTTTAATACCTGTCTAATGAGCATACGGCAAAGCCACCCCAACGGAGTACAGATCCTGGCATTCCCCAGCACAGGGAAGCCTGTGTCTGCTCCAACAACCAGTTCCAGACCATCACACCTGCATCACCACATAGACCGCTCGTGTGTCCTTCCCCACTTCCAACGTTGGAATGGGAATGGCCTGATTTTTAAATCTTCTCCTTTTTTTCCTATTTCCCTTTCAGAGTCTTTGTATGTTGGGTCACTACATGGCAACTCTTAGGTGGCAATGCTCTCCTCCACTTATTATCAGGGAACGGTCTGGGATGAAGGAACCTTAAGCCATTCCCCCTTGTCCCATCCCTACAGGCCCTTGTCCCAAGCCCCTCTCCAGCTTTCCTGCAGCCCCTTTAGGCACTGGAGCTGCTCTAAGGTCTCCCCTTCAGGAGTCTTCTCTCCTCCAGGCTGCCCCAGCCCAGCTCTCTCAGCCTGGCTCCAGAGCAGAGCTGCTCCAGCCCTCGCAGCATCCCCATGGCCTCCTCCTCAGCTCCACACACACAGTGAGCATCCCCAGCCCATAGGGCTCGCTCCCGCCTTTATCCCCAGCACCGCCGGAATGGCCCTTTAAATCCCCCCGGCCCAGCTTCTCCTCCTCCCCTTCCCATCCCCATCCCCATCCCCATCCCCATCCCCATCCCCATCCCCATCCCCATCCCCATCCCCATCCCTATCCCACTCCAGCCGCGCACGGTGCTTCCCTCTCCCTCGGGGTGGGGAATGGTTGCGGAGCCGTGCGGGTCCCGGTCACGGCTGAGCACGGCCCGGCCCGGGTGTAACCGTGCTGCGGCTGCAGGGAGCGGGGATGGCAGCGGCGAGGTGCGTGGGGATGGGGGCTTGAACAGGGCGAAATCCACCAGTGACTGCTTTGGACAAGGGCCTGTAGGGACAAGCCAAGGGGAATGGCTTGAACCTGCCCGAGGGGAGCCTGAGCTGAGCTCTGAGGCAGAAGCTCTTCCCTGTGAGGGTGCTGAGGTGCTGGCACAGGGTGCCCAGAGAAGCTGTGGCTGCCCCATCCCTGTCAGTGTTCAAGGCCAGGTTGGACACAGGGGCTTGGAGCAAGCTGCTCCAGTGGAAGGGGTCCCTGCCCATGGCAGGGGTTAGAGCTGGGTGAGCTCTAAGTTCCCTTCCAGCACAAACCATGGTGTTTCTATGAAGCATGCTGTCCTCATGGCAGCACCATGGTGCTGTGTGGGCTGCACAGAGCCTGGTGAGCTTCATGCGCTCGTTGCTGGCGGTGCTGCAGGGAGGATGCAACCGGCAGCTGCTGAGGAGGGGATGGTGGGATCCGGCTGGGGGTCTGTGAGCCCTTCCCAGGAGAGCAGTGAGGAGCCTCCTGAGAGGGTGTTTATCACTGTCATGAAGTGCAAGCCGTGTGTTTCTGTCCTGCCCTGCTCCTCCTGCCTCTGCCTGCTGGGGGTTTAGAATTGCTATTTCATATTTCATTTATGCCTGGAGGCTCCTTCACGCAGTGTCTGTACGAGCACACACAGGCCTTCCTACTGAGCTAACAACCCAGGCAGACAACGGGTGAGAGGAGTTAAGTGTTAATGGCCCCATTTTATAGCTTGGGGGTGGAGACCTGCTGTTCGTCTAGGATCACACAGGGACTGTGTAGGCAAGCTGGGAAGGGGACCAGATCCCAAGCTTCTCTTTGTGCTGAGGCATCCAGGTTGCTGCTTCTCCAGAGCCTGTGATGAAGAAGTCATTGGGACTCACTGAAACAGGGTGGGATTGTTTCCCACAGCTATGCTGTGCCAAGCACCCTGCTCAGGAAAGCAAGGCCAAGGGTGGCAGAGCCCAGAGCAGGAAAGCTGGTGCCAGGTCAGGGGTACTTGGCTTTGTGCTGCTCTCCAGAGCCCGTCAAACCAGGGACCAATGCTTTTATGTGTTGGCTTTGCAGGGAAAGCTGCTGGATGTGCATTGTCCAGAAGCACCACAGCAGTGCAGAGCGCTTCACTTGGGAGAGGAGATTCCAGAAAACAGGAGTGTGGAAGGGAGGAGATAGGGCTTCCTTCTGCTCATGTCCTTCAGCATCACAGCAGTTGCTGCTGGCAGCATTAGGAATTCCCTTGGCCAAAATGAGAGCTGTAGGAGCAGGTTAGAGTCTGTCTGCAGGGGGAAGAGCAGAGCAGAGACAGGGTCACTGCACTCCCTGCTGCCAGCCCACTGGGTCCCATTATCTCAGCAGCTGAGCCTGCAGCACCAGCACCTGGGTGCTCGATGGATGTTGGGAATAAAATCCAGGTTTCCTGAGCAGCATCAGGACCCAAATGGGACCTTGGCTGCTCCACAGGCAGATCTAGCATGGCCCTCAAAGGATGGTGCTGGCCTAGTGCCATCCTTTATCATCCTATCACTTATTGTCGGGGGTGTGCTTGGGCAGCCTTCAGAAAGCAGCAGGAACTCCTTGCCCATATCCTCGTTTTAGTGGTGTTTGGTAAATGTCTAGCAAAACATCTTTAAGGCCAGAAAGGGGTGTCTGGTTTCTTATCTGTTGCACCCATTCTGGTGCGTGGGGGAGCAGCGAGTTGGCAGCATCTCGGAGAACAAAACAGCAGAGTGTTTTTGCAAGGGGATGTGGGGAAACTTTCCTTGAGAACAGACTTGATGTCACCGTGTTTATTGCTTCAAGGCCTGGGTGGGTGGGGTGTGGGCTGCATCCCTTTCAGGTAAAAGCCATCTGCAGAGGTGGAGCTCTCTTCGTTGTTTTTGTTCATTTCTCTTCTGCAGAAAGCCACAAAGAAAGGATTTGTCTGTGCAAACAGGGGAAAGAGGCATCACCGGAGCGAGCCAGGAGGGTGCAGTTTGCAATAAGCACGTTTGAAGGTGAAACGGAGGAGTTACCCTGGAACATAGCATCAGCAGTTTGTTAGCATGGTGGGGTTTAGGGACCGAGACACACGCACCGGTTCCATCCTTTCTGCTCTCCCTCTGCCAGCTGTGGCTTTAACATTCACACCTCTGCTTGAGTTTGTTCTCACCTGCATAAGGGTGACTAAACCTGAGTCATTGCCAAGGCCTGGGCTCCCATAACAGGGTTTTGCTTGGTTAAAGTCGCTTGGGTGTATTTAAATTAAATCAAACTAAACTGACTCTGCTTTTTAGCCTGGTTGTCCCCAGGGAACTGGAATACGACTCAGGTAACGCTGTTGGAGCTCACACCTTTATTCCAGGGTGAGTTTTCCCTAGGGCCCCGGTGGAATGTCTTCATTGGAGCATTTCTGAGCTGTTCCCACTTGGTGTCAGCATCTCTCAACGAGAGGGCTGCGATGGGTCCTGTTCTCCTGCAGGTTTACCCGGGCTGCAACCAGAGAGCAGGTTTCGCTTGGAGCGTGATTTTCCATGTCCGGGGTGGCTGAAGGCAAGAGGAGAGGAGCTTGGATGGACAAGGGGGAGGCTGTGCCCCTGCTCGCTTGAGACCTCACAGCTTTCTGCCTCTCTGCTGGTTACTGGTGCTGTGTGATGAGCACAGCCAAAGCGGGGCTGTGACCAGGGACTTGGATGTGCTGTGCATCACTTGGAGCCTGCCTGGGCTGTTGGGTCTTCCCAGACATCACCTAGGGCTTGGGGACATTGTTGGTGCGTTGTGAGAGTGTCTCCTGCTGCCTGTCTCTGCATATAGTCTGGTTTTTTACTTCAGATGGAAGTAGGGAGTGTTTTCATCGTGGTTACAAGTCACTGAAGCTTCGTTTCATAGCGTGTTTCAGGCCATGTGCCATGACTGACAGACTTGATGCATGCCTGCAGGATGCAATGCCTTGTGAGGAAAGGCTCTTTCTGTATTGCTGATTGTAAAAGGAACTGATTTCCAAGCTGAAGATCACCACCACTGCTTGGCATGGAGATACCTCCCTGCTTCCCAGTGCCATCAGGAGCTGAGAGGCATGGCCAGTTGTTAGAGCCAGGAGCTGACTCAAGCACATGCAGGCTCCCCTCTGCTCTTGCTTCTCCTGCCCCTCTCCCACCCCGTGTGTTTTGCATGCTGGAGGGCACCATGCAAAGTTGTGGTGTCACTTACGTGCAACATGTCTGAGGCTCAGCTGCGTTTTTATGGCTCCTAATGGGCTGGCTGGACCATGATCCCGAGGGAGTAAGACTAAACCTCCCCAGGGATGTGGAACAGAGCTGTCTGCTCGGGTGAGCTGCTGCAGAGCAGGGTGAGATGCCCTGTGCGCTCCCTAGTGTAGCTTAGGAGCAGGTCTCTGGGGTGAGCATGTACCAGAAGCCCTAAGTCCCCAGAGGGGAGCATCTCTTCTGCAGAACTGATGTCTCACTAGTGCATCACCTCCTTGTGCAGGAGCATCAGTGGCCCTGATGCTGGGCTGGCTGTCCCAGGAGCCAGTAGATCTGTGCTGTAGTGCTTGCAGGATGATGCTTCACCATGAGTGGGTGGGCTGGCATGTTGGGTCCACATCCAAGGACTGCAGCCCATGTTGTGCCCTCAACAGGATGCCCGGCTGAGGAGGAGGCAGGCTCTGGCAGTGGTTCAGCTCTTGCTTGTGATGGTGCGGAGACCGTTTGTGTTGGTTGTTATCTGCAGAGCGCTTCCCAACAGCCTCCAGTGCCTGGCTGCACGCCTCTGGGCTGTTGGCTGGGCTGTGCAGGCAGCCTGGCACACGAGGGGCTGCTCATTGGGTGTGGAGGCTGGCCAGGAGATGCCGGTAACAAAGGCGTTTTGGTGAGGTTTGGAAGGATCCGGTCCCTGGGCAGGCCTGGATGCTGGGGCACACAGCGGTGACCATCACCCTGTGCATGTGGTTGGGTCACCAAGAGATGTAGCCCCCTGCGACCCTCTGGCAATGCAGGTGAGAGCGAGCGGCTGTGAAGGAAGGTGTTAACCTCTTCAAAGGAGCCTTGCACAACTCCCTGCCGCAGAGGAGAGCAGGGCTGAGCTGCACAGTGGCAATAGCTGCTGGCTGTGTTAGTCATCCAGAAAGAGACTTGTTTTCCCTTCTCCCCCTCCCCGCCCTGGCACGGGCTCTAGAGGCTCTTTCTCACTGCTTGGTGTGGCCAAAACCGAGCCGAAGAAACACGTTATCTCCATGGGGATCCGTCAGCTTTCCCCTGAAATCGTGAGCTCCAGTGGAGAGGTTTTGCGCTGGTGGGGTTGGGTTTTGCTCTGTGTGCATCACAGACGTATGCAGACGTGAAGGTGCGTGTGTGTGTTCACACCTCCTGCCACATGAACGTGGGGAGAGGTGATTCCATGCTGAGAGGATGCAAAGCGGAGGGTACGGTATAGAAACCCACAAGGTTGTGCGTCCCATGGCTTTCAGTGGGGTTTAGACTGTGTCCCATGGCTTTTAGTGGGGTTCAGACTGCGTCCCGTGGCTTTCAGTGGGGTTCAGACTGCGTCCCATGGCTTTCAGTGGGGTTCAGACTGCGTCCCATGGCTTTCAGTGGGGTTCAGACTGCGTCCCATGGCTTTCAGTGGGGTTCAGACTGCGTCCCGTGGCTTTCAGTGGGGTTCAGACTGTGCTCCTCGTCATGGAAGAAGGAACTTGAACTGATGGGAGAAGTTCTCATTTTGGTACAGGATGCTGTGTCCAGGAAAGCCGTTTGGATTATTTATTGCACTGGAAGTTATTTGGTCTTTTCCTCTCCTATAGGATGATTTCAGAAGCTGGAATTGTCCTTCAGTCACAGAGATTCCCCCTAAAAAGGACGTTATCACTCAAAACCCAGGGTTTTAGACAACAGCGCTCATCACCAGAGAGAGGAAATGCCTGCTTGCTGCCTTATTTTAGACAATAGAATCAGAACCCCCGAAGCAGCAGGAAGGGAAGTCGGAGTTTCGCTTCCTGCAAGCTGCAGATTTGCATGGGTTCAGCAATGACAAATACATGAGCTCATGCTTAGATGGGCTCTGCATCTGCCACGCACGTGGCAAAGGTGAGCCCAAAGTCTCCCGACTTGTTCGGACCTGAGCCTGATGGCTGGGGCAGTGGCAAGTGTTGGTTTGCCTCCCTGCTTGGGTAATTCGCTCTGAAGAACTGGGGGCTTGCTGAAAGATGGGAGTGAAAAGGAACTTCCAGTGCAGGTTGGAGGTGGGATAGCCCAGAGCTGTGCGTGTGTGCACCTGAAAGTGCTGTGAAAGCTGGAGGCATGCGGCCTGCCTTGTCTCAGGGTGGGAAGGCTCCGATGTGTGGTGCTAGGAAGAGAGGGGCTGCCTCCATCAGTGCTTTTGCAGGGGCAGTTGGTGGATGTTAGGGGCAGTTACCTGCTTTAGTGCTTGGGGGAGAGGAGCAGGGTTGACTCGGGTAAGGTGGTCTGGCAATGGATTGTGCTGCTGTCATCAGACACAGCCCAGAATCACAGACTGGTTTGGGTTGGAAAGGACCTCAAGATCATCCAGCTCCAAGCCCCTGCCATGGGTAGGGACGCCTCACATTAAGCCATGGTATTCCAGCTGCATGTTCTTGTCCCATCCTTTGTGCTGAGAGCAGGCTCTGAGTGGGTCCTGCCACCTTCTCAGCCATGACAAACCCCTGCTTTTCAGTCTGTGATCTACTTGCTTTGAGGTCACAAAGCTGCTTGTGATAATACAACAAGGGGATGCTGAGGTCTCGACTGACTTCAGTTTCCCCAGATCCATCGTATTCAGGTAAGAGGGGAGAAATCCCCTGGTGTGGAGAGAAAACCCCTTGGAGGAGGTGCCCCTGGGCAAGGCACTTGTGCTGGCCAGCTGGGAAGGACGATGGTCACCTGTGCCCCTATGGTGTGACACCTCTGCCCTCAGAACAGGACTTTGGGTTCTTGCTCCATATAGAAGATGGGGGGAGAGGAAACCAGAGCCCAGTCTCAGCCATTCTGATTGCTGCAGGATGCCACCACCCTTCCTCAGCACACACACGCTTTATTTTTAGGCTTGCCTCTCAACTCCAGCTCATTCTTTCTTAGGGTGACAAGGACTTTCCTCCCACAGCTACCCAAGGGGCACATCAGAAACCACAGCCCTGCCTGGGGATGCTTCCCCTTCCTGCTCACATTAATCAGTTCATTCACCAGCGAGTGATGGGAAGCAGCACCTGGGACAGCACAAGAAGGGAGAGGAGCAACTGGTGTCTGCTCTGATATGGGTGGGAGCAACTGCACTTAGTGAGGCCTCCTAATGATTTACTTCCCTCTCATCCCAGTTTATCTCCCTCCCAGCCCAGATCCATTTGGCACTGAGGGCTTTTAGATGTATGTGCCTAGCTGAAGCACTTGCAGGCAAGGAGGAATGCTTAACAGCCATACTTTATTGGAGCTTGGGAGTGATGAAGAGGCTTTCCACAATGACCTGGGGAAGGGATTAGGGGAATGCCCTGGTGCCCACCTGGCTGTGACTAGGTGGGAGATGTCTCTCCTGCTTTTGAGCTCACTGCAGATGAATGACCCCTTCCTGTAACGAAGGCCAGGCTTTTTTAACTGACTTTTTAAGGAAGATTTAAAGCTGAGATTGGTCCCAGTCCCCCAGAGAAGTCAGAAAGGAAACGTCTTTCTCTGTCTTGCTGGTGTAAGGCATTAAAATGGGTTAAAGCCATCCTAGAAATGCACTTTTTCTTTTGCCCTGTAATTTGTTCTATGTATATTTAGCTAGGATATTTGTGGCCTGAGGTGCAGCCCTGCACGGTTGCTTGGGGGATGGAGCTGTACTGGTTGCAATATGGGTTGTAAGTCTCTGTTTTCTTAACATTCAGGAGCTTCACTGTTTGAAGGCTTGGTTCTGGGTCACCTCTCAAGGGGCACAGGGAATTGCTGAGAGGTTGGTGGCTTTCTGCACATCCCTGGTTCTGTTTCACGTTGTGTGTGCCCTGGTGCAGAGCCCCTGCTTCCGCAGGCTGCAGCTCCAGCACAGATGAGCTCCCTGCACTGGGGGCCGTTGGGGCTTCTGACCTAGTTGTGGTGAGCAAGACCTCATGTTTATTGGAGGAGCCTTGGCTTGAGGCTCTTATTGCCTGGAGTTGTATTGTGATGTTGAGGTCGTGAGATGCTCCTGATCACTGCTTGTACCTCTGGGCCGGATGCTGAACCTGGCCTAATACTTTGTCTCTAGGGAGAAACCATGACAGAGGTGTTTAGTGAAAGCAGAAACGGTGCTTAGGTTTAGCACTCAAATGTCAAGCTGCATGTCTTCCCATTTTCTATGGGGCTCCTTCCTTTTTCATTCCACGGTTGCCATTAAGAGATGTGCTTTGTGAAGGGCATTGACCATCCCTGTGTGCATGGGTTAGCTGGGGAGGCCAGGAGGAAAAGGTCTGTGCGCATCCTTCGTGCCACATTGGCCTGGTTGAGTGGCAGAGCTGGATTAGACACGCAGCACATCACAACTACCATGGCAGTTACTGCTTGTACCTTGTGTCGGTGGTGTAGCCACCAGAGCTGCGGTCACTGCCTCTCCCTGCAGCAGGTTGCCCAGGGATGTGGTATTTCAGTACTGATTGCCCCTTTAGTGGGAAAGTGAACAGTAAAACATGACATCATTTTCCACATGAACGTTGGTCAGGTCACGTTCAGGTGTACCCAGTGGAGTTAAAGCACTTGGGCTAAGCGTTAGAATAAAGGCTGCTACTTAATGTGTTGGTGGCTTGGTTACTCTATAGTGCACCAGCAGAGGAAGGAAAGCAGCTCTTTTTCTACTTAGTTTATTTTACAGGCTTTGGGCTGCTATGAAGCTGGGTTGATCAGTTGACAGGACCAGAAGGAGATGATAGGAACTATTCTGATACATATGAGCTGCATCCTATGGAGGAAACACCATGGAAAACCAAAGGTACTGTTTAAAACATGGTATAATTTATTGTCCCAAACCAGCAAAATACAGTCAGTTTTCAGACTTCAGCAGGGAGCCTCGATCAGGACCTTGGGCCACTGTTGATGTGATTCACCCCAGGAAGTGGCAAGGTTGTTTTGTCTGTTCAATTGTCTGGCTGATAAAAACCTGAAGGCTTCTCAGTCTGTAGAAGGGGAATGGCTTTTATCAGTCAGGGGACAAGGGCAGTTGCGTGTTCTGCAGTTCTCCTTGCTGGAAGAAGTTAGGTGGAAGTATTTTGTGTGAGAAGGTACGGTTAAAGCAGTGTATTTTCAGGGTACATTCATTTTACACATTTATCTTTCTCTGTATAAAGCAGCTTTACATATATGCATACACATGGAGAATACACTGTTAATGATGAAGAAAACTAACCTGAGCCTGTGTTAAGGGTATCCCTTGCTCTGGCAGGGTTCTCCTTAGCCCAGTGCCTTGCCTGAGTGAGGATTATAGGAACAAACCCAGAACAAATGACTCGTCAGTGTCAGCTGTAAGCCCCGTTTCAGAGGTCAGAGAAGCAGCACTTGTGCATGTGTTACACGGACATCCTAACAGCAAATGCATTGAACAGCTGGATGGGGCACAGGCAGGTGATGAGGAGCAGAAAGTGCTTTCTTCCCAATTCCCAGCTCTTGGCAACATCCCGTACCCCAGAGCCAAATGGTTTATGAAGAGGAATTGATTTAATTGTGATGGCAGCCAGCTGTATAACTGGCAGCCTTGTCTGAAACCCAGCTACGTGAATTCTTCCCTTGGAAGGTTGGTTGTAATTCTCCTGTCTCTAAAGGAATGTTTGTCAAGCTATGATCCAGAGCGTCCCCTGCAGCGTTCCTAATGGATCTACCTGTGCTATTGAAAGAGGTATAAATGTCTTCTTCGTGTGCTTTGCTCCGTGTGTCCATGGGAACATCCCTCATGTTTTGCACAGAGCTGCCCAGCTGCTGTTCTGCAGGGTGAGGCTCTGCACCCACGCCAGCAGTTCCCAGGGTATTCGTCTGTCCTTAGGAATCTTGGCCCGTGTAGTAAAAGCACCAGCTGGCATTACATTCTGGGCTGCTCTTCCAGGGCTTACTTTCCATGACACTAATCTGGTGTTCAGCTGCCACTTCCCTTTCAAGTCCTGACCCTGGCAGCAGTCTTGAACACGTCACTGTCCTTTGCATTGAAATCACACCAGTGAATGTGAATGGCATCTTTCTTAGCACGGACTGTGTGAACGCAAAACACGTTTTCAATAGCTTATAAGTGAAATACGTATCTGACTTCAAACTGCTGCTAAAGTCCCTCTAGAAGGAAACATTGGTTGGGAAGGGAGAAGAAAACCCACATTCCTGCTTATCTCTGGAGGTCAGCAAGCAACAGCACACAAGGCCCGCCATGGCTGATAAAGCCAGGTACAAGCAAGCTTCAGATGCTGGTAGACTGGAGGGGTTGGACCATGGGCACAACTACATCCAGAATTTGAATGTTTTGCCTTAAGAACTGCCTGGATTTGCCCTGGGCTTGAGTCTTTAAAATCCTGAGGATCCTGGCACCTGGTTATTTGGAGTTATCAGCCTTGTGCCCTTTCAGAAGTGAAAGGAGACTTTATTTCTAGAGTGAAGCAGCATTTCTGAAGAATTCAAGTCAATGTTGGGATGGAATCACTTGTTCTCCTTAGGATGCACCTTCTTTATAGGTGAAACACCAGATACAGGTGGAAGTGGAGTGGAATTTGTACTTTCCTTGAGAAACATATGAGTTTCCACAATAATATATGAAGTTATTGAAATGATATCTATCATATGTATGGGTTTAGTATTAGTTATGGACATTTCTCACTTTTCATGGGGGAAGGCAGAGTGAAGACTGCTTACAAGCCTGGAGCCTGAGGCTGCTGGTGCTGTTCTGGCTTGAAGGCTGGATCAGTTCCACAGGTACCATTTCTGTAGGTATGGAAGAGCCATAGGCAGTCCTGTTAAAAGCAACGTTCAGAGCAAGGCTGATGCTCTTGGGAGTCTTGTCTGTTTCTCTTGGTATTTGTTGCTTTTTAGGGAGAACGCTCTGAACATTTCTCATTTTGACTAGGAAAGACTGAAATAAAGGTGAAATGATGGGATAAGTTCTAGACTCACCAGGCTCCCTCTCCCCTGCTTTGCTGTTAGTCCCAGCTTTACCAGAGTCTCTCCATCCATGGGAGTATTGGCTAGCAGTGTTTGCTGCCTGAAACAGGCAGAGCCTCCTGGGTTTGCCTCTCTCCTACAGTAGTGGCAGGTCTTGCTCTGCCAATAGCTCAGAACAGAGGACGTGCACAGGACTACTGCAGCTCGGTCAAAGCCTGCCTGGAGCTCGGCTCATGGGGAGAAGGTGGTGGTTGTCTCTGTCTCCATGGCATAGGAGAACCTCTTGCTCTCGCGGCAGGTTGAGAACTGCCAGAGGCGCTCCTGGCTCAGGCAGCCCAATTCCTTCAGGAGCTTGAAGAGGTCGTTGCGGAACTTGACGCCAATGAAGGCATAGAGGAAAGGATTGAGGCAGCATCGGAAGCAGGCCAGGGTGTAGGTCACGTCATCTGCCACATCGAGCTGCTTGCTCTCCTCACACGAGCTGGTGTGGTTGAAGGCTGAGATGGTCTTGGCCAGCATGACACCGTTGTAGGGCAGCTGGAAGATAACAAAGACAATGACCACGGCAATGATGACTTTGATGGCTTTGTTCTTCTCAAAGTTGCGGGCCTGCAGTAATGTCTTGATGATGATGAGGTAGCAGGCAGACATGACCAGCAAGGGAAATAAGAAGCCAAAAACCATTTGGGAC
Organism: Neopsephotus bourkii; assembly: GCF_033783945.1. Lineage (NCBI taxonomy): Eukaryota > Metazoa > Chordata > Aves > Psittaciformes > Psittacidae > Neopsephotus > Neopsephotus bourkii. Next base: position 235,908 of record NW_026901578.1, read on the forward strand.
ACTTTGATGCCAGCGTTGAAGGTCTGCAAGTCGTGAGCGATGATGGAACAACGGGGATTGTTGTCCACGTTTCTTACACCACTGTGAACCAGCTCGGGGATTGAGAGGATGAAGGCCAGGAGCCAAATGAGGACGCATGTAACCTTGCTAATGAATATCATCCGGGGCCGAAAGCGGTGGGCTGAGGCAGCCTGGACAATGGCAAAGTACCTGTCGATGCTGATGGAGAGGAGGAGCAGCATCCCACTGAAGAAACTCATTCTGCAGATGCAATACACAGCTTTGCAGGCAAACTTCCCAAAAAGCCAGTGCTTGGCCACAGTTGTGGCCCAAAAGGGGAGGGTCAGCAGGAAGAGGATGTCTGCCAGAGCCAGGTTCAGCAAGTAGATGTCTGTCATGGTTTTGAGCCTCTTGAAGTAGATGTAGGTGAGCACCACCAGCCCGTTCCCCAGCAGGCCTGTGAAGCAGATGAGGGCGTACATGGCCGGGAGGAAGGCAGCGCGGAAGTTACGGACATCATCCTTCTCACACAGGACCTCGAAGTCGTTGTAGTCGATGGTGGTGTTGGAGTCATAGTAATCGGTGACGTTGTTCCCAGCACAGACCTAGAACAGGGGAGAAAGGAAGAGTATTGGGACAGGTACCGTGCCCCTTGTGGGGTCGGGAGGGGAGCCTGGTGCTGACCCGTGAGCAGGCAGGATTACCCAGCCATGGCCCGCAGAGGAGTTCCCAAGCATTGGCTCATGCCAACATCATGAAGAGCTGGCAAGGTCTCATGGCCAAAACCACTTCCCATCAGTACATGGGGTTTAGGGGTTCTTTTTAGGTTCAAAGTGGGAATTCCACCCGCATTGTTTAGTGCTCAGCCACAGTACCACTGCAGACTGCAGGCTGCTTTCCAGAGTGGTTCAGGACCCACGTACAGCTCTTTGTACGCAGTCAGCTCTCAAAGTGTGAATGATAACATGTCCTTCAGCGTTCTCCTTCTCTCAGCAGGGACGTTTCCTCTTGGCTGCCTCCTCGTGGCATTTTCTAACCTGAGCATTCCCTCCCTTCTCCCATCTGCAATATTCCTGCTGCTCACTCCTCACTTGTGGCAGTGCTAGAAGAAGGCTGCGGTGGTGGTGGTGACGCCCAACAGCAGCAACCTGGCATGGTGAGGTCCCGTTCCCACAGTGAGGGGTGAGCCCGGGGGTGCCTGGAGCTCCATGGGAGAATGAAGCTGGAGCCTCCCCGGGCTCTTTTCTCCACTAAATGAATAGAGGTGTTGATGGGACTGGGAGGAAACTCGGAGTGAAGCAGGAAACTGTTACGGTGCTGGCACAGGCACGTTGCTGGAGTCTCATTCAGGCTCCTGCCCCTGATTTAAGTTCTGATTATTCTTGTTTTATCTTCCTACACTGCCTTAAGACACAGGGCAGAGTGAGCCTGTGGTCTCTGTGCCCTGTTTTTTTGAGCCTTATTAGTCTCCAGTACCTTGTCTCCATCGCACAGAGATGAAAGGTTTCCCCTGGATACCTCTGCCTGTTATCGCCAAGTATCTTTTTGTGCTCTCCATCTCAGGCAGGTTTGGCTTTCACCACATCCTGCCTGCTAGCTGGAGGCATGCCACCAGAAGTGAAAGGGAAAAGAGAGAGGCTGCAAAGCCCTCCCTGCTCTGTGGAGCCTCTTGGAGAGCCTGAGCTGGGGGCCGTGGTGTGGCTGAGGCTGCTCCTGCGGTTGTGAGAGCGCTGTGGTTCAGGAGCAGGTCATGGCACAGCTCCGTGCTCTGGGTTCTCCTTCCCCTTCACATTGACTCTGAGTGGGAACGGGCAGAGGAAGATACTGAACTCCTCCTCCTCCTTGAGCACATCAGCTCTTCAACACTGAATGCAGTCACTGGAGACTGAGGTCTTCAATGCTTTGACCAGGTGTTGCAAAGAGCATCGAGCTGGCTCTTCACAAGCACCCAGCATAGGATGCTCTTGTCTTTCCTGAAAATGCTCATTTTGGTGCTAAAAGGGACTTAGTTCTAACAGTCCCGGCCATCTTAAATGGCAGTGCATGGCACTGCTTCTGTTCTCCCTTTGTTTGCATTCCTCTTGTTTGTTTTCTGTCCAGCTTCTGCTCTGCTGCCTCACCACCCACCTCCTGCTGGGCTGGACCCGTGCTGTGAGCAGCCGTGGCCCCACACATCTCTCAGGGCTGTGGGTGGTTGCTTTTTGCCTGTCAGAGCTTTCAAGAGCTCTCCCTCCCCACAACAAAAACACCACCGGCTTTCAACAGCTTACCTGAAAAAACAGGGGCAGGCTGAGAGCAAGAGTGACCTTTACCGGCTTGCCTGTAGGAGAAGGAGACACTGTTAGGGTGAGTAGCTGAGTGGGGCTTCTCACATGATGCTCACTTTGAGAAGGCAGCAGTGGCAAACCTGACCCTGCAAAACTCCCCATGGCTGGTTAGCTAATGGTGAAGATGCTCGCATGAGAACCCAGGGTCACATAACAAGGTACTGTGAGAGCACAGATGAAGTCTCAGGAGTGTGGTCCTTCCAGTTTCACCTGTAAAGGCTGGTAGCTCAGGAGAGTGAACCCCTGCACCTTTACTGTGTGGATGCTTTCTCCCTGCAGCCTGCTGCTGTGCCTGTTCCGAGCTCAGGGTGCAGCCTGCTCAACCCATGTGAAAGCAGAAAGCTGGGAGTGCAATACATCTGTCCCAGCTGCTCCCTGGCAGTGCTGCACAACAGGAAAGCTCTGCTCCCATCACCGAAGCTGCCCAAAATTTATTGCTTGTGTCTAAATGTCAGAGTTGGCTTCTGCTGCCTTTGGCTGGGGAGATGGAGGATGCTGAGAGCTGGGAGGAAGAGCTGAGCTCAGAGCCAGATGTGATAATGGTGAGAGCAATCTCAGACAAACAGTTCTTCCTGCTGTGGTTAGCAGAGGCATAGAGGCCACTGTGAAAACTTTCTCTTCGCTCTATTTAAAGCATGTGCCAGCATCCACCTCAGGCAGTTGTGACTGAAATGATCTGACAGCCATGAGAAAGCCTCGGCCTCTGCTCTGGCAGGAGCAGGAGATGTGCTCTTCCTTGAGGGAGAGTTGCCATTGGCTGCTCTGAGCATTGTGCTGCTCATTGTAGGGTGTTGTCTGGAGGCACTGGTGAGTTCCCTGCATCACGGTCACTCTCTTCCCTGCTCCTTCATGATTCCATGATTATCTGGTCCAGGATCCCTGAGCATGGCTGGGGCAGAGGCAGGAGCTGCCTTTGGTTTTCAGCTGCCCATTTCTTCTAGAGAGCATGGCTTTTCCATACAGTTCTGTTTCTGCATTGCTCCCTTACACCCTCCCCTGCTCTGCCTGGCTCATGGTCAGCTATGGTGCTGGACCAGGGGGATGAACTTCCACTGCTTCAGGTGACTGCAGCTGGATCCCCACTTTAAGTTGCACGCAGTAGCATCGTTACTAACAGTTACTTTGGTAGCTGTGAATGGAGATACTTGTTTTGAGGGGTGATGTGTGGGTGAGAGAGCCTCAGCCCCGTGTCAAACACTCGCACCTCCCATCCCCAGAGCCCCTTTGTGAGCTTCCCCTTGTGTCTCTCAGAATTCTGTGCCACTTTTCCCCCTTATTTTGACCTTTCATTCTCATGCAGCTGGGTGCTCAGTTGGGTTCCTCCATCCCTCACCTTCTCTGAGTCCTCCTGAGGGAATCCAAGTGTATCAGTGCATTGGTGGTGTCTTTTACAGTCAGGAATGGAGTATGCCAAGGAGTTGGGGGGAAGCTTGGATAAGTGTTCTTGTCTCTATTCTCTGTATGTGTCCAGTGGCTTTCACCCTGAGCAGTTGCAGGCTGCAGGAAGAGGTTTGGTGAGCATCTGCTGTAGCCATCTCTCCCTTCAAGCTGATCTAACTTCTGCATATTACACACAGGAAATACACTGAAAGGCCAGATGACTTGAACCTGCTGGGTGAATTTGAGCAAGCCTGGACTGTAACTGCCCTTCCTGCTTGGGATACAGGCACGGGGTCCTTGACCTCTGCCTAAAGAACCGGTTATTTGAGCCTTTGGTCTAATGTTCCACCCTCTTAAACCCCTGATTTCCAGGGGCCTCCTGGAGCTGGTGCTTGTGTCTGCCTGGGGATGGGCAATAACTGCATCTGCTGGCCCAGGGGCTGAGGCCTCAGAGTTAAGTCACCTCCTAGCTGCTGTATAAAAGGAGGCAGAGGAGAAGAGCCACTGACAGCCCAGAGAGGACAGGCACCAACCTCAGCCCCGCTCCATCAGTGCCTTGCTCTTGGCATCCCTTGGGTCGCATCCTTCTGTTATCCCATGGAAGGGACCCGGTGCTGCTGGGTACCGGGCTGGTGCCCCCAGCACAGCCCCAGCCCTTCTTTAATGTGAGCAGCCATGAGTGCACAGCCCTGGGGACCTGCTTTGCTTTTCTTGTCTTCTCTTTCCTAGCACGCTGTGAAGCGTCAAACTGAGGAGGATGCTGCAGTGACTCAAGTATAGACCCTGGAGCAGTTCAGCTGACTCATTCCTTTGAAGAGCATCACACTCTTTTCTCTCTCAGTTGCTGTTTCAAGTGCCTTAAATGTCAAATGACTTTTCAATAGTAAGAAGCTGATCCTGTTTCATCCCCTCTTGCTGTACCCCCACCTCAGCTTACACACTTGCCAAGGCAGAACCAGGATGGCAACGCAGCCTCATGGTCTTCCCACATGAATTCTTTAAGCGAGTGCCTGTGTCTCCATTTGGGCAGGCAGGACACAACTCTTAGGGGTCTGGGACAGGGAACAGAAGCAAAGGAGTGGCAGGGAAGAAATGAGGCATGCTCTGGTGTTTAGTAGGTAGTTCTGGGTATCTTTCTTTTTCCTTCTCCTCCCCACTCCCCTCTGGCAGTTTTCTGCTGTGGGTATTTTCCTAAAGTTCTGTTCCTCAAAATACCAAGAAGTAAAACCCCCTCAAAAGTCCCCACAAACAGTTGCACTGAAACCTCATTTATAGAAAGAGCAAAAACCCATTGCAGCAAATGAGTCAGATGCATTACAAGGCCCTATTATCGGGTGCTGCAGTTCTCAAAAGGATGCTCCTGTGCTGCAGGACCTGGAAAATGGAGGACAGGAGAATTGCTCCATGCAGATGAAAGAGGGAAGGGGTCTGCTCTCTGCCACTGATGCAGGGCGGGGGGAGAGGAGGCAGCAACCCATCCGCTTTAGACTCTTCCTCCATAGAGTAAGCACAAGGACTGGGATTCACCCCTCTGAACTCAAGCCCTTGACATCTGGTTGAGGCTCTCTCGACAGCAAAGGGAAAGAACCGGGTGGTTTTGGTGTTTTAAAGTCATGGTTCAGCTGCTAAGGGGTGGGCATCAGGGTGCAGGTTCATTCCCTGCTGTGGCAGAGGGGTCAGCGAGTTCAGACAGGAGCATCCCATCCAGCTGATCTGAATCTCCCTCAGCATCAGCAGCAAATCTGAAGCTAAAAGCAGCTGTAGGAGCTGTGGATCCTCTCCAGGCGTGCCCGGGGACATCAGAAGTATTTGGTAGCAGAAAGTCTATGCCGAGGAGGGAAGAGGAGCAGAAACAGTGGTGTAGGATGGTTAAATCAGAGTGGAATCCTGCAGGACAAAGCCCTGGCTCAGCTCTGACCCAAGCCCATCAGGCAGTGCAGGAGCAGAGCCGCTCCTCTCTGCCTGTGCTAGGGAATGCACGGGATGAACAGCAGGAGTCGGGAATGCTTTAGGGAGCATTGGCACAGCCAAAGAAGCCTCCTCTGCCTAAACCCTCGTGGTGAAAGAATCCTCTGCTGTTGGCCAGAACTGTAGAGCAAAGGTTTCAGTCTCAAGCACCTTGGCACATGTGTAGGTGGTGAGGAACGCACTGTTTATCTCTTGAACCATGGTTTCAGGTGCCTTCTCACCATCAGAGTAGTGGGGTTTGGGGTGAAGAACTGCGTATTTCTGAGAACAGTTAATCATAGCCGGGTGCTGTAATGACTCCCTGCAGTTAACAGCTCAGTGCCCCTTCTCCCCCCTTTGCCCCTCTGCTCCTTAGAGCTGGCACAGGAAAGAGAGCATCATTTCAGGAGTGCACAGACGCAATGGAATGGAGCCGTGCTTTTATCATGTGTCCATACATGTGTTACAGCAGAAAACGAGTTACCTGCCACCTCCCTTTTAGGATCCAAAGACAAGATAAGCAAGTTAAAAAGCTTCATTCTTAAGTGAGCCCATTGTGTTTCCTGCATAACTGTTAACAAGAAGCAATCCTGCTGTGCAGCTTCCAAAAGAGCTATTCTGGAATATTCCCCTGAAGTGTAGTAGTAGGGCAGAAAAAGCAGGAAACTTGTGCTACTTTTCTTGTCAGGTTCTCACTGATTCTGTCTTTTCCCTGCCACAGTTCACCCGTGGGGTTGGGATGCTCAGGGAACCCTCCTGCATCCCAGCTGATTCCAAGCTCTGATTTAAAACTGTCCCAGAGAAAAGGCAGTGACACCTCCCATTGCACCTCTGGAACAGAGCTTTACTGGGCTGAACTCCCACGCCTCTCACCCATCCTTACTGCAGCTCTGACTGTGCTGGCTGGCATGGAGAGGCAGTGATTGTATTCTAAACCCTCTTTGGTTAGTCTGGTTATAAACCAGCTTACCCACTTGAGTTACTGCATTGTCCCTCTTGCCTGCACTCCCTGGCAACTGGGAGTAGTGTTTGCAAATGTCTGAGCAATAAAAACCCCAAAGCCCATAGGAAAAGGAGTAAATCAGAGCCTAAGAGGCAAGAAGAGCCTGCATCTTACCTGCCCCATCTTGGACCCACAGTGCCACCCCTTCCTATGGCCACCTACCTATGCGAGGTAGGCTGAGGAGCAGCAACAGATGGCAAAAGTAAGGGTGAAGCTTCCAGCAGGAGCCCCTGCACTGAGGGAGGTCATGGTCCAAAGAGGAGAGGAGCGCACTTGCTCTCCCCTGGTGCTTTGGGGCAGGGTGGTGCAGAGGGATAGACCCCTGTGAGTGCCCTGACTCGGGAGCAAGCACAAACCCCAGCTCTCTATAGCAGAGTTCTGCTGCTGTGCTGGAGGTGTTCATTAATAGAAACCCTTTGCAAGAGACTGGACCCACTCAGCCAGCAATAACTCACACAGGCTCGCTCCTAATTCCGTGATTCATTCACTGAATTAAACCCCTGCCAAGCAGGGAGCAGTCCTATTCTTAATTTGTTGGTAAGAACGCAGAAGGAAAGGTACAAATTGTGTGAGAAGAGCTCATTTGCTTCAGGACAAAACAGCCCCTGAAAACTGCCTCCGAGCCTATTTTTGTGTGTGTGTGTTTCTGAAGTGATTTGAGGTTTTTTGAGCTTGTCAAAGGGAACTGTGCCTTTTTTTTACAGTGCTGCATATGAGGAAGATGAAAGTCATTTGTATTGTTAAATGCTCTGTTAAAAGTGCTCCATCCCTGTGACACAGGACATGAATTCGGGCATGGTTAATAAAGCCAAAGACAAGCCAGAGGCTGCAGAACAGGTACTCACCACCCTCCATGGTCTGGTTTCAGAGATGCAGGCACAAGGTTAGGAAGAGCATCGCATGTTCCAGCGCAGCCTCCCTGCACCGCAGCTCCTGCCAGAGACCCTCTTTGGGAAACTCTCTTTTATACTTCCTGCACCCCTGCAAGCTCACGGCACGCCCCGGTGGCACTGACACTCACTGGACCCTCCTCCTCCTCCCCATGCTTTCAGCAGCACGGGAGAGCCGTGCTGGGTGCCACGCTGCCGTCATGTGCTTGGGGTTCAGGTACTTCCTCAGTGCCTGCACCGCAGCACACGCGTTGCACTGACACCCATCAGATGGAGCGGGACCTGCTTTTGCACTGACACATGAGAAACAGGCATTGAAGGGACAAAGGGAAGTCTCCTCCCTTGTCATCTCTCCTCTCCGTCCGCATGGCAGACCCTGAGAAGGGCACGAGAGAAGGTGTTCAACTACCACACCTCTGCGTGCGGGAGTGCCAGTGGCCACATCCTTCACCGCTCTCCTGCCTGCTTGCAGCATCCTCTGCAAAGCAAGTGGCTGCAGGCAGGCATCACCTTGTGAGTGGTACCTTTCCTACATGCTAAACGCTATGGCCGGTGAATTCAGTAGTCCATGGCTCTTGAGGAAAGGAAACACTTTCCTGTTGGGAAAAGCCAGTTTGTTCTCCCCTAGCATAGTTTAGTGCTGGAAGATCTGAAGATTTGCTGTTGTTAGAAATAACAACATTACAGTGGAATGTTTCTATTTGAATTACTTTAAGATACCATAATGGCTAACCACAGCCCAAACAGGAGATTCAAGTACGGAAGAGTCTGATCCTAAACCTACTGATCGCCTTGCCTTGAACACCAACTGCTTCAGCATGAAGCCAAATGTTTCCCTCCCTAGCTCTCTCAAGCCCAAATTAAATATACCTGAAGTGGAGGATCCTGTGTAAACCCACCCGTCACTTAAAAACCTCCTCAGTGCTCCCCTCTCAGTAGCACCATCAGTGCTGTGGGTCTGATCCCATTCTGGGGTGCTTCACGGGCAGGATGCTGGCGCTTGGAGGTTTATCAGGGTTTTTATCTGGTGCCACAGGAGGTGCCCCTCATGCTCCCAGTGCACATCACTGCCTTCTCTTACTGTGTGAGAAGCACTCGCTTCTCTCTTATCTCCACGGGCACATGCAGTTCACATCTCTGAGTCTATTTATTGCTCTGTTTGCTCTTTGTTCATCGATTATCCAGGCAGGTACTGCCTGAGAGAGCTTTATCTTGTAACCGCTTCCCCCAGGCGGGACTGGAGATGAAAGGCTTCTCTCAGGTACAGGCAGAATACTTGGAAACGGTGGGTGTAAAGCTCTGAAAGGAAGCCTTGGTGCTGGCTGTGTAGGCACTGGCACCCAGTACTCACTGCTACAGGGGGGAAGCAGTGTCTGGGTGAATCCATCCACAGTGAGACAGGGAGAGAAAGCAGCCAAGCAGCTGGTTGCACTCTGTTTGTGCTCAGACTCCCAAGCTTTAACTTCAGCGTTTCAGGATGTGCCAAGTTCTGTGCTGTCGGAGCCAATCCAAGCAAATTGTTTGCCCTAAAAAAAGAACGGGAATATTTTAAAATAAACCATTTACTCTGTCTTTATGACACTGAATCTTCTTGTGCCGTCATGTCTGACACCTAGGGAGCTCTCCAAGCAGTTGTTAAAGCTTTGCTTAATTTGATCGTGTGTATTTGCAGCCTACTTCATGCCTTAGTGATCCTGTCTCTTGTGCATCCCGTGAGTAACTGGCAGTGCCAGGCCTGAGCTGTGCCTAGGAAAGCCACACTGGGCTGGTTCCTCACCAGAACACAATTGTTACCCTAAAGTTTAATTAACTATGTATATATAGTTAGAAGCATACATATATATAATATATATATATATAAATATAAAAGCCAAGTGACCAGGTATTTTCAGCCTTATATTAGAAACTCTGCTCACCTCCACTGCAGGAAGGGTGGGAACCAGCAGTGAGAATCTGCTGCCCAGGTCACAGCACTTGGACCTGGATGGCAGTTGTTCGTCAATGTGATTTCTCAAAAGCAAATACAGTTCCCAATAAATTCCCAAGGAAGTTAGCTCAGAAAGAAGGAATTCAGTTCAGGTCGGTTCCACTTCATCTGAAACACTGAATTTGCTGAACTGAATCGAAACAAGTAATGTGGAATTGAGCTGACGTGAAAGTGTAGCTCATTCAGCAATGAAATATCTCATGGGAATCTGTGTGATGTACCTCTGTGTGTAAGACTGGACTGCCTGCAGCCTGTCCCCCAGCTAAGGCACTCGGACAAGCCAAGATGGAAAGGATCCCAGTGCTGAGGAGACGGTGCCTGGCCAGCCCGGGCTCTGTGATCGTAGAAAGCAGAACTGCTGAGGCTGTGCTGTACTGAGAAGAGCACGGCACGGGATGGTTTTGCATCCTGAGCTCAAACCCTGCCTGTATTTTCCACTGGTTTTCTGTAAGTGAATCGAGATGAAACCAGCCCCAAAAGGCACTTGCCCAGCAGTGGTGGGTCCAGGTGGGTGCAGCTGCTCTCACCCGGGTCAGCACACTGGTTTTGCATACAAGTAAAAGCATCCCAGTTCAAACCCATGTATCGCAGGTCCCTTGCAAGCTGCTGACCTGTCCTCTTGCCTTGCACCCTGCCACAGGACAAGATGCCATGGAGCTCCGAAGGAAGCACCAGCTCCATCCCCCTGCTCTCTGCTCCTTCACTGACCTAAAGCACCAGGAAGGGTTTCTCCCCTTCACTAGAGGAAGCCAGAGTCACCCAGACAGAAGCATTGGTGAGTCAAGGGTGAACCTTATTCAACTGCCTGCTTCCCAGCAACATCCCTCCTCTTACGTCAAGGAGGGACACTGATGTCTTCTCTGCTCTTAGTTTTGCCCAGCAGTGACAAAACAAGACCTTGGGATCTCCCATGTCCAGCTTTGCCTCCTGCCCAAACATCCCCCTCAGCTCCCCATCTACTGAGCTGGCATTTGGGAGGCACACAGGGAAAGTTTGTGTGCTGATGTCAGGAGGTTTGCTTGGGGAAGGAGCTTCAACCCAATCGTCCTTCAGGCAAAGAAAATAGCAGAAGTTAGAACTAGGAGTACATTCCTGACATTAAGAGCAGCCCGAGCTGGGAATCCTCACCAAGAGGAGCTCTTAGAGTGGTTGTAGGGGGATGCCCTGAAAAACATCTCATGATTGTGATCTCCCCATGAGGTTAATAAAAGATCCTTATCCTCCCAGCAGAGGAAGCAATCAGTGCAGCAGGCAGGCTCCTATCAGCGATGTGCAGTTGCCCATGATGCCGGTTATGCAGCCGCAGGAGGGCAGGGCACACGCTGGGTGCCACTGGGAAGTCAGCTTCCCCCTGCCTGCGTCACGCCACGGGTGATGGCCTTTCTCCCCAGTCTATTTTTGGAGAATAAAAGCAGAAAAAGGGCAGTTTTAGCAGACTGGTGCCTGCTGTGCACTGGGGCAGCTTCCCAGCAGTGCTGCAGCTGAGCTGCGAGGAGGGAAACGTGCTCAGAGATGGAGGCTGGCAGAGGCACGGCCCCTCCGCTGGCCACCACTGGCCCCGAACCCCCTGTGCTGGTGGCTTCTCTGTGCCCTCAGCCCAGGCTTGGTGGCTTCCTATGAGATCTGCTTCAGTTTGTGCCCACACCTCCAGGTCCATCTGTGTATGGAGGGGCCTGTGATGAACCAACAGATCCTTTCTGGCCTGAATTAATGTGAGAAACAGTGCAGGCCCCAGGATAACAGGTGGGGAAAGGACAGGAGATAAGAAGTAGGAAGGAAGTGATCCACGGCCATTGGTTATGTCTAGAGAGTGTTTTGAAGCCTTCCCTGTTCTTCATTCCCTAGTGAGCAATGACTTGTTTAGGGAGATAAAGAGAGAGCATTAGGTCTCCTAAAGAAAACTGAGGGTTAAAGCATCTGCTGACCGTACAGGGAGCATCCTTCCTGCAAGCTGGTGTTACCATGTTCAGAAGGTGCAAGATTTAACACCAGTCCCCTGCTGTCTTTGAAAGGAAGCTGGATTTAGAAACAGGGAATAACCACGTCAGTGGGTTCTCCAAGAGCAGCTCATCCAGTCGCCTCTGTCACACATCTGGGACTCTTCATCCCTGGCCTTAGAAAACGATCATAACCAAATCACATTTGATTTTTCACTCTGTTGTTACTGTCACTCTTTCTGGAATTGGTGCCAGGATTAAAGGAGCTCTCCCTTGCCTTCTTAAGAGAACTGAGTGAAAAAGAAGGGCAAATTGAAAGTAGCTGTTTACAGAAACTACAGCCTTCTCAAAGTCACAAGTGAGGCTGTACGTGATAATTCACATCAAAATAAGACACCAACCCAATAACTGCAAAACCACTTCAAAAAACCCCTCGAAGGCTGTGGAAAAAGAAGCATCAAAGTGAAAGAAGGGAACTGAGAACAACACGAGATGAACTTAAACCAGAGCAGGATCCCTGCTCTCAAGCCACCAGCATAGTAGCTGGTCTCCACTCAGTTATCCAAGGTGCTTAGAGAGCTTCAAGCTGATTCCTAGCCTCTGTTAAAGTTGTACCAGCACCCACAGCACCTATCACAGCACCCAGAGCTGCGTTTCTCTGCCCAGGCAGGCAGTAGCAGTCATTGGGAACTGACAGCAAAGGCAAGGCTCAAATCCGGAATTCCCTGCTCCATCTCAACTGTGACAAGAAGTGTTCTGACAGCGGCTGGTTCCTGAACACCACACACTTGTTGGTCCCTTTTCCCAACAGTACCAGAACTTCTTCCTAAGATCCCATCTCAGTCTCCCTCTCCCAGTTTAAAGCCATTATTTCTTTTCCCTGAAGTGTCCAAGGATATACTGATAAATCCACATGCACAGACTGAAGTGGATTAGTTAAACTGTATTAAGCCCACACAAAGATCACTCTTACTGGGAATTAACATGATCTTGATTCAGTTTATCTTAATTCACATTGAAAATTAAATGAGTGCAGCTATAAATTCTCCTTATGGACTAATGAATCGTGTGTAGCAGGATTACTGAGCAGGGGCATGTCAAGTTGTCCAAGAGCAGGGTGAAAATGGCATCCATTTGCCTCAAAACAAGCTGGACTGACCCTTCTTGGCAGGAGACACATGCCCAGACCAACCTTTGCTGGTGCAGAAGTGGTTTTCCTCAATGCCCCTGCACACAGGATTCTTCCCTGGGATCCCTTTGTCACAGCTGAAGCATTTTTCACAATAGCTCTTTGTTAGGAAACTGAAAAAAAGAAAAGGAATAAGATAGATCCTGTGTTCTTTTTAATGCTTTTGTCTTTGCCATCATCTAGGTGAAGCTAGAAACCCATAACTGCCACTCAGTTGCAAACAGGAGCATGCAGGTAAGTTCACGTGCAGTACCCGATGCATTGGTACAGTACAATGCGCAGCCTTACAGTGTGTTAAATGCACAGCCCTGTTGCAGTCATGCTGCTGGCTGGCACTTCCTAGGTGTTACACAAAAGCAGAGTAAGAGCTAGGAGCAGTTTGCACCCAACGGTGTTTTCCTGCGCTCCAGCTCCACACAGGCAGTGGCAGGAGGTTGAGAGACGCCTGGTGGCATCGCCTGATGCAGCCCATGCACCTCTGCAAGCTCCGAGCCTGCATCACCGCTCATCCGGAGCCGGTGAGGAGCAGGGTTCTCAGTATTCCAGCAGTTGGGAACACTTGTCAGTTGAAGGGCTGGAAGCAGAGGTAAGCAAAAGAGTGAAGATGGTGCAGCTTTAGTGGCGTGTCAGCACAGGGGCGTTGGGTTGGTGGCCAGCCCGGTGGCATTTTCTCTAAGCAGCTTTTGATAAAGGGAGAAAATAATCCAAAATAGCTTTTTTTTTAATCAAATAAAAAGCCAGGGCTGCCTAGCTGGGGTTCAGCACAACAGCTGGGAGGAACAAAGGGAGAAATACACCACCATGGACCCTCGAGACAGAACCTGCTCTGTAAACTGGAGACCCAGCTGCCGCACACCAGCACAACATGATGCTGCGAGTGGCAGCTCCCATTTCCCCACACACCATAGCCTGCCCTTGCCTCCATTTGTGCCAGGATTCAGCTTTACTTTGACATTTCATCCCTCTAAAGCTCAATTAATCTGTTTTCTTTCTTTCTTTCTGTCACAGGGATAATCCTTTCTGCAAGCACAGGTTCTACATCCCAAGCCCTCATGAAGCCCATCAGCTTTGCAAACCTCCCACGTGATGCACACACAGGTAATTATTTTGCTTAAATCCCCAAGAAGTTTGGGGATTTTGTCCCTCCTAAAGTTTAGCTACTGCACAAACATCAGACCTTTGTCTTTCATGGGACGCTGACCGCAGTCACGTACACAGGCGAGTGCTTTGGGAGGATAGATGAGGTGCATAAACCACCTGTATTTTACAAGGAGAAAAGCATTGCACCTCTGGAATTGCTTTTGAACAGTCTCATAAGGTGGCTGGTTCATATTTGAACATCTAAACCCTTTCAGTATTTCCCCTTTTGGGCCTGCTCCATACTGTGGGCCTGTTCTTGCAGTTCAGTTTTGTAGGTCAGGAGGTTTTTGGGGTGATAAAATCTAATAATTACAGTAATGCAATAATAAAAAAAAACAACAACAACCCCAAAAACCCCTTTAAGAGCTTTTTTTCTTCTTTTTTTTAAACCCAGGCTTCTTCATAACCTTTACAAAATGTGTTTTTGTGGTGAGATAAAAGCATAGCTTTGAGAAGTACCCAATGCAGAAGGGAACCTTTGCCTACTTGACTTTACCTGCAGAAGGCACAGAACAACAGAGCTGTGGGGATGGCAGAGGTCACAAAACACGAGGCAGGCTCAGAAAATGCCTGTTTTTTTCATGAACATTAAAAACAAAGCAGAGAAAACAACTCCCTCACCGTGATGCAATGCTTTGGATTTGCCTCTTCACTTCCGTGTCAGTCCCTGTGGGTGTGAAAGACTTGCCAGCTCTGAGGCACCCAGGGGGCCCCAGCGACTGTCTCCAGTGGTACAAGCACTCTCAGAACCCGAAGCACAGCCTGCACCCACATCAGCATGTTCCCATGGAGCTAGGGGACACTCACCACAGTTGGAGGAAGCAAGAGCCCCAGGAGATGACACCCCTTTACCCCATTAAGCACACAAGGACCTGAAGAAACAGCCAGATAACACGAGAGCCCACCAAGCAAGAGCACAACCCACTTGCAGGCTTTATCTGCTCCATCATCCTCATGGGAGGCAGCAGGTCCTGCTGAGCCCCTCCAGGTGGGTTTGTGGGCTCATCAGGAGCTCCAATGAGCTGCTCTCCATCAGAGATGTCAAGTGGGCAGCAATTCCCAGCTGCAGCCTGGGGAGCAGCAGGGATGGGGAAGGGTTGTTGCAGGAGCACAGCAAAGGAGCAGGGGTTCTCACCAGGCCAGTCCCTCATGCTCATGTCCTTTGGGGGGCTGGTCAGTGTTCAAACACTGCCCACCAGGCACTTGTTCAGGTTTGCATGTGCTTGGAGGAGTTATTTTGCCCTTGAAGTTGACACCTACTCACTGAGGTGCAGCACACCCTACCTGTGCAGGGTGTTATTTGCATACACCTTGAGAATACAGAGATGAAAAGCACACGGGGCCTGCAGAAGCCCAGCACAGAGAACAGTGGCACAAGGAGCATTTGCAGCACAGGAGGTGCAGAATCTCCTCCTACTCCTGCACCAACTGATTCCACCTGAGCCGCTTTGTGGTCCAGGGAGCAGCTGGTACCATTTAAGTAATCAAACTCTGTTAGCAGCAACAATCATTCCAGAAAATGCTTTTTTAGAAGAGCAAAATGCAGTAAATAAATCTTCAGGTGTGTAGGTTAAGGTGTAATCTCTGTGTAACCAACATGCTTCATTAAAGGGAGCTCAGCTAGCAGAACTCTGCTCCCAGTAGCTTGTGCATGATCTAGAGCACAATCAGATCCAGGATAGAATCAAGGGAATAAAACAGGAACAAGCAACCCCATTTGTTCTTTTAAATCTGAATTGCCACTGGCTCATTTCTGTGTGTGCATACAAGGCAATGCCTCAATAACAACTTCCAAGTATTATTTCCCCCACAGCTTCTCCCATTCACTGGTTGTAAAGATCCTTCTAGAGGTAGCCAGTGTTCAAACACAAGTCGAGGCCAGCTCAGGGGTTTATTGCTTTGGTTTTCCAAGCCCTTTTCCAGTGTAACTGTTTGTATGTTGGATATGTCACTAATTAATTCCATGGTTTTACTCCCCTCTGGGCTCAAGCAGGAGGGCAGCTGGTGGAAGCCCTAAATCAAACACAGGCATTCCTTAAGAGACAAGAACCAGAGCACTGTGAGTTTAAAAAAACCAAACTTGCTGGATTTTATTTAAACCATTAAAAAAAAAAAAAAAAGACCAAAAGGATTTACAAACCATTACCACCCCTGGACCCACTATTCCCTAAAAACATTCCAGGTTATTGACAGCAATGCATCATGTGTTCTCTTAGTTGTACAGGAAGCAGCTTCTGTCCGTTGTTGCAATTCAGTGGGTTATTTTCAGAAGGGCTTCAAGGTTATCATGGGACAAAATGGGGTGATTCTGGTCTCTTAGTAGGAAATAAAGGAGTTCATTGGTACAGAAAGCAAAGGCTGCTCTGACTAGAAACCTCCCCCCCCACCCCACCCCCGGATACATCATTTACAGCAAAAGAACAGTTAAAACTTATTCCTTTGAAGTGGGTCTCCTGAAATGTTGCATGTGGAATGCAAGCAAGTTTCTGTCACTACAGAACAGCTTCTCTTGCACCAAAACACCCCAAGACCGAGCCCATCAGCCTCACTTAGGAGCACTCACGAGTAGCAAAAGCTTTCTCTAAAAGCAAAGAGTTGGGTCCTGGCTGGCCAGAACCAAAGTAGTGGGGCTGCTGGGGGGTTGGTTTTGTGAGATCAAGGACATGCTCTGGGTCGTGGTGCAGTAAGCTGATGTGTCAGGACAGAGCCAAGCTCCTCAGGAGACCCCCGGAGAGAGGGGAGGCCCATCAGCATCACATTTCAGCCACAAACAGCCAAGAGGGGCCTTTGAGAAAGGCCTCCTCACTGTTATCATGTAAGTAGAACAGTAGAAGGGCTGATTTGTAATGTAAAAACCAAAACCAGACCTGTTCTTCTAGGGGAGAAATCCCAAGCAATAGGAAGGACCTATCTGTATTTTAACAGGTTTTCTGTCTGCTTTAAGCCACCCTGTGCCTCCAAAGGCCCCTAGACATCAGTCTGCTGATAATGTGACATGTTACTGAAGCCCAGTATCTTTGGGAACAAGGGATACACGCAGGGAAGATATAAAAGCTGCATAGCACATGTTGAAACTAAACCAGTACTTCCTTAAAGAGACACATGAAATGAGTCAATATTTATTCTTTCTTCTCACTGTCCTCGGCACTGGGGTCTGCAGGAGGCTCCTCCACTGTCGCGCTGTTGCTCTCAGAACCAGTGTTGCTGTCGCTGGTTCCCTCCTCTGCAGTGCTGTCACCCCCTTCTTGGCCACTCTCCTTGTCATCGGGGGTGGATGTTCCTTCTTCTCCGTTCTGCTGGGTTTCTGTGCTCTCTTCTGGGTGAGGCTCTTCTGTAACAAGAAGCCAGCCATAAGAAAGCCTTGTTACACCAGAAGCACAATTCCAGCTCCCTGGTGCCTTTTCCCTTGTGCTTACTCTGGTATGGCAACAACTGGCTACTTTACTGACAACCAACAAGCTCCAGTCCAGTACCATTTTCTAATGTCACTGTACAGAACCTGCAAACCAGCTGGTGCGAGCAGCAGGGTAAGTGCTGTCACGTCCTCCTAATGCTGATACCAGCACAAACAAACTCTCAGTTACTTCTGGCTAACCTGTATTTAAGGGATGAGAGGGGCTTAGAAAGCATTTTTCCCCTGTGTACATTAACTCAAAAGCATTAAACAGGGTGTTGTGGTGTCTTATTCTGTCCTGTTTAAAAAGGAGCAATTTAAGAAGAAAGCAGACGTGACAGGTCACAAAGATCAAGTTCTCTATTCTGTTATTGTGCTGAAGCCTTTCTTCCTACTCACAGTAAAACCAGAGGGAGCACACTCCTGGCCACAATGGGCTTCTTGTGCCTTTACCTGTCTCCATTGGAGCACTCTCCTCTTCCTTCTTCTCCTCTGCCTTGTTAGCTGCCTGTTCTTCCTCAGCTGTGATGTTGTTTTGGCTGCGTTCTGCTTGCTCTGCTGCTTCCTTTTCCCTTTCCTCCTGCCTCTTGCGAGCCTGCTCCTCCGCCTGAGCAATTTCAGCAGCAATTTTTTCCATATCCACTTCCACCTTCAAACTGCATAACTGGCAATTAAAGAGAGACAAACCAGGAAAGCTTTTACTGCCTCAGTTAAACATCAGTAAAACCCAATGATGAGCTCAACATTTCTAAATCAAGATTCTTTTGCTTTGTTAAACTTTATAATCAGTAACTAGAGAGGGAGACACATCAGTAACTGGGCAGAGAGGCACAAGCTTGTTACCAAAAAGGGGGGAATAAACCAGCTAAAGCTTGTTTTCTGAATGCAGACAAGGACAGAGAGAGCAGTGGCTTTAGGCCACCTTCCTTGAGCTGGAGCTACTCTCCCGTGAGCTCAAGCCATGATGCCTGAGGGGACTTCCAAGCTGTACTGGCTGAATGTCACCACTAAAGGTCACTGATGGAGCATGAAACAGCACAAACCCTGTGCACTTTCCAGCATGCACATGCAAGGACACTGCAGTCCTCAGCTGTGTAATTACACATCACCGGATACAGAACTGTGGGGAGAGCACTTGTACAAATGGGTAACTAGTAGATTCCTCAAAGTGAAGAAAAACAAGAGCTGTACCCTTTTGAGCTCATTATTAAAGGATTCTGTGCTTTCCAGAAACTTCCTCTTCTTTTCCTGGTGACGCTCTTCAATTTGTAGAAGCTCAGCTTCCAGTTTACGCTGGAATGAGATAAATGGTGAGAATTTTACTATGCTGTCATCTGGAGAGCAGGACACAATTTACAGCTACCTATAGAAATACCAGTATTTAAAAATATACCTATGTAATATATAAATGACTTTATGCTGTTGAAAAGTATGAATAAACAGGTCTCTGCAGTCACTCAGGATTGGCGAGGTGTACTGCAAGTGGAAAACACTATGTATGTACCTGAGGTGAATCTTCCAGCATAAAACCTACATGTTTTCTTTCATATTATACACCCTACAGGTATGTATAAATGGAACACATAAATTACATTCTCTAATGCAGAAAGACCACAATTCAAAGGAAAGACCCCCTCCAGATCTGCTTTTGTTCATTAAACTCTGGTGTCTCAGTTTTTTTCACCTATGTGTACACTGACTATACTGACAGAGGGGTCTTCTGGTAATGTACGTGTTTGGAAGAGGCACATGCCCAGTCAAAGCAAAGTGAAACACCTCACTAGATTTCCTTGTATGTGTTTAGCAGTGAAAAATATTACAATAGGGACCATTTACTGGAATTAAGAATCGTTACAAACAAGATTATGAGTCATAAGCTACCCCAAAATCACAACTCCACCAGTGCCCATTAAACAGGAGACTCCAATACGTACACAAGGGTTATGTGTAATGGTGAAGAGGTGTGGAATTGATACTTAAGATATCCTAAAAAACACACTAGAGCTTAACGTGACTCTTAATAACAAAACAGCCCGGGAGGTGACGCCTCATGTCTTGCACCTCCCAAGACAGATGAGCTGTTCGAGCGTAGAGAACACTGACACCCAACAAGAAGAGTCATGCAGATGATCAACCTATCAGAGACTTGGAGTACAGCCCAACACCATTATCTTCACCAACACTTCATATCATTTGTCCTTACCTGATGAACCATTAAAGACTGAACCTGGCGTTTCAGAACTTGCATTCTAGCTGTGGTGACCACAGAGCGGACATCAGGCACCACGCTTTCACTCAGGATCTCACTGATGAGACGATGGTTCCTCTGGAAACGAGCCGTGGCCGTGTGCTTCATAGAAAACCCATCGTCATAGTCTGGAAAAAGAGTGTTAAGTGCAACTGCTTTAATGCCACAAAACCAGGACCAAGCCTAGTTTTGGTACCACTTCTTAAAATCAAGATACAAACCTTAACACCAGTTGCTATCACATCACCAAGTTCACAATAACACATACAGAACATCACATCAGAAAAATCACCTTATGAGGACAAACTATTTAGCTGGCACAGCTCTAACAGCTGGGATTTGACATGCATTTCCTACAAGCCTGAAATTTGGATCCACCTGTGCTGCTTTCTGCATTTCCAGAGCAAGAGGGACTATAAGTACACCAAATAAACCCAAACCTACACACATTCCTGATCAATCGTGTTACCAGAACAGTATCAACTACAAAATACCAACAGGAGAGTGACTATTCTCTCAATAAGCTTTGTAGCACACATCAGACGGACTTATCCTGAAACACTTGAGGAATGAAAGCCTCAAGCAGTGATATGTTTACTCATCACTGAAAATTCACAGTAATGTGTTAAGAGCAATGATTTATTTTTTTAGTAAATGCAGTTCACTGTGAACAATTACAGAAAAAAAAACCCAAAACTCTTCAAGAGAGAAAATACATGAGCACATGGGTCAAGGTGCTGGTCTCCTTATAAGCTCCTCGTGCAGAAAAGGAATTAAAGGCAGCACAACAGGAACTAAACTGTCTTGTTTGACATTTCTCTACAGGATTAATCACAAAGAGCTATGAATATTTCAGGTCAGGGATTTAGTTTTCTTCTCTCTGATCCAATTAAAGGAGTTTCTGATTTCTGGCAAGATGTGGCAACTTTAATCTAGTCACAGAATTTAACATGAACTATAGCATTATGCAATATTAAAAGTCAAACTGATTAGAATTTAAAGCATAGTAATTAAATAGCATTGAATATTGGTAAAGAAATAGAAGAAACTTATGTGAGCATAACTCAAATTTAGCTGAGTATTAAAGTCGGTTAAGCACCAAGTATGAATAATCTTCCAGAAGGATGTCACGTAGAAGAGTCCAGAAATCAAATTTATTTCACATCAAGTTTTCATAATCGAGATCATTCTCCATCTATTCAGAGAGATCTTAAGAAGAGTCCTAAGCTATCATGCAGGAAGATGTAACAAAAGAAGGTAACCACTTTAATGAAAGTTTCTGTCTCCTTTATTTCAAAGTGTTATGTTCAATTTTTCACTGAGGTACCCAATTAAATGAAGCAAAGAAGAGGAAAAACAGTGGGAAGGCAATAGATACAAAAGTATTGAGCAAATTGGTCTCCTTAAAGGTGTGCCTTTGTCCTCTTACTAAGATTCCTTTCATGCCGAGAGTTCTTAACCCTAGTGATGGCAGGATGGGACAGAAGCAACGTTTTTGGCACAGAAATAACTTGCTGTTTGGTCCCAGATGGGAAGAGATGCAACTTGGGGCCTCATGCAGCTGGAGGCAGCCGAACTCCTGAAGTCCCCAGTGCCAGCTACTGGAACACTAAATGCATTCACATGAATTCTGCAGTTACCTCCCACTGGGTAAAATGCTGCTTGTTGTGCGCTTTCTTTCCAAGGTGTGCATTTACAAAGGGGAAGGAAAAAAAATGGGTGTATCTGATTACATGTTTCCCCCTCAGGTTTCAACAAGCATTGGGCTGTGAACTGCAGAGCAGCCCTTGGGTGGCTAGGGCTGAGTGTTTCCACCGGGTGGGGCCTTTCCTCGCACTCAAATAAACTTTGAGAACCTTCTCATCAACTTGCCAGCAGCAAAGGTAACTGATGTCCTCAATCTCAACTGACAGTTGTTGAACAGATTAAAGGTTCAGGTGCTCTTAATCATACCAGAGCTCTGCCTATCAGAATTATGTGCTTCTGGTAATAAAGCACACAATTTCATTTGAGCTGGATTAAATCAGGCATCTAAGCCTTTTACAATGCATATACTAAAGCTATTACAGGGCTTTAAGCAGACTTATTTGAACTGTAAGCATTACTTCATCATAATTAAAGGCTGAAATAACTTTTGACACCTTGGAATCAAGAAAAAGTCAGTTGTTTAGCTGTATGAAATAAAACTTGATAATGAAAATCACTATTAAAGGTACTAAAATAGGAAGGAAGTCATGTTAAACACTGTAAGCTGTACACTGGTAGTTTTCTGTATCTCCATCTGTTTTTCTCTACTGCTGGTCCTGTAATGGCACTGTCTCAGTGGATGTGCACACAGACCCCTTTGTGCTTACCATCGGGATCCTCTGCGGGCTGGATGCTCATGTAGGGCTCCCCTTTCTCCATGCGTGACTGCCTCTGGCGGCTCTCCTCTTCCAGCGCAGCCTCCGCACGACTCTTGGCATTGATGTAGGCCAGGTATGCAGGAGAGTTGTGGTAGGCCTTCATGGACTCATTGTACTCTATCTGAAACGTGACCAATAGCGTTTGATTGCACGAGGGGATAATTTCAGCCTAGACACAACTGCAGCCTGTACAACTCGTGTTGTAGTTGTACAGAAAAGTTATTCTGAATCATCCAGTGATACACAAATGACTATATTCTCTTCTTAACAACTGGAACTTCATCCATAGTCATTCATGTTTTAGAAACACTAGCTGTGCTTCTAGGTACGCTTCAGCTTTAATACCTGAGAAGTCTTATTAAACAACAGCTTTGTTTTTTGAGAGTTAAAAAACAACTGCCTCAGAACAAGGCATTTATGATCAGATGAGCTCTGATAGGATAAAAATAATTAGTGAACTTAACATACTGTCAATAAATCTCTGGAGTTCTAACTAGATCTTTGATTCTGATTTCTTCTCTTTCTTTATTGCAGTATGTCATGAACCAGTTTTCAAAATAACTTAAGATTTTTCCATTCTTTGATGGATCCCTACCCTGGGATGATACAGAATGCTGCAGCCAGACTACAGTCTCCTCCTGGTAGCAGGTCTGCACCACTATTTTCACCTTCTTTGAAGTATTTTTGCCCTTTGATTTGCTTTCTTTAATCTCCCTTTTAAAATGTGCCAAGTCTAGATTTTGTACAGTGATCTGAGACACTTCCAATGAAAAAAATATAATCTACAGAATGTTAAATGTTAAAGGTACCTAAGCATCTTGTTTTCTTTATGGTTAGGACTGGAATACTTCTACCTAGGCATTGGAAAAATATGATCAGGATGGCCCCTGCCCCAAGGAGCTTACAATCTAAACATCATGACCAAGTTAAAAAATAGAATCCCTTGATTATTTGTTTGCTTCAACTGAGAGCATCCAGCTTTGAAGCACTTCTCTATTGACCTGCAATAAAAACAGCTTAGATTTGACCAGGTTACACACAGCCTCAGATGCCTACCAGGTTTAAGGTCAACACAGCAGTTGGACAATTCCCTTTGTTACCTCAGGATCGCAATGCCAGTCTTGTCAAGGTCCCCAACACTTACCAAACTAGACACACAGGTAGCTGTCATCTCTCGTCATCAGGATCAATAAAACCAAAACAAAATCACAAGAAAAACCCTAAAAGTGGTAACATTTTAAGAAACAAAACACTGTGTCATAGTGTGGAGTGACACCAGATTACACCATGAAAACCAAACCCTACGTGACTGGAAGTCTTTCATGAACACGTTCATGACAATAGCAGTAGTTGCAGAGCACCAGTTTTGAAAGAGGATTTTGGTGTTGAGACAATCTTTTCAATACTGATGTTGTACAAGCAAATCCATTCATTAAACAGTTAAAATCGACACTCAATTATCAATACTTCATTTTGAATTAGGTCTAAAAACTGACCAGTCACAGTTGATGTACAGTTACTTAAAAAAATCTAAAAGATGTGTCAGGATATAACTTCCATTTAAGTTACATACAGGGGTCTCCTGAATGCCTCATACACCACTGCATGGGGAAGATGAATTTTTCTTCTCAGACCAGTTCCTAGAAGAATCAGCTGTAATAAACATCCCAGATTTCTTCCATTTACCTTTTCAGCTTCATATTCATTCAAATACTCTTGCTTCTCTTCATCAGTGAGATCTCGCCACATTCCTCCAATAATCTTGCCAATTTCCCATAACTTCAAATCAGGATTGGACGCCTTCACTTGGTCCCAGACCTTAACAGAAACAGCTGGAGCTTTACTAATGATATCTAAATACTTCCAAATTACACATTTTATATTGTCATCTCAGTGTTCTTTCTGGAATCACCATGAAAAACAGGATTAAGTTAGGAATGAGTCTGGCTAAACTATCTCGATTATTTTCTGGGGCAGGAGGTCAGTAGGAAGCCATCTACTGAAACAGGCAATTGCTGAAATGGCTTTGGTTTCATGAGAATATTGCCTTTAACCCTCTTAATTCTCTTCTTAAATGCACATCGCTGCATCTCGGGGAAAGAAAAAGGCTACCCATCCAGCAGTGGGTTATGATAAAGAGCACTGAGCTTTTCACATCAGAATGTAACATTGCAAAATATTTTGCAGTCTTGCTGATCAATTTGAGTTCCAACAAGTTCTGACTCCACCAAGAAAGTTTCTAACTTTATAGGGAAAAAGAAAAACCAAAAAGGAGAGCT
The DNA here is from genome assembly GCF_033783945.1 of Neopsephotus bourkii. Classification (NCBI taxonomy): domain Eukaryota; kingdom Metazoa; phylum Chordata; class Aves; order Psittaciformes; family Psittacidae; genus Neopsephotus; species Neopsephotus bourkii. Next base: position 260,034 of record NW_026901578.1, read on the forward strand.
GCCAGTGTTATTTCTTGCTGTGCCACTTGACATTTTTTTTTTGTTGATGGTTTTTTGCCTAAGACAGACATGCTGGTAAAGGTATTTTACCAGAAGTGGAAGGAATTCCTTCTGGCTCACCCGCTTCAGCCAGGCTGACATGCCCTCCCCATGCCCCATCAGATTTCAGACTCCACAAGAGTCTCTCTCCTACTTTCTGTCAAACAGTTCACAGAATAGCGAAGTAAACGGTGCCAGAGGCTAGGTTGGTGAAGGAGAACATGCAAAGTCCACTCATTGCTACTCTTCAGTCCAGCTACAGCACTGTACCAAGCCCAGTATACCGCAAGGAATACTTCCTTTATATAAAAAAGTTCTGTCAGTAAGTCACAGGAACTTCTGCATGTGGCAGGGCGGATCCTTGTCAGCAGACAGTGGTAGTACTTAGCATTTTAGAGAAAACTTTTCCCCCCAGAAACTGGCAACTGCGTGAACAGACTACTGCTGCCTTCATTGTGAAGGGCAATGCATCTGTACTTTACAATTCCCTTAAGAGAATGTGCAGGCTGTTAGAAGTCAAAGTTTAGAAGCTGAAACTAAGATGATAGCAATTAATTGTTAGCACATACAAACACTAACTTTCATTGTAACTTGGTTGACACTGTATACCCACCTTCCGGCTGTACCTCATGTAGGGCATCAGGGGCTTGTCTGGGGGTTTGGGGGGCTTTGGAATGGTAATACCAGAGGAAGCCTATAAAAGAACCGAATAAATCCATTCGTTAACATGATCACTGGGCAAAGTCTACACATATGTTTTGGAAAACACTCATTCTTGTGCAATTAACCCAAACCAACCACACACACCCCCACTAAGAGAAGCAAACAACATCACCAAAAAGACACCCAAGCTGGGAACAGGTACTAACTAGAGCTGGTCCTCAGAGTCATGTTTTCCCAATGTAAGTCTGTCCTTTTAGCTGTAAGTTCAGAGAACAGTAACTAGATAAATCTTCAAAAGGGCTCCATATTCTTAAACTGAAATAGGCAGCTTAGAAATTCAAATGGAAACACCAATCCCAGCAGGTCGTTTTTCTCACTGCTGATGAACAATTTTTTCTACCTGTTTTGACAAATTTAATGTGGCTACTGTACAGGTGGAAAAAATACAAGGAGTTTAAGATCAGAATGTTAGAGATATATTTTCATTCTCAAATCATTTTAGCAATCTATTTGTCTGCAAAATTTGTCAGTGGTATTTTGGAGCCAACTAAACCCCATCCAGCTGAGCTGCCAAGGTGTGCATTATCTCTGAACTGTACTTAACGGTCCAAATTAGCCTGTGATATCCTTCTGTGCCATTATCTCCCTCTAGCTTTGCACACTTTGCTCACACTAAACAAATACAATGACCACTAACTGCTGTGGATAGGAAGTTGCTGCAGCCTCTCTTGGCCCCTGAACCTACAAAACACCTGACAGGGTTTTCTCCTAAAACAGTGCAGCAACGTGACAGTCCCTGGCAGCTGCAGGCTCTGGAAACCTCCACTCTTCAAGCACTTCCACATGCCAGGACTTGTATTACATGAAGCGGGAGCATTCTCATGAAAATATAAAGTAGTTCCAAGATTTTCCAGGACTACAGCCATAGAGAAGCAAATGTATCTGGCCAAGAAAGCCCATGTTCAGTGTTCAGCTTTCCAATTTTTCCTCTTGGTATGTTTTGGTTTGCTGAATTTATGGAGCTCTATGAAACGATGCGCACAGGATTGTGTATAAATAATGTGCATGAGGTATGTGCATTACCAAATGTATACACAGATACACATACAGATGGGTTGGAAAACATCAACGGAAACTGTTTAATGCTTTTAAATTAACAGGGATTTAAAGACACCATACATATACTGATATATGCATGGCAGAGAAGGCTGTATATGCTTATGACATACAGAAACAATGGAAGTTCTCAGACGAAACCTGATTTATTCTTGTATAAAGAAAAAAGTCTCTGTTCAGACAGTGCGTGAGTCAAGTTTCAGCTTGTATGGGGAAGGTCTTTTCTGTAAACGTTTTAACAAACCAGATGAACTTCATAAATGAAGTCTGAAAGAAGGTTTATATAAGAGGCTTAAAAGGTGTACACTTCATTAAACACACCATCTATTTGTTCCTTGAGAAATCCTTTTATCATGTTCCAAAGTAATCAGATCTTTTGAGGCAGAAAGTTTTACATGAAAACCTTGAAGTTATGAGAATTACAGGAACTTTACAAAAATCAGGAATTTACTCTGTTTCTGTTGTGTTAGTTAAGAAAATGTTACACTTCCAGTGTCTATTTTTGTTTCCTAACTGCATCCAACGCTCAGGACTTGACCTGCATTTGAAAGAAGCCGTCACCTCTCTCATCACTGAACTCCATCTCACTTGGTTTACTCTGTGAAAAATGAATGCAACATCCATTTTCCACACCCTGACAGAGTACATGAGATCTGAAAGGATTCTATTATCATCACACTTTTGTTGAAAGAAGTAATTTCTGAACCTGGGATTTCGTAGTTATTACCAGACTAGGAGTGGAAAGAACAACAAAGGCTTGCATCTCTTGCATGGTTCAACAGTATGATGCAACTATTACCAACGATCTCCAGTTTGCAAAATGTTCTTGTCTTTGACTAAACCTCAGTAAAATGAGCAGTTCCCTCCCTCCAAGAATTCATACCCAGGCTACAGAACTCTTCCCTGAGCATGCAGTGGTCACTGAAGACCACAAAGTCTGTCTTTCTGGAGTCCTGCAACATACATGATTACCACAGTTTTCTCTGCTGAGTAGAAGTCCATTTTCCTGCAAAAGGTTTCAGAGTGAGAGGGAAGGGGGTTAAGGAGGTGGAATAAGAGTAAGAAGTAATGTTTCTGGTTTTATAAAGAAGTGGCAGCAGCCAAGCCTCAGAAGGACCTAACCCTAGAGCCGTTCCTGGTCAACTCCTGTTGTTTGCTGGATGATGTAATAGTTGATTCTCCTACCGTGACCCGGCTGTTGGTGCCCGGGTTCCCTCCCAGCCTGTAGTTGTTGTAGGCCAGATGGCTGTATGGATTGTATCCCACAAACCCTGGTGTGCTGGGCATTTGCTGATGGAAACAAATGAGACAAAAACACGAATGAGAAATGAGCTCAAACGAGGAAAACACAGAAATGAAAATGAACTGCAATATGGCATGCAAAAGCAACCAGAATTTAAACAAGCAAATGAGATGTAGCAGTTGGTATCTTCTTAACACAAAACTTACTCCAGTAAAAACCTATTAAGGAAACAAGATTTTTAAGCAAAAGTGTCACTACAAGTTTCTAAAGTTGGTGATTTTATTTTTGTTAAGTGTAACTCTTTTAAACAAGTATTCTATAAATCCACCTCATGGCTAGTAAGATTGTGTAACATAAGCCACCAAGTAATTCAGAAAGACTCCTGGAGCCAAAGGGTTAAGCTCACACAGCAACACAGCACACAGTAATCACACAGAAATCCCCACAATCCACATTTAAGGTACCAGTGACAATCCCTGCCTGCTTTTCTTCCCATCATTCTGCCTTTCCAACAAACATTATACTGTCAATAAACAGGGGGTGGAATAAATCTCTCAAAGCACCACCTGTGCACCACTGCCAGTATCTGAACTCCCCTGGTGGTTCACAGATGCAGTTTGGGGATCTGGGATTTGCAAGCTGGGAAAGATGACAATTCAGAGATACCCCCTTCTGTTCTGGAGTAGGCTGCAGGCTGACAGAGGTGAGGAAACACTGCAGTAAGATCTACAGGTCAGAGGCTACAAACAAGTCTTAACAGGTGACTGAATCCAAGACAATTTAAGAATACATTTTTGTTCATTCTTGAAAGTGGATCCATTCATTCTCACCTCAGTAATGTAGAGGAAAATTTGGATTTCTTTACAATTCCTTCTTACCCATCATCGACATACAGTCACGTATCAGAAGGTTCACTGTATTTCCTCCTCACATAAATCTCTCTCCTGCCTTTTTTCCATTATCCCATTTCCCAGTTAAATTTTGTTGGTTAAAAAAAACCCAGTGGATCTACTGTTTAATAGCAATTATGAAGTCCTGTGGCAATCACAATATCCTGTAGCATTTCATCCACAACTTCTCCCACTCTTTAGTAGCACTTTAGCCCTTACAAGCATCACATACTGCAGATGTGTTCTGAAGTGATTTGCTGACTGAACCCATTCTAGAACACAACTACAAACCTTGCACAGGTCAGTTCAGGATTTCAAGAACCAGGGTATGAGAAATAAATACAGAACAAAGAGAACCTATAGGCTAAACTACATTAACTCGTGAAGTTTTCAAGTGCATGCAGACACACTGCAGTTAATTTCTAAACATATACAGAGTAAGATTATCCTTTGACAGCCTTTTATATCTATATATTCATAGCCAACTTTTTAATCTCAGCCACAGCAGCTGACATTTACTCAAGGCATGTACCTGTGATCACAACATAGACAATCACTATTTAATAAGACACCATTTTACTACAGGTTTTGTGTTGCCATAACCAGTTTTGAACTACACTTCTTCAATAAAACCAGATGACAACTGTAATCTCAGTCTGCTTAACTCTTTATTTCTGCTAGGCAAGATTTAGATGTTACAAGGGAACTACCTTGCATTACATGGAGAATTTTTACTTCAGCTATAATAATGCAGTTAACTACTGGTGCTTTGTTGACTGTAGTAACTGGAGCTGGTCATGCATAGAAGCAGTAGGGTTATTTGTCTACTCTGAGGACTTGCATTAGCAGAGCACAGACTATCACCTGAAGGCCTGCACAAAGTAAGTAATACAGAAGACATTTGCAAGATAGGTCATGCATGTCACTAGCTGAACATTTGTTTCATATATCCTTCTAAAGTGACTAGAGAATGTACCACGTTGATAGAAACCCTTTAACAGCTGTATCCATGCTACATCCCAAAGAATCACACACGGATGTGCACAGCTCTCGATGCAGGAATCCAGTTGTAAGAGCAGATGCCATCATGTTCCTTCTGACACTGGCACAGATCTATTCCGTTGTGTGCAAAATGAAAACTCTGAACAGACTACACAAATAAAGTTTTATTTATGGAAGTTTATAAAGAACATGACTTATATTTATACATTCTGTACTTTTCAAGCCTTTCTGAATGTGAAGTATGGCACGATAAACCTGAAGGATCACATTCATCTAAATGCCATCCTGCAGTTTTCATTCCAGATGCAGAAATCAGGAACACTCTACTGGATAACAGCTTTCCAATTTTCTTTGGTAAAAAAAGAAAATAAATCACTATAGCATCCTTACTCATTCTTCTGTACGAAAGATTTGTATTTTCTCATGTGAATACATAATGTGAGTGCTACAGAAGAGGTGCATTTGCTTTTGAAGTCCTTCCATAGCACCATGTACTGGTGTAACAGTACCTTTTAAAACATGGACAAACATGGGCACAGTTCTGAAAATCAGCTGAAAAATGCTCTGTTTGCCCATAATCTTGGCACAGGCTGAATGGGAAGTTCTAGAATTAAATATATCAGTTTGTCAACTATTCCAGTGAACTGGTGCAACCCACTGGGAATAATTTAAGACCAACTGACTGCTTACAGAAAATTCAGTATCTGCAGGATGTAGCCTTAAAGGCAAAGCAAAATTATTCAGCTTCTCTTTGCCAAAATGCTGAAGAAATGAGATTAATTAATGCATATCATATTAATAATGAACTATGACTAGCTTGTGTTTCCAATACAGGAAGGTGATGCAACTCCGTAATTATTGCTCTGGTAAGTTATTAAAGACTAGATTACCATGTCTGTGTTAATGAGAAAAATCACTATACTTACGGTTGCAGGAGCTGGGGTAGGAGGTGGGGCATAAGATGGCCTTTCTGTTAAGATATAAATGTAAGCACATTTTTTTTCCCCTTGAAAAACTGAATGATTTTTAATAAGGTATCTGCTGTGGCAAACATTTAAGCAATTTACAAAACCAAGACAGAAATCCCACTTTCAAAGCCTTTGCATTTTGCCACTGAAGAGCATAAAGCAAAGAATATAAGAGAAAGAAAAGAGGAAAAAAGTTAAGACCACAGAACTGCTCTATTGTCAGCCTTTTATTTAGGCAAAAGACTGAGAAATACAAAATCCATTTATAAGCAGGTAAATTAAAAAGAGGATAAGCAGAAATGCCTTGAAAGGGGATTTAGAATAAACTGTGAGAATTGGACTTCCTGTGCAAACATGCCAGAAAATCAGCCTCAGCAAGATTTAAGGCCTAGAGTTTGGTCAGGAATAACTACACTTTATCTCATTCCTTTTAATGCAAGGAATAAGAATGTTCTCTCACAAACAGGTTCTGCTGAACCAGATGTTTAATTCATCAAGTTAAAGGAAGAAAAATCTGAAGACTTACTTGACATTTTGATAGGCAAATTTTCAGCCACCTGACATTATATTTGTACTTCTGAAAGACAAAAGAATACCATGCTATTAAGTATTACACCATTGCTTCCCCAAATCCTTGAAGCTTCATCACAGTTATCGCTGATTATAAAAAAAAAATTCCAATTCTGAAATAAAGAAAAAAAGTTTCTAACACTAAGGATGTTTTATCTCTTTCGAAAACGAATGGCCTTAAATCACACACTGGTTTGTGTTGGGAGGGCCCTTAGTATCATCCAGTTGCAACCCCTGCCACAGGCAGGGACACCTTCCACTGGAGCAGCTTGCTCCAAGCCCCTGTGTCCAACCTGGCCTTGAGCACTGCCAGGGATGGGGCAGCCACAGCTTCTCTGGGCACCCTGTGCCAGCGCCTCAGCAGCCTCACAGGGAAGAGCTTCTGCCTAAGAGCTCAGCTCAGTCTCCCCTCTGGCAGCTTAAAGCCATTTCACAACTAATCAGCTGTGAAATAATGCTCAGGCTTATCTTGCTCATATTAAGGATATATATTTTTTCCCTCAACAAATAAAAGAATAGCCCATTATTTTACACTGCTTCAGAAAACTGGTATTAATGTTCAAACTAAACAGTATCTGCTTTACACGGTACAAAACCCCAATCACGGAGCACACCGCTGCCGCCACACAGGCCGCGACCTCACTGACCCTTCAGCAGCCCATCGGGGTCACGGGAAGCGCATTAACAAAGCGGTTTGGGGTTTTTATCGGCCTTTTTCTTCAAAGGACTCCCCAGAGATCGCACCAGCAGCCGGAATCCGATGGACGTTTCCCGACTAACGCCATACACCGCTTCGCGCTTGCTTAAACTCTTCGATATGGGTTCGCTTGCAAGGCTGGAGGCGCTCAAAGCCCAGAAAGGGGCCCTTCAGCCCCACCGCCTTTCCCCGTGCCACGCCAGGGCCGAGCCCACCTCGCTCCTGCCGCCGCAGGGAAACGCCGCTGCAGCCCCGTGCACACCCCTGGGCCCCACCGGCGCGGCCCCCTCAACCTCAGCCGCGGCCGACGGGGACGAGATCTGTTCCCTCCCGCCCCAACCAGGCCCCTGCCCGCGCCCCCCAAACCCGCTCGCCCCGACTCACCCGCTCCGGCCTCGCTCCCTTTGTTCCTCACCAGGCCGGGGCGGCGGCGAGGACAGCGCCTGCGCGCTGCGCTCCGCACTTTCGACACGTCGCCGCCGCCCCCGTGCAGCTCACCGTCGGGGTCTCTGTTTGAATGCGGAGGCGGTTTGGCCTCCTCTGCTCGTTCCGGAGGCGCTGCAGGGCCGGGTCGAGCCCTTCTCCGCACCGCTTCTTGCTCGGTAGTGGCTGGCAGCTGTCGTGACGAATCTGCGGGATCCTCACGCCGCACCCATCTCAGCCCTTACCGGAAAGGCACCTCCTCCCCGCCAGTAGGGGCTGTGACCGGACCTCCTGAGGAGGGGAGTGGGAAGCACCGCCTCCTCCCCGCCCCAGGCTCAATCCCATTCATCCCGTGTTAGTGAGGGAAAGGTACGGGTGGGAAACTGCCCGCCATTACGTTCCACCCAGCGCCCTGTACAGGGAGCCCACCCCACCTCCCGCTGGGCAGCACCGACCGCTGCTTTCGTGCCGGTAGCTGGGACCGGCTGCGGCGGCGAATCTGCGGCGGCGAATCTGCGGCGGCGAACAAGCAGCCAGGGAGGGGCCGTTGGCACGTGGTGTTTGGCGCCTTTTTTCATGCCGTGAGGGAGCGCGTGATAGCGGCGTGAGGCGCCATGACCGGCGCTGCGGAGGGCCTTTGGAGTCAGCGCTGCGGCGTTAGACCCGCAGGGGAACCACGTCAAAGGCAGGCAGGGAGTGAGGTGAAGGGTCCAGGCAGGCCTGGGGACGCTTTGCTCGTGTCAAGTAGGCAGAGCGGGGCTGAAAATGGTGGTTTGGGAACGGCAGCTCTAAGAAGCGAGGCTGAATCGGAGCAGGATACCGAGGAGGCGGGACAGCGGCGGGGTGTGAGGGGAGGAAGGCTGGCCGTGCAGGATGCGCGAGAGACCCGATAAATCTGGGTAGTTCGCTGGTCAATTTCAGGCTAAATCAGAGTCAGCCACTCAAGCAGCTGCTGGGCCACAGGGGATGATGATTTACAGCAGGCTGGGAGGAGTGAGGTTATCCGGAATGGATCCTGGCAGAAGTTTGTGGAAGTCTCGCATGGAGTGGTCAAAAAGCTTGCAAATCCAAACAGCAGAACACCACATGAGGAAGGTGAAGAATTTCAGACCTCAGCATTCAGGGTAGGAGTCTTTTATACAGTGAAAATAATGAAAGTGACTGAATTAAGTATAAAAAAGTAACGTTTGGCATTGAAATGTGGTCATCTGACTGATATGGTTCAAATGGGTGATCCCTACTTAACCGAAAAGGACAGTAAAAGATGAAGAAAAAACTAACTGAAATGGTACCACATTGCTGCGAGTTAAACCCATTTCTCCTTGATGCCTGCAGTTCTTTTAGCCCAATTTCCTTCCGTTTTTAAATATTTTTATGGACAAGTAAAGAGACAAGAGCTCTGCCCTGCTTTCAGTGCGGTGTCTGTGGCCACAATGGGAACTCGTTGGTATGCAGTAGAATAATGTGTGACAATTAAAATAAGAATCAAAGAAATTCCTCAGGCAGCCCACCCATCTTCAGTCGACGAATTTCACCCTGGCAGAATATTTGTAAAGTAAAGGTGAGAAAATACTTACTAAGAGCTGAAAAATAACTGGTTTCCCACCTGGTTTTGACTGCTTCCCACACTGATCTCTATCGATAACGTGGTGGTGTTGATAGTGTTAAAATGCATTTAATGTTGATAGTGTTAAAATACACTCTAAATTTGCACGGCTTGTTGAAACATGGTTTTCAAATATGCTACTGACGCTCACTTTCCATGCTAAAGGTTCTGAATCATTCTGTGTGCTTTCAAAGCCAGCAGAGTATTCCTTCCTTTGTTTTGTGGTTGTTGTTTTTTTTTTGCTTTGCTGTTTGCCTGCTTTCCACGTTGTGAAAGTGAGAGGTTTTGCCTGAGTTTTAAAAATTCTATATAACGAGTAGTTTTATGGATTTAATGGGAGTGTTTATACTGCATCATATGAACCAGGGGGCTGGAAATAGCTGGCTCATCCCCAGCTGTTTTAATTACAACAGCTTTGTAATGAGGCCATACATTGATTGGAAAGTAGGTTGAGACAGTGAAACCTGCTTTTATGCCAGACATCTGGAGGTATGAGATGGCAATAGCTCAGCTGCTCTGAATTGAATTGGCAGTACAGAACCGAATTCTTTGACATATTATCAAGCTTCCGTTCTATATTATTTTAATTCAGCTCTAAAGTGACGTAAGATCAGGGTGAGTGTTACTGTGAATACTTTTTCCTATGTAGAGGACTTGAGATGTAGTGAGGGTTATGGGATTTACAGGAAAAGAGTACTTTTTGTAGCAGGACACTCACATGTTATGATAAAGATTCTTAGGGAATTTGTGTCTTTTGATTGTAGAGGAGAGCTTAGAAAACGCTTGATTGCAGTGCTACAGATTTTCTTGTCTGTGGCCTTTATTTTATATTTCTCTGTTACTTTCCCTTTAGGGTATGCAAATTAAAACTCGCACAATATGCATGGGCAAACTCAAATTTAATACTTTTTTATTGTAGGACTATAATTTACTTTGGTAAATTTGTATCCCTGTTTTAAAGTGCCTTAAAGCAATTAAAACTTAGTTTAAATTCAAGTACTGTAAAACGTACAGAGTATAAGCACAAAAAAAAAAAGCTGCATAGTTAAAATACTAGAGCAGGCGAATACATTCAGGATGCCAATTACTCAAGTATTAATAACACCAGATCAGTATTAAGGTTAATGATAAACAGCTTCATACAGCAGATCTAGAACTGTTGAAAATACAAATACATTGTTCTTATCATTAACAAAAGATAGAAGCATAAATTATCACTGAAGGAATTTGTAGTATCAGTGTAACACATGCCGTGAATAATAAGGCAAATGCTGTCACTTTAATTAATCTCTCGCATGCTGCTGTGAATCCAGCAAATCCATTACGTGGTCTCTGTAGATTCTAAGCCCCTTCAATCCCAGTGAGTTGGGTGAGTTGGTGACATCCATGCCTCTTCAAAATCCACATACACAATCATTCTGAATACAATTTTATTTGAATTTTTGTTGGAAATTTGGCTCAAAACATTATAAAGAAATATGTCTGAGTTTGCATTTCTGTTTTTTTTTCTGTGTACGGATGCCAGATCATCTACTGTACTTTGTATTTGCTGCTCTGTGTAGGAGTGGAGGATACTTACTGGGTATGGTAGAATTTTACTTTGAATATGCAGCCCTTATTTAGTCCATTTAATTTGAAGGAATAATAGTTGTACTCTGGCATAATAGTGACTTGTTACATGTACTAGGTCAAGAGCAAAACTGACATATAATATCTGTCAGGAGAGGAATCTGTTGAAGATTCCATTGTTATAAGAAACAAAATTAAATAGCATTGAGATAATGGGTTGTCTCCTTATATTTGAATAATTAAAGAGGAGAATTTGACTTGGTGTGGCTAAGAAAATTGTACAGATACGTGTGGACACAGAAGAGACTGGTTGATTTTCAGTGGAAATTACTGCTTCAAAACCAGTAGAGCAATATGGCTCAAATGTTGTTGGTTTGTAACAATGCTCTTAAAAATATGTGTATAGTCATGTAATTGAAAGACATTTTAGCTCAGCTGTTGCCTTAAAAATCAATTTAAAAGTACCAGCCACTTCTAAAAGAAAATTCCTTTAAGAGCATATTTTTATGTCATTTATGCTGTTAGAAAGTGTTATTTTAAAATATATTTCAAGAAGTATGACAGTTGTGATATAAATCATTACAAGGATTCATCAGTCATTCTATGTAGTCAGTACTGAATAATTAAGAGAATAAAATATGTATTTTTCATTTCTAGAAAGAGAAAACAAGTTCTCTTTTACAAAGGCAGAATATATTGAAGTATAAAGTTGCAGTTTAAGTTTTGCAATATTTGGTGAAATTCTACAAAACCACAATAATCACAGAATCATAGAATGGTTTGGGTTGGAAAGGACCTTAAGATCAAGTTCCGCTCCCTGCCATGGGCAGGGATGCCTCACTCTAGACCATATCTCTCAAGGCTCTGTCCAGCCTGGCCTTGAACACTGCCAGGAATGGGGCAGCCACAGCTTCTCTGGGCACCCTGTGCCAGCACCTCACCACCCTCACAGGGGAGAACTTCTTCCTTAGATCTAAACCGAACTTCCCCTGTTCAAGTTTAAACCCATCACTCCTTGTCCTGTCACTACAGTTCCTGATGAAGTTCCTTTCCAGCATCCTTGTAGGCTTTCTTTAGATACTGGAAGCTGCTCTGAGGTCTCCACGCAGCTTCTCTTTTCTAGGCTGAACAGCCCCAACTTTGTCAGCCTGTCTTTGTATGGGAGGTGCTCCTGCCGCTGATCATCCTCGTGGCCTCCTCTGAACTGCTGCACCCAGAGTATAAAACTAGTAGAAGTTAGGCTTCTTGGAATCTTAACTCCCTAGCTCTTCTCCCTTTCTTTTAAAAGACTTGTATGGTTTTATTGTATTAATCAAAGTACTTAGTAAGATTTGTGGTTGTAGCAGGATACAGGCTGTGTAAGTCCATCTATATTTCCAGAGCCTGTTGGAAATGAACTTTGGGTTAATCTGCTATCAGTTAAGGTTTGATGGAAGGAATACTGCAAGATCTCCTCATTACCAGCCTGACTTCGATGTCAGGAAGAGTTTTCTTTTTAGTGTGTAAACATCCTTCATCTGTTGCTGCCAGGTGGAGATCAAAGCGCAATGAAACAGACTTTTTCCTTAAACGAGGGTTGTCCTTAAAGAAAGAACCTTCCCATTCTTTAATGACTTCATCCACTTTTTCTGTCCTGAAACAACAGAGCAAATGTATTTATGATCTTTTAAACAATATGAATTCTCCATGTTCAGGGCTGCTGAAACTGCATAATGAAGTGTCAGATTATTTTAGATGGGTACCAAGACACTGGAATTTTTGTTTGGGTTTTTTTTCACAGATTCACTCTCCAGAAAAGCCAAATAAAGGGTGAGGGTTCATTATATTCTTGGGTTTGTACTTTTAAGTAGGCATGGATACAAACCCACTGCTCTGAACACATCAGGCAGTTTGTTTCCAAGGAGAAAGTCTGGAATCCAAGCTCAAAAGCTCTGCAAGAAACCTCCGTATTATAGTGGGCAGAATTCGTGCATCTGAAAGCCTTCAAAATAGGAGAAAAATGTAGTTCAGATCCAAACCTCAGAAATCTAACTAAGGTGATCAAAGCTGGTGTATGAGAATGGGCTTCAGCACGGGAGTGTGCATGCTGGCATTAATTTTTAATCTGAATTTCTACATGTTTTCAGCAGCTGATCACAGTTAAGCATTGGTGACACAGGACACCATAGTTAGCTTTAAATGTAACTTTAAACTCAAGTCTGCAGAAGAGCTTAAAGAACAGCAGGGGAAAAAAACTGATGAGGCAAACTATTAAAGTAATTTAAGGTGAATAACACATAGTAACAGCCCTTCACATGCTGCTTAGGAGCCAAGTTCTCTGTTCCCTGTTTGGTAGCTGGTGAAAAGTAGGAGTTTCCAAATAGCAAGTCAGAGCAGCCAAGCCTGAATTTGTGTGCATAAATGCCCCAGGGGGACTTTGTGAACATGGTCTGGGCTCTATTGCTTTTAGCCTTAACTAGATGAATTATTATAGTTTCATTCTTAGCAGAAATAGAAATTACAGATTGGAAGCATCATCATGGTATTGTTAACTTAGGAAGTAAATGCCAATAAAAAGAACTTTAAAATTTAATGTATTGTTAATATATGCAGTTCAATACACCTTCAAGAACAATCACTGTTCTAGATCTTCTTGGCTGTATGGTGAGATACAGCAGCTACTAAGTAAAGAACAAGTCAGAGCTACTGCCCACCGTTTACTTTCAATTGTTATTTTGTTAAACTTATGTTTATCTTACTGTACAGTGCCATGAGCTTCAGCGCTTCCCTTTGTAATGTTTCCATCTAGGATTGCTTGTTTTGTCAGCACTTCCAGCTTCTCAGTTTCATGCTCCTTTACACCACCTGTAAAAAAATCATAGATACACTGGGCAGGCTGCAGGACCTAAAGGTATTTTTTGTCCTGCTGCATTGGAAGAAGATCCTGTTGTAATATCCCATCATTTGTCAGCAGTGAGTAACTTCCTTTAGGGCCATAATTCCTTAAGGGGAAAGTGTCTAAAAACTCACTTGAAGGCAGTGTAAAGGCAATCTTGCTGGTGGTGGGCTTTTTGTCATCCTTCTGCTCAGCTGTACAGCAGCGAAACCTGCAGAAAGAAAAATCATGACAGTCTCCTAATAATAGTGAGTGACTTTAACCCAGTGCTTGTCATATGAATTGCTATGAGAAATGTAAAAATATGAGAGCCCCAAGAAGTTGTGTTTGAGTGATGTAACTGTTGGGATTTCTCATTCTGAGTAGAGAATTGAAGAAAGTGACAGTTTTCAGTTTGTTGTGTGCTAGGAAGAGTTATTTGTTATATTGGTACCGAGTTGTATTTTCACAGTTGTAAACATTACATTTGAAACTGACTGCCCTGCTTGGAATCTTCTTAGGCAAAAGTGTGAGTGAGGTTCCTGGACTGAAACTCCATTTGCTGTGGGAAGGACTGAAAGATTCAGAATTGTGTATCTCATTTTGTTAAGATTCTAGTACCAAATGTGAAATGTGCTATTTTAAGCGTTTTGCCTTTTCCGTATCCTCCTTCTTGCTTATGTCTACATTGCCTCCTCTCTTGTGTCTGCCTTCTGAAACAGTGGTATGTGTGCTCTGGGGAAGGGGCAGGCAGGAGGAGTTACCACCAAAGCAAAATGGCACTAGGAGGCAGATCCTGATGTGTGCCTTCACATGCTTTGAGTGATACTGAGTAGTATGAACTCCACGTGCAAATGGACATCTGTCACATGATGAGCCAAACTCCTGTCCCAGAACTTCATGTGTGTGGACTTGCTTCATCAACGCTCTGAGGCAAACAGCCCACAGCAGACAGCTCATGGGCTACAAAGTGTCAGGATGCACTGAGTGTGCTGTTACCCTGCAGTGCACTGTGGAGGTCCTTTGAGTGCCAGGAAGCATGAATGCAACAATGAAGCCATTTTAAAGGATTTTATAGTGTAGTTTTGTAATGATTGATTGATGTATTTACAATTCTGCTGATTATTTCAATGAGAAGTTCTGAAATGGAAGATCAGTTTGAGTACTTTTCCTCTGAACAAGTACCTGTTCTCTTCTTGCTCCAGCAGGCTGCGATATGTTGCTATTTCTTCCTCCAGTTTCATCCTGGTGTTCAGGAGAATTTCATGTGCCTGAAGCTGTTTCTCAATACCTCTTCTCATTTCCAGTAGCTCTTTCTCCAAGCATTCAACCTCAGATTCCAAGTTTTGTAGTTGCATATGGTACTGCTGCTCTGTGGCACGCAGCGAACGTTCCAAACCCCTTTCCTGTGAAATTTAACTCTTTAAAATTTTAAGATTTATATGTGTAAAGATGCTGTATGGACTTTTCCTTAGCAATCTGTGTATTTTTACATCAGTTTCTAAGAATATTCTGTAGGAAAAGGAGTAAAGCTTTCAAGATAATACTTTTACTGAGATATTTTCCAGTAAAATCTGTAATAAAATTGGATGAAAAACAGTAAATGCAGTCTGCTGTCGTACCAGCAATCCACTGCCACTGATTTTACAGAGTTTTGGTTTTACCTGTACGGTTAAAACAATATTCATATGAGAACTGTGTGAAACCTGGGCAGCCTGTGTGGTCTCGTAGCTTGTCTGTATTACTGAATTCAGTAAATGGCTGCCATACTTTATTATGAATGAATTGATAGATGTGGCCCACACATTCAAAACTAGTTCTAAACCTGGTGTGAATTGGTTAGGCAGAGTGACTGGGAGCTTGAGAACCGAGCATCATGCAAATCTATGTTTGGCTGGCGTGAAAACATGCAAACATGCCTGTTGGGTGGCATGTGAACATACAACTGGGTTGTTGCTAGTGCAGGCTCTGTGTGACGAGCTGAAAGTACACCCCAAAGCTGCGTGTTTCTGTGTGTATTCTGCTTCTGCAGTATAGTGGACATGACTGTTACAGAAACAGAATTGTGATGTAGTTTACACCAAGAGAAAATAGGTGTAATTTTTTCAGATTTCAAGTTTCATGTTATGGTGCTTACCACAGCGTGCAGAGATTCGATCTCGATCTGCATGTGGTGCCACTGCCGCCTCGCTTCACAGAGTTCTGCTCGGGCTGCCTTTAATGCTTCTGCATCTTTGTCCATTCTTTTAATTGTAGCTTCTTCTGTCTACAGCAGGTACAAAAGACAGATGATAATATTAAAAAATACAGTCAAATAATGAAAATAAAATAGATACATAACAATATTTAGTTGGAAAGAACAGCAGGAGCACTTCGGAGTGCTTGCATGATCATGGTTTTGTGTGACCTCGTCGTTGATGAGGTTTGAGATTGTCAGTTCTGAGTTTTACTGTAAGTGGTGAAGATGCCATAAGCACTTGAAACAAAACATGCTCTTCTGCATATTTTACTGCTTTATGTAGGTTCTTACAATGCCATCAGCTCTTTAGTTCAGATCTTACATGACAAGTAGAATAAGTTTATTTTACCCCCATAACATACTGATGTGCTGTGTTTTTACCATGCCATTGTTTTGGTGAAGAATCTAGATTTGGCTAATCCACAAGTGAACACTGGATACTCTTTGCTTACCCTTTTTTGCCTGGGTACTGCAGAACTGATGTGACAAGATTATATGAATACACATTGGCTGCTTCGTGCTAAACACAAATACAAACCTGGTTTAGCTGTCTAGTTTACAGCCATTGCATTGCTGTGGGGATCACCCTGACTGCAGCAGCAGCCAGGCCTGGGATTAAAATAAACCTCCAGAATTTCTGCAATACCCAAGAAGTAAAACAAGGTGATAGAGTACCTATTTTTCACCCTGACTTTCTTAATGCTTGATGGCCAAAAAGTGTTTGGCTGTTTTATTTCCAAGTTCAGTTGGGTTTTAGAGGTGTTTTGTATGTAAATCTGTAATAGCAGCAGTGTGTTGATAACATCGAATCAGTCTGCATGAAAGATCAGACTTACTTGCCAAGGAGTATAACACAGTTTTACTGTGAACACTATAAAATACTGTTCCCTGAATGGGTACAGTTTGCTTTAATATAGGTACTAAAACCAGTAAGTTGTATATACATGAATTCTCCACATTGTCTTTGATTTGCACGGTTCTCCTCCTCTGGGATACCTCCATGGAGCTAGAGGTTACCATGCTACAGCATATGTCATCATTTTTTAAATCACAACACTATCCCTGCTGCAGGTACAGAAAACCAGCCAGATGAATTACATGGCACTCATTCAGTGTGAATTTCATACCCTGAGCAAAATCTGCATCCCTGTCTTCCAGATAACATCTTACTGCAGTAAAATCACAACCCTTCCCCGGCAATATGCTGCATTGAAAAGGAAATACTGTACCTCCGAGAGGCTGAGGGAGGAACTGTACAGAGTGGGCACGGCTCCTTGCTCTGGAGGTTGTATGGCTGTGTGGAGGCATTACCTGGGTCCTCGCTGAGGTGATGGCCTTCATCTGATCCCCGGTGGGGAGCGAGTCCCCCTCGCCGGGAGCCGCCGGAGCAGCTCCGCTCTCCCCCGTCGCTGCCCGGGCCTCCCCGCCCGTGGCGGGTCTTAAAGCGGCAGAGCCGGGCTTTTGGGGAGCGCCGGGGGTTTGAACTCCCTTCTAAAGGCAGCTTCGAGAAAGCAAAGGTCTGTCGCTTTCGCAGCGGGATTGATAATGATGGCCGAAATGAACATATGCAATGTCTTTATGTTGTTGTTGTACTCTAACTGTGGGGTTTTATAACCTTACAAATACGAGATTATGCGATACAAAGCAAAGGACAAAATTACAGCTGTGCAGCGTGAAAGTGCAGCTGCAAAAGGGAAGGGAGCAGCTTCCCAGCAGTACCCCAGTGCTGGTGACAGTGCCTCTAAACTGGCCTTCACTGGGGAGTTGTGCACCACTGAGCATGTTACTGGGAATGTTACAGGATTTCCACCCTTGAGGGGTTTTGAGACTCGGTAAGGGCAAGCCTTGGGTGACCTGATCCAGTGATGAAGACTGGAAAAAGAGCTGAGCTCCTGCACACCCTCTCTCTCACCCAGCCTGTCAGTGGTTTTACGGGCAGGACACAAAGAGGAAGAGGAATCAGCATTGCTGAGGGGTTTGGCTCCTTTTCTGGCCTGTGCAAAGATCTGGGGAATCAGCGCTTCTGCCAAAGCTAACTGCTGCCAGAAGTGCCAGGGTTCTCTCTGAGGGGGGATTCACAGACCCCTACCATGTACAAACAGTGTGCAGCTCACAGAGTGTGCAGGCAGTGTAAAATCTTGTACCTTTCCTGGGCAGTTACCAGGGAGGACAAGAGTGGAGGCTGTCTGCTGTACTGTATTTGCTGTAAATTACTCCTCATTTCCTGGCTCACTGTAGCTGCTGCCTGATCCCAACGACCTTGTTTGCAAAGAACAGCTTTCACCTATTTTTCGTTGTTTTTAGTAATGTGCAATACCAGATACTTAATAAAAACTCCTCCAGATTTCAGTAAAAAAGTATCACTAGACAGATGGCATTTTAGGCTCCAAATAAGAATACACATCCCTGAAATTAGACAAAAAAAGGCAGTAACCTTTTGCAAGATGCTTGTCTTTTTAGAAGTCAAAGTATTGTACCACTGGAAAGTTTCCTTGTGTGCATAAGGATTCCTTGTTCTTGGCTCTGTCTGCTGGCCCATGTGAAAGGATCCTGTGTTCTGATTTTATTTTTCTTAGCTGCCTGTTTTTCAGCTGACCTGGACTGAGATGAGAATCTTTTGTTGGTCACTATCTTTTCTATAAGTGGCATAACTAAAATATTGACAACGTTTTTCTTTGGTGGTATGAGAACAGTCACAAATAAAACCATCAGGAATCCATCAAACCAACGTAAGATATTATAACTTAGGACAGTATAAACAGTAGGAAGAGCCCATGTATTTAAGCAAATAAGAACTTGAAATGTAATTTAGAATCTTCTTTTATCTTTGCATTGCAGTAGTGATTGTTTAAGGTTTGCTTTCAGCTCTCTGGGACTAAGGACATGTTCTTTCCAGCAGGCAAAGTCAAGGCTGCCCAGTGGCCAGCAGTGAGGCCAGAAAGACTAAAGTCAGAAATACAGTATGGAGGTCTGCAGGGATGTTGGATTTGGTCCCAGAAACTAAACTTTATGCATCAACAAGCATCTATGGCTGAAGCTTCACATTACCAGGAGCCAAACATTTGCCAGTTGATACAATTTTTAAAAGCTTTTTTAAAAAGACATCTCTAATGCTTTCTTTTTCCATCTTTTTTTTCAGGTGTAAAGAGAAACTCTGGCGACGAGATCTTGAAGGTAGGTGCGTGCAAGCATCCACTTTTATTGATATTGATGTAATTTTGGATTCTAGCTACGTTCATGTTTTGTTATAGATGTTGGATTTTAGTTAACTTTAGAGTTCAAATGCAAGAGTTGTTTGGATCCTTTGGTACAGTGTGATAATGTAATAGTGATGGCAAGCTGCTTTGGTTCACTGTTGTTGCTTTCTCACAAGATGAGCTTGAGTGGTTTCTGGGTTTTACACACATGGAATCTTCACTCCAGATGTTGAATTTGGGATTAATGCATGTGTAGATAAACTACAAGATTATTCAGTGGAAATCTATATTGAATGGTATAGGGAATCATGATTTCATGGCAATCACAGTCACGGTCCTTGAGGTATGGTCTTTATTTCATATTTCTGAAAGTATAAATGTCTTTGGAAGAAGACGATAAAAGAGACGTTTTTCTCCTCAAAATGGAGATGCTGTCAATAAGGGGGAAGATGACAGGGCTTCAGGTTTTTCACACAGGGGAAAAAAATATGGGTAGAAAAGAAACATGATGAATACTGTCCTGTTTTAGGAAGAGAAAGAATGTCCTTCAGTCTCTAATCTTAAAATTGCTCTCTAATCATATTCTGGGATTGCAGCTGGGATTGCTGTGAAGTTGTTCTTTGATTATTGCCTTGATGACTTTGGTTTTTATTGGCTTGCATCAGGAAGCAGAAAACCTGCCAGCAGTGGGGTTTACAAAAGGCAGAATGGAAGGACAGCATGAAAACTGTGCTCCTGTTAAACTTCTGCTTTGGGTCAAGCCTTTTAGCAGTGTGGTAGAATGTGCAAAACGTTTGTATTGTAGAGACATTGCAATCTGCATGTCAGAGGCCACAGGAACTTCTTTGTCTTACCTGAGAATCACACAAAAATCGACTTTTTGGCTCAAGGACAAAGGCTTACGTGTATGTTTAAGGGAATTGTATTTTGGTTCATAGTTTTGTTTTGGATGAGATTCTTTTGTGTAGTTATTTGAATTGGTCATCCGGAAGCCCATCAGGGTTCCCGAGATCATATTGTGCTCCCACCAGGTGGCACCTGGGGACATGGAAACCCACCATCCCCTCTCGTCTGCCTGGTCTATTGCAAATATAGACTGTAAGCATGCCTTTAGTCCCACATTTAAGCAAGGTTTCTTTATTCTAGCACTGGATTAATTTCTTTAAGCTCTTGGGGAGTGCTGTAACACACACATGGTGGGGTCGAACAAGATACCCAATGGAATGGGAAATACAGATCAAGGGCAGCAGTCCTAAATGAAAAAGGGAGACTAATATATTAAAGCTTGTTGCGTCCTTTTTATTAGTCAAGAAATATGGAAAATGAGGTTAGAATAGCAAAATTATTTTGTATATTAATTGGTAAAAATGATTAAAAAGCCCATCTCATTAAATGTCTGATGTCTGCTCCATATGTCCAGTTATTGAGCAAAGAATTGAGGATATATTTTAAGAGCACTGTGAAAATACAACAGGTCACACCAATAGGCTGAAGCAGAAAATACATTGCATGGTGGCTAAGAATGAAAGTGCTGCAGGCATTGTGTTATGTGAAGGAATCTTAGTAAAAAGCCAACTATTTTTTATCACTTCATACATAAGAACAAAATCATTTATCCATTTTGTCTTTGCAAAGTCGTGGAGTGACTGGATCTTTTGCAGTAGCAGATTGTGCCTTATACCTTCTCTTCAACTTCCTTAACATGGGATGCAACAACTTTTCCATCTACCACCTCTTCGACAATTGTCTTGATCTTTCTAGTTTTGGTAGGATCTAAACATCATAAACAAAATAAAACAAGCATTTCTCAAAGTGTGAAAGATGCTAAACCAGAGCAGCATGCATAACGTGAATAGTTACAGCCTTTCTCTTTCAAAGTGGCTTCTTGTTACCACAAACTCTCTGATATAGTTAAACAGAATAGGATGTATTATTTTATTTATTTGAATGACTTTAGAAACAGTTTAATTTAGTCAAGTTCTACCTACCCTGAGAAGAATCCAGTGATTGAGTTTGAGATTTGCACCCTGTCAAGGATGAGCTTTCAAATGTCACTCCCTGTCCTGAGTTCCTGAAAGTGAAACAGAGACACACAATACTGCAGAAGGTTTGTCAGGTCAGGAGAGATTTACACGTTGGCACTGGTGGGTTATTTCAAATACTGAGCAGAATGGTTCATTCTCCCCAGTCAGAGGGCATCTGTGTCATTTCAGAAGCAGTGGATGTGCTTTACTGTCTTTTGGCGAATGTGCCCCCTGGGTTTACTTTTTTTGTCCTGAAAGGATATTGCTGCAGGAAATATAATGGATAAATGGCATCTGTAAGGAGTTGGTCTAGATGACCTTTGAAGGTCCCTTCCAACCCAATTCTATGTTTCTATGATTTAATGTAAAGGAGTTACTTACACAAACTCGCCATCCAGCAAGCGGCGATAGGTTTCAATCTCCATTTCCAGGCGACTCTTGATGTCCAGGAGTTGTTGATACTCTGCATTCTGGCGCTCCATATCAGCCCGGACCTGGAACAACTGAGACTCCAGGTTCCCAATCTGAAGCTGCATTTGTGAAAGCTGGGCACAGTAACCTCCTTCTGTTTCTGCTAAAGTGTCTTCAAGGGATTTTTTCTGTGTAGGAGGACATTAAATAATCTTTGAGGAAAACAAATTCTTTACAAAGACAAAAGCAATTGCAGTAGTTTAATGGGAGCAACACAGCCTCATTACTTTTTTTGTGTCTTTTTTTTCCTTGAAATACCAATTTGAAAACTTGCCTTTGCTGCTTCACTGAATATGGACATAAAAGTTCATCTGCTTTATAGCATGCTACTTGCAATCCAATTACAGATACTACTGCTATTTAGGAACTAAAGAATACAGGCTTTAATAGGAAATAAATACAAATCTTAAATCCTATAGAGCAGTGTAAGATCTGACACCTTTGAAGATGGAACATGTACTCTCTCTAGCTAGCAGCTTCCTTAGAACATACCATGGCAAGCTGAGATTGTAATTCAATTTCCAAGCTCTGGAGAGTCCGTTTTAGATCTGTGATCTCACTCTTTCCTGACTGAAGCTGCTCAGTGTTGGTGGAGATTTCCCTTTTCAGCTCCCCGCTCTGAAATGACAAGGAAGAATAGTGTATTTTTACTGTTTCAAATCTTTAGCTCATTTGGACATGCATTTCACTGGATTTGCTATCTCTGGTGGTTACTTTTTCATTGAACCATGCTTCAGCCTCTTTACGATTTTGCTCTGCGATGACTTCATACTGTCCCCGCATGTCATTCAAAAGCTTGGTCAGGTCAGTTCCTGGAGCAGCATCCATTTCAACGCTGACTTGGCCAAATGCACTGCTTTGGATGCCCTGGAGCTCCTGGAGAGATTAAAAATAACAAAAAGTTTATGCTAGTAAGATAATAGTTCTACCAAAAATATATTTAAAGAGATATATGTGATATAATTCTGTTTCAACAAGATTCTGAAGGTTGTGTGTGTATTTCTTGCACTCTTTGACTTAGTAAACACCAAAAGAGCAGCAAACAAAACAAATAACAAAACCAGGGTATTCCCACTGGCATAAATAAGGGAATAATTTGCTATTTCACAATTCCATCTGGCTTGTTACAATCACAAAGAAAAAGAAAGTACCTCTTCATGATTCTTCTTGAGGTAAGCCAGTTCTTCATTCAGGCTTTCAATCTGCATCTCCAGATCGGCTCTTGTCAAGGTCAGCTCATCAAGAACTCTGCGCAGACCATTGATGTCGGCTTCCACACTCTGGCGAAAAGCCACCTCGTTTTCATACCTGGAAGCACAGCAATTAAATATGACTTTTTATGTGGTTAGCGAGGTCAAATGCAAAGTATTGCTATTTACTTCTATAGCTTTTAATATGAAATCTTAATACAAGTAATTATTACAATATTGTTTAAGAGTTATGTGAAAGTATTCCGCAAGGGAAAAAGATTTCTAAATACAAAATAATGATTTCCTTAAAATATTAGTAAGTTTTTGTAATATTAAGACATGCTTACTTGAGTCTGAAATCATCAGCAGCCAGTCTGGCATTATCGACCTGCAGAATGATTCTTGCATTGTCAATAGTTGCATTAATGATCTGGAATACAAAGAATGTTCAGGGAATGCTTCTCTAGCCCAATGGCTTTGCAGCTCAGGGTAGCTCTTTACACAACTGCCATCCTAAACACGTTTAGACTTTGGGATCTACAAGAGTTTGTACACCTGGATTCCATCACTGCCTTCTCCTTCTGCACAATACCCCTGCATTATGATAGAGATGATTACAAATTTGGTACCGTAGAATAAATTTCCTCTTGGCTTCTGAAAGGAATTTGTTATGTCTATCCAAACTATTATTAGTTGAATTACAAATGTAAAGATACGTTAAGCACATGGCTTTGCTACCTTGTTTCGGAGATCTTCAATGGTAGGGTAATATTTACTGTAATCATTCCCAGATCCAGGGATACCAGTGCCAGGGCCACTCTTCTCATACCACTCGCGGATTTTGCGCTCCAACTCAGTATTGGAGTCCTCCAGAGATCGTACTTTGTCCAAATAAGCAGCCAGGCGGTCATTGAGGTTCTGCATCGTTTCTTTCTTTGAGCCAGACAGAAGGCCACCATCTCCAGCACCAGCACCACCAAACCCCCCTCCAAAACCAGATCCTGAGCCACTACCAAAGCCACTTCCTAATGCCCCACCAAAAGCACTGGCATAGCTACCACCTAAACCACTACCAAAGCCTCCACCAAAGCCGCTGCTTAAGCTGCTCCCAAAGCCTCCACCTGAGCTACTCGCAAACCCCCCACCGAAGCCAGAGCCTGAGCCAAGCATAGAAGCAGCACCAAAACCTCCACCAGCTCCACCGCCAAACCCAAGCCCACTGCCACCGAAGCCTGCTCCACCACTAGAACCAGAGATTCGCAGAGATCCCCCGCCAAGTCCACTCCGAGAAGAGAACTGCCGGGATGTGCGCGTGGAAAGGGCCATGATGCTTGAGGTGCTCTGCTCTGCTGGGTGAAGCGCGCAGTGTGGAGCAAGGCACATTGGAGAACACTTGGACCTTTATACAGGAGGGCAGTGGGTGTTTCAGGAGTAGTCCCCGCCTTTTAGAAGAGCTTGAATTCTTTCTCTCTCCCCCTCCTCACTTGGAGGGGAAGTCAGTTTAATGTGTCCTGACAAAACTAAATGATACGTGACATGCTAAATTGCCAATGGGAGTGGAAGTCTGATGGCCTCCAGGTGTTTGCTGTGTGAGGGGAAATGGGTGGAGGAGAGCAAAGATATCAAAATCATGTCTTGCCATGTGCAATGGAGGGTAAAATTTTCGCATTTAAAGCCTTCCTAAGTAATGTCTTTGGCATTATGTATTCATTGCTTTCTTGGTTTGGGGCTATTATTCCAGGAGTAAGCTTAAGCCAGTGGTGTGATCCCTTTCATATCCTTGCCATTGTGCATGTCAGAAATGCTTTTCTAGTCATAATACATTTCTGGCATAAATCTCTGCCACATTGGTGCTCTCTGAATGTTTGATAAGAAGGAAGAAAAGTAATGAGCAAAAGTGTGTGATAAGGCATGTGGTCTGCAGGTTGATAATTAATATGAAAACAAAAATAGACCTGATTATACCCAAGTTAATTTGTGTTTTCTGCAGTAAAACTTTCATCATGGAAATGTCTCTGTGTAATATGCAGAGCCTGTACCAACAGTTCACACTTCTGAGCTGGTAACTTCCCATTGTTCCTTCTGAATAGTTTGTCGTGATCCCAAACTCAGGCAAATTGTTTCTCTATTTTGTGCTTTTTATAATATAAATCTAAAACTCAAATACAGCTCTTCTGGGTGAGGGTTTAGGCATGGAAACCTTTCAGAACCAATATACCTTTTGTTTGCAGTTATTTTGGTAAACAGAGAATTGCTTTTTTGTTGTCCTGGCTTAATTATATCAATGCATTTGTTAGCTGAGCTGTTTCCATTTCAGTTCATCTCCATCCAGAGCATGGGTGCTTTTTTGGGCAGAAATGCATTATGAGCAGTAGATCAAAGGTTTAAGTAAAGCATTTATGTAGAAGTAAATTGATAGCCCAGTATCAGTGACTCATGAGAGTGAAAGCAAAGCATTATTTCCTTTGGCAGGTGTTTCTGTACAGTAAATAACACACTGGGCAGGTGAGATTTCAAAGGAAAGAGGTTTTAGTGTTTATGTTGTCAAGAGGAAAGTGTGGAGTCCTTGGAGTGAGGAGCTGGGTGAGGCATCAGGACCCTGCCTGCAGTGGATAGGGACATGCAGGTGTGGTGGGAAGGCTGAACCGAGGTCCTTTCACTGCTGAACTGGAAGACAAAATACAGTCTTACTGGTAAAATACCTGTGCTTGCTCTAGCCCCTGGGGATATGAACATTCACAGAGAGTGAAAAACAATAGATGGGCTTCTTCAATTTCTTTATTCATTTTAATGTATTAAGAAATGCAAATTGACACTTTGTGGTTATTTAAAAATCAATTTTTACTGAAGTGAAGCTGCATTACATCTGAATGGTAGTTCAAGTACAGAAAAAGTGCACTGAATCAACATTTGAATGCATTTTTAAAAACAAATCTACATGTGCTGGTACATAAGAAAAAACGAGATTGCTAAACTTTGGGTTGCAGTTAAACTAGCATCTTAGTGTATCAGCTCTGTCTGGTAAATTCATTTTGTTTTGAGGGGGTGTCCATCAAGGTTTCAGAAACAGCAGCTCTCTTCTAAAAACTTCTCATTTATCAACATGTTGAAAGTGTGAGAAAACTCAAGGCACCAGTTGATGAAGTGAACTGTGTGAAAACACAAGGGAAAAGTTCTCCTTGTGCTTAGAGCCGAGCCTGTGACGGTCTCCTGTCTGCTGAGCACAGCAGTAGATTCTGTCCCATGTCTTCATCTCGTGACTGTCACCGGCTTTGGTGCTTTGAAACTCCACCAGTGAGTGGTGTGTTGGTAGTTTTGTGAGGTCCATTTAGATGATTTGAAAAGCTCTGGTAAACCCCTGCTAGAAGGCATTTGACTTTCTAGTTTTTACTGAGCAGATTTTTAAATGTAACTAAAAACCTAATGCCTCAGTTTTTCTCTTTCTTAGAAACACCTACACGTTGAGAACACGCTGATTTGTTTTTATCAATGTATTTAGTCACTATGTAAGTAAACCCAAAATCTTGTACTTTGTAACTTACTGATTTTTATTAACACACACACAAAAAAGAAATTGAGATGTGATAGTTTGGCTTTTCAACCCTTCTGGTTTTTAGGGAGAATTGCATTGGATTCTTTATAAAGGTCTGTCTTTCAGTTTTGATATCAGCTCCGCCAAGTTCCAAGGCCATCTCCTTTCTGCTGATGCCATTTACATTTTCTCTTCGAACTCCTTGACCTGAGAGGAGACCACCTTGCCATCAACCACCTCTTCAACAATTGTCTTGATCTTCTTAATTTTACTTGATTCTGGTAATGAATTTGAACAGAGAATTAATGCAATGCAATCTCCATTGACACAGAATAACATTGCTGTAGTAATCCCAGCAATGAGAAAATAGATAAAGGCACCTTTTCAGTGCACAGCTACAGGAAAGTCACCTTCTGAGGTACATACAACATGAATGCTCTCCTCTGAGCATCCTCTGTGTAACCCAAAATATTATAGTGGACACTGTGTTGAGTATCTCTCTATCCCTCCTGATAGTTTTGCTTCTGTTTAGCACAGAGCTATAGGCCTAAAAACTAGGAATTGCCTTACCCTGGAATGGATATGTTTGCTGTTAACCTGGATTTCTGTAATCCCTGTAGTTTATCAGTTCATGGTTGATTTCACTGATTCCACTGGTTGATTGTTTGCTCTGAAACCGTCTTGTTTTATATCAGGCTACTTAGTTCCATAACATTTCAACAGGCAGCGATTAAAAGATAAGGAAGTTGGTGTAACATACCTTTCTCAGCCTCTGCTGTAGATACATCCACTTGGAAACGTCTGTTCAAATAGTAAATTAAAGAATATAAATAGATGGCACCTAACATACTGCAGAAACCTCCTTGTACCCATCCTGTGTGTTTGATCAGGACAGGTAATGTCCTTTCATCAAGACATTTAACCAGGTGTTTAAATGAGTTTTCTCTGTTAAACTTGCTAAGTTTAAGTATAAACTATAGGTGAACTTAATGTGCAGGCTCGTTTCTGCAGTGCTGTGACTCCAGCTCATGCAGATATGCCCAGAACAGCTGAACAGGCAGAATCCAGGCAGGATTCACACTTCCACTGTCCGGGACTACAGACAGTGTTTGCAATGTTCTTTGTTGTCGCATGAACCTAAAGTGATAAGCAACATGCCAGTGTTTCCTCACCCGATGTCCTCTCCTTCCAGCAGCCGGCGGTATGTGGCGATCTCCATTTCCAAGCGAGTCTTGATGTCCAGCAATACACTGTACTCGTTATTCTGCCCCTCCATGTCAGCTCGGAGCTGCCTCAGTTGGGCCTCTAAATTGGCAACTGTTTCTTGTATTTGGGCTAGCTGATAACTGTAACGTGCTTCAGTTTCAGCCAGAGTGTCTTCTAAAGCCTTTTTCTACAGTGGAGGAAGAGAACAGAGATGTATTATTCAAGAGGATACATTTTTGTGTTAACATTTGGATTGAAAAGCCTCTTGGTTTCTCTGTTTACCCATGTAGCAGTCTACTAAACACAGTACTTATTTCAAGTAAACTCTGTCATTTACCATGTTAAGCTGGGACTGTAATTCCAGCTCCAGCCCCTGGAAGATCTGTCTCCGATCGGTGACCTCTCTCCTCTGGGCTTGCAGCTGTTCAAAGTTGATTGCTACTTCCTGGTTCAGTTCTTCTGTCTGAAATGCAAAACCAGAGGAACTGCAAACCACACCTAGACATGGCAGGGGCTCTTACTGATGTTTAGGTAATCGACCTTACCTGCTTTTCAAACCGTTCTTTGGCTTCTTGACGGTTCTTTTCTGCCATTTCTTCATATTGCTTTCTCATATTTTCCATCATTGTTGCGAGATCTATGCCTGGAGCAGCGTCCACCTCTACATTAACTGAGCCCCCCACTTGTTTGCGCAGTCTGTCAACATCCTGCAACAAGGAGGGTTGTATTAGCATCAGCCACAGGGAACTTTCTATCTGAATTTTGGAAGCTGATTAGAATAAAGCCATAGGTCCATTCACAAAGATACTATCTGAATAGGTACCTACATTTTGATGTGCTAATCTGAAGCTGAATCCCACCATAAGTGTAATATTCTTTCAGATTAACTGGGAAGATTTTCCTGTTCCTAGTGAGTCTGACCTTATTTATGCACTTAAAACAGATGTCTCCCTGACAGTGTTCAGCTGCTCTTACCTCCTCATGGTTCTTCTTAAGGAAAATCAGTTCTTCATTCATCCTTTCAATCTGGGACTCCAAGTCAGATATTGTCAAAGTTAAGTCATCACGGACTCGTAGCAGTCCGTTAATGTCACTCTCGACGCTTTGCCTGAGCAGGAGTTCATTCTCATACCTGTAAAATAAGGCTTGTTTTGTCAGCATGAAAATACAGCTGTTGGTGTAAGTGAATCAGTAGCTACTGCACCCTTCACTGTAAGTTTTCTTCTTTTTCATGAGAAAGAGAAGCATGAAAGAATTTATGAAATGATCATGGAACTTACTTGAGTCTAAAATCATCAGCAGCCAGTTTGGCATTGTCAATCTCCAGAACAAGCCTTGCATTTTCCAATTGTGCGGCACCAATCTGGAAAGGAATGGTTGAAAAGTGATGAATCTTTGCACATAAATGCACACTTGATCCATTTCTGGAAATAAATACTGCATTTGGGCTTCATCTGGCTTAACTTTAGCTGTTAGTCTTCCAGGTTTAAGCTGAGTTCCCTCTGAAGTACATAGAAGGAATTAGTGTTCTCTAAAAGACAAATTATCCTGTTGTAAATAGGTATAAAAAATGGTTGGGGTGAACTGGTTTTTGGAAGGAATCTGCCTTCAAAGGATAGGAAAAGGAACTGATGAAAGGTGCAAGGGGAAGATTTAAGGAAGTTCATTGGAAACACTGTCTGACAAAGTCTGATCACTGGAATCACAGTCTGACTTCTGTGGGGGTATTTTATTGTTTATATCAGGAATTCACTATTTCAAGTAGTGAGCTCTCCTTTTTTCTGAGCCTTTGGCATTGTTTTCTAAAAAAACCCACTTTGGAATTGACAGATGCTAAACTAGATTTAAATATGTAAATCCCATAAGGCAGATAGAATTAGTTCATTTCAGTTCAAAGATTTTTCCTCTATGTGATTGCTCACATCTGCTGGCATGTATCTGATATTATAGATTATGTAAAATCTGACACTAATTTGTATCTGAGCAAAGTAAAGCATTTGTTTTTCATAGTTGAGAGAGCTGCAGTTTGGGAACATACATTCTCTAGTATGTTAGCAGATTGTTATTTATCTCCCTAATAATTGCAATTCATGGATTTAGAGGTGGCTGTGTGATATCTTACCTTATTCTGGAGGTCTTCAATGGTTTTGAAGTATGAGCTATAGTCATGCCTTATGTCTGTGGTGTTCTTCTCATACCACTCCTTGATCTGCTTTTCAATCTGGGAGTTCGCCCTTTCTAGCGAGCGCACCTTTTCCAGGTACGAAGCCAAACGCTCATTTAGGTTTTGCATTGTTGATTTCTCATTGCCAGTGAGCAGCACATCATTGTCACTAATATTCAGCTGGAAGTTGCTCCCGAAACCTTGCCCGTAGCTGGTGCTGCTGGATACGCGGGTGCCATAGCCGCCAGCCCCCCCATAGACACTGGGTGCCTGAATCCTTTGGATGGTTGTTTGCCGGGAGGTCAACCCGCTGATGCTGGGTGCTGGGGGGTGAAAGCGGCTGCTAGTACCCCTCTGGGAGCTTCTGGTAGAGAACGCCATTGGGGTTCTTCGTCTTCTAAATTGGAACAGCTCAGTCCGCACAGAACAGCTGCAGTGAAGAGCAGTGTGTGCTCTGTAAACCTTTATACTGTGTTTCAAAGAGGAAGCACAATAGTTAGAAACCCCACCTCTGTTGACACACAATGCAACCGGTGTCAGCACAAGCGGCACACAGTCTATTGCCCCCACACTCCATATGAAGTACCGGGGTTTTCAGCTGTTCTCTGTGTTTGAGAAGAGTTCCCCAGGTAGTTTGGCTTGCTTTGTTATCATTTGGAAAAACAGATAAAGCACACATAAACTGTTGAATCATTTATAACAGTGTACCTGCAGCCATACCCTTTATAGTCCTTTTGAACAAGCAAGCTGATTCTTACACCCATCTGCGGTGTATGAAATTAAAATGAGAGTTCACTGTATATGACAAGAGACTTAAAATATTTATATGTGCAATTAAGAATATATTTCTGTTGAGTAAGAAACAGTTTGGGCCTCAGGATAGCCTAGGACAGTGTATAAATAACTAGAATGGAGGCATCTGTATCTACCACTTTAATTCATTTTCTAGCAGGCACAAGCCAGTATTCAAACTGTAATTGGAAGGTGAATGCTGTAGTTAGCTTGAACTGAATATGCATTCATTTAGTATCAGAAAACTGTTATCAGATGAGCTCTGGCTTTCAGTGCAGTTGAAATTAAGCAGAAAGATTATTGCTTTGTCTATAGATAAAGTAATAGGAACAGGAGTATTTAAAATCCTCACTGCACACTTTAGTTCATGTATGAGCCACTGAGGGCCACAGAGCAGTAGGAGGTGAGATCAAGCTTCCAGCATAATGACCTTCCAGCCCTCCTGGAAGCCCAAGTTAGAGCAGAACAAGTTTCCATTGCACTGCCAGTACTTTAGTGTATTATTAATATCAGGTAGCACAATGAACACATATTGCTTGTACTGGTGAGCACAGCTGCTATTCAGCCTCGGGGCAAGGAAATTGGTGAGATACTAAGCTTTGGAGGCATTAAACTGTATACTGGAAGCATCCTCAGGTTTGTGAGAACAGCTAACCTGGGATATTAAGGCAAAGAATGAAGCTGTTGTACTTGGTTCTTCTGAGAACAGGCATCTGCCAGGCCAAAGTGATTAACATTCAGGGCAGGACTTTACTGCAGCAGGATGCTGTGGATTGTCTGTGGACCTTGAACTTCTTTGGGTGTAACTGATAATGAAAAACATTTATGACAGTTGAAACCAAAGTACACTAGTCATATCATTTGGTCTGTCACTATAGAAACTCAATCTTTGGTTCATTAAAAATACTCAGATTGAGTAAGAATTGATTGTGTTAGTAGGGCAGAGTTTACACCTCTAGAGCTTCAAGAGGAATACAGCAAGAGATCTTGCTACAGTTGCATCTCTTAGCTCTGTATTTCACTGCCTACATCTCTGGCAGTGTTTCATGATAAAGTCAACATTCTTCTTTGTCTTTTTAATATTTAGTAAAATTACATTCTATGTTACCTGGATGGTATTTTTCCTAAAAATACCACTTGAAAGTTCCTTTTTTTTTTTTTTGGTTGAGCAAATAGCAAAGGTTATCAACTTTCATATTTGCCTAGAAATGCAAACAGGTTGAGATTGGCTTTTGTGTGTGGGTCAAATTCCTAATCTGTGTATTCACAACTATCCCAGCTCCGTATGGAGAAGCAGCTGTGTACTTGGAATAGCAAAAACCATCTGCGTGTGTTGGTACCTTAGTGCAGATGCTTGAAATATACAGAAGCTGGATGCTATTTAGAAATGTAAGAATAGCATAAAAATACATTTTAGAATGACAGAGAAGTAAAATTAACTGATACTCAAGCATTCCTTAAACTTTCTTCTAACTTCACCAATACAGTGATCTGAATTGAAATGGAATCAGGATTAGGGCAGGCATTTACCTTGTGTTCTGGATCTGGTACTTTAGGCCAAGCTGAACCTTCAACAATTATTTTCCTTCCAGAGTTCTCTTGACTATTAAGCAGAAGTGCTCCAGGTGAATGCAACTGGAAACACGGATCAGTCATGTTGTACAGACACCCAGGTTACTGGGCTGAATTTTCTTAGCGTTCCAAATTGTCAAGTGACAGTTTCTCTGGACTTAAGATTTTGTGGATGCATCTATTCTAAAAAGTAAGCCAGAATATTTGTAAGAATATTATGAAGACCAGGATAGGCATCATTCACACTGCAGGTGGGCTTTGCTCCTGGTTTGTTTTCTTATTTTAGTAGGGTTTTTTTTCATGGAATATTCTGACAGGTTCTATAAATCACTGGTGACTGTAGGAGTGCACACCAGGGGCTGTACCTATGCCAGTAGCTGGGAGCAAGGCAAGGCCCAGGTGGGCTGAGGGCAAGTGGCTCCTCAGGGCTCCATCCCTGGGAGCAGCCACCAGCTCCATTAGAGGATGGACTATGCCCAGGTATTATCTGCAAGAATATGGGCTGCCTTCCTGTTACTGTTTTTAAACTATATTGGTTGTAACAGTAAGTTACTCAAATTGATGTTGAGCAATCTAAAAACATCTGGTGTCTGCAGTTTTGATCAGTGCTGAAGAAGTGCCATTAACCCTTTGCTGGTGCTTTAGTTCAGCAACGCAGTTTCCAACTCACAACTCTGCAGAGGACAATCCCTGACCATGTGTAACACTTCCTGTCAGTGACGTGCTTGGTGAATGGTTTGTGTGTACTGATAATAAAACATTCATGGCAACAGTAATCAATTGAAATATCACCTGTGAGACATAAGTTTACTGTGTCTTGGAGAGCAGCAAAAATAAGTCTTGCAGAGTTACGATAATATGTGCATGCCATTTAGTATTACTCACCTTCACTAACCAGTCATGGGTAACCAGACTTAGAGCTCAAGGTAAAAAGGCACACCCGGCTTTGGTTCTGCATTTGGGCTGCCTTTAGGAGAAACATCGCTTGTCTTTTGGCTGACTGAAGGACTTAAATAAAGAAAAGTCTTAGTTCAGTTTTTAGTGATGATCCAGCCCAGGAGGGAAACCTAGTGACCACTTATATGTCACTGTAACTGTGTTGCTGATCACAGTTTAGAATTTGTGTCATAAGAATTTGAATCTGAAAGATCTCTGACAATACAGTCCTGAAAGACTTCCACTGTACAGTGTCCAGTCAAGGAAGAGGAATTCCTTATTCAATATTCCAGCCATATTTCAGTATTTAATACTTCTGTGTCTGAGAAATTCCCCTCCTCTTCTTAACTTACTTGTGAGAAGTTACTTCCTAATCTGCACCAGACAAGTGGTTTACAGTCAAGGGAGCAGTTGTAAGATGAGCTTTCGGGGGAAAATCTGAGTGATTTTTTTATGTAGATATTATTTAAAATTATTATTTTTTGAAATGAGTGAAAAAATAAGTACTTAGGACAATCCTCCATCCTGAAAACAAACTTAAAATCAAATAGCATGATACTTGATGATGTGTTCCAGATCTTGGAGTGGTGCATAAGGCATGGGTTGGTTACATCCTTCTCCAGCCACAGGCTGAAAATAAAGTGAGGAGCTGCCTTTCCTGTCCCGGCTGCTCTCCTCCGGCAGGATCCCATTTCAGTGCCAACAACAACAGCTTCAGGCCATACAAATGAACCTTCTCTTTTTCTCCCCTAAAAGGATCATTAGCTCTAATACAATCTTACAGACTGCCAGGCAGATCTTTTCCCCTTGTAAAAGTTATGTGCAGCTGAGGGCTCAGTGGAATGAGAAAGCCAGCAAGCTGCAGAACATTCCAGCTTCCTGCTTTTCTCAGTTCTGTAATATTGGAATAGTTCTGTATGCGTGAGAAAATATTACCTATTTATTTGCTTCAGTAAGCAAATAGGATTTTCATGGCCCTGTGCAAATATGTGCACACACTGATAGCACAGCAGAGGAGACAGTCACACACACTCACGCACTGTCCTGCCTGGATTCACCTTTGTGTCCGTTTTCTTTTTGCTAGCTTTTATAAAACCCAAACCTTGTGTGTTAGGGACCTGACTTGGGTCATGTCGGAACCCCCAAACCTGGAGAAACACTCGTTTCGTTTTCAAGGGTATATTTGCAGGGTAAAATTTTCAGGGGGTTTTGCCTTGGCAGAAATACTGTCCTAGGTTCAGTGATCTGTGTATCGGGTATCCAACCAACAACAGGGCAAGAATGAAAACAGGCTGAAAATACATCTCAGTACTGCCCTGGAGAAGGTTGTGCGCTTTTGGGAACGGCCATTACAGAAATACTTGAGCAGACACGGTTTTAGGAGCCTCGCAGGGGTCACAGGTACCGACAGGAGAGGATCCACCGCAGCGCCTGCCCGGGGCCGGGGCCTGGTGTGCATCCGCCTGGTTGTCACTAGAGGCCAGCACACGCCTTCTGAAAGAGTTCCTGTTCCCATCGGCGCGGTGCCTGCTGCAGCGGGAGGCTCCGTGCTGGAACCTGAGCGCGGGTAATGAAATTCACAGATTACATAACAGAATTTCACATGTTACCCACTTTTCTGCGCCTGTATCCAGAAGAAGAATATTTTGCATAGCTCTTGCGGCCAAATGTTTGAAGTAATATTTCTCTTCCCAGCCACGAGCTGTAATTATGGGAGTTTAGCTTTGTGTATAGCAGTGAGCTTGTAAGCAGTGGCAACAAGTACTATACAGCTGTCTAAATCTTGAAAGCTGAATTGCTAAGGATGGGTATGTGCATTATCCCTTTGAATTATGCCCCTTCCTTTATGACTAATGCTTGAGTATCTTAATATTTAGTGAGCAGTAAACTCTAGACATGAAAGAAAAGGTTTCTTTGGGCTTGTTTCTACTTTTTTTTCCCTGCACAGCAGCAATGTTATTTCCAGTGGAACGTGTAAACTCACAGAATGTCTTGGTAGCTGAATTGCTTCCAGTGTGTTTGTTTTATGCATTTCATGCTTTAATGTCTTGTGTGCATGCTGGAGGGCTGAGTCGGCGCAGGGACTTTGTCTTTTAAGAGCAGCAGACTGTGAGTGTCTGCTCCAGAGAAGCACTGTAGAGTTGTCAGCTGCTGCAGCTGGTTTGTTCCTCCTTCTTTTCCCTGCCTGCTCCAAATAATTATTCCTCTCAACTCAAATACGTGTTTCTCAAATGATATTCCTTGTTTTCATTGCTTTCTATAGGGCCTAATAACAACCTATCAAATGTCCTTTTGACTTGTCCTTAGGATGTTGGAAAGCAAAAAACAATTACCCCTGAAGTCTAGATAGTTATTGAAAGTGCTTTTGCCACAGCTGATGTTATGATTTTATGCCTTTAAGCTTCTGATGCATATTCAAACTTTCAAAAGGCAAATTAATATGTCCAGAAGGAGCAGCCATGCACCTGCTTCAACATTAGGTCATGTCTAGTGCTATGAGCTGCTGTCACAGGGGCAGCAGACTGTAAGATGTTGATGCTTCAGCTTAATATGATATTTGGGCAAACATTTTTTTATGCCAGCCCCCGGATGTGTGGCTTAAGAGACTCATTTCACTGTGGTTGTACAGTTAAAAGTACCTCAAGAATCCACATTAAGAAGGAATGAAGAAATGGACTGAGGAAGGAATTCTGAGGAAGCAATGCATACTGAAAATTCACGCATCATTTCACAGAGCCAGAAGTACGAGTACAGTCAATAGTTAAGATGCTTTTGGCATATAATTCTGGACCTGAGGAGGATGGGGGGTGCAGGCCTCTCAAGCCTTATTCTTCCCTTGCTTCCCTGTTTATAGATCCTTCCCTTTTCTAAATGATTCATCCACAGGACCAGGCATCTCCCAGCAAAACTGTAGAAACCTTTATAGGTCAGGGTGTGGACATTGTGAAATGTTTTACCGGCTCTTCTGCCTATTCTCTCTCCTTCAATAATAGCATGTGAACAGTGGTTTTAGCAGTGCTATAAATGCTGGATTCTCCTTTCTTCTTTCTGAAACTACTTCATTAACTCTGCACCTGGATTAACAAGGCAGCAGAAAGCAGAAATTTCGCATTCTACAGAAATGTCTTGTTCATAAATAAGAAAGAAACCTGCCAATGTGTGGCCACATCACCAGAAGGAATGTGTGATTAATAGCACAAACCACTGTGGCATTACCTCATTGCAGACTTCTTCCAGGGGATCAACAATTCACTTACCAAAGCTGCGTATTGTAATATACCTTAATAAGTTTTACCATTTCTACAAGTGAAATGAGCTCTGACTCATACATGTCCTGGAGTGCAGTCAAGTCTGTTATAAATCACCTTGGAGGATTATTTAGTGCAGGACTTCCTTAAATGGCAGGTGAAACTACAAGCAGTGATTTGTGAATGCGGATGGTTTCAGCCTCCTTTTATAGACTGTGAGCTCCTGTGGCTTGTTAGTTTGCAGGAGTATTGTTACATCATTCCTTGAGACTTAGAAAGAACATTCTCTTCTCTTGATATTTTTTTGTTATCCTATTCCATTTATGGGAAATGGTATACATTCACCTTAAGCGGGTTATTTTGTGTGATAGTTCAGACTTTTAGAACTGCAGTTTCTTTGGGCCTGGGTCAGTCACTGCCTTGATGTTGAAACAGCACTTCTGTGTATATTTAATACTGAAGTAGAATTAATCCCAGCTACTGGAGTTTAATCAGTTTTAATGCAAAGAATTAATAAAACTATTTTTCAAGCAGTACAGAATCACACTCCTTAAAGTTTCCTTTCCTTCAAGACACTGATCTGAGACTAAGGGAAGGGAACATGTACGCCATTTCTTTTTTAAAGTCCCACAAAAAGTACAGCATCACCAAAGGCACCCAGGCCCAGTGCTCTTTATGGACTGATGAGTAGAGCTATTGGCACATGTACATTGAAGAACATCATCAGTGTGCAGCGTCTTGCCCAGCAGTACATGCTGGAAATGAATCCATCAAGTTCTCTCTACTGTGCCATCAGGTACAGAAAGCATTGCAGTAACTAGAGAATGGCTCTTGGGGAAGTTATATTATCTAATAGCTGGGTAAGTAGAAGCTGTGAAGTGATGAAGTCTCATTTAGTCGCTATCAGTGGCTTTCTCTGCAGCCTTGAGCAACTTGTGTCATCTCTTTTCCAGTTTCTCAAGCAATAAAATGGGAATGATAATATTACCCCCCTTCATTATCTCCCTAACTTCATCTCTCGGCATGTTATGAGAATAGAATGGTACCAGTGCATGCAAGTGGTAAATAGAAGTATCATTAGTTATTATGTAGGGAGCAGACATACCCTAATACATTTAGAAAAGCATAGCTTATCTGCCAGAACACAAGTTCAGAAATAATGAATAACCACTAGATACAGGGCAACATATGGCTGGGGACGTGGCATCATAAACTGGAACAGAAAGGAAATTGGCAGTTGTACAGAGTATTCTAAAGCCATGAAGAACCCCCCAGAAATAACCCACTTTTGCCACAGAATACTGCTTTTATTTAGAAACCAGAACGTTGTGTAAGTAGTGCTTGTATGCCTAAGGACTGCCTGGTTTACTTCATGTGTTAGAGCTATGGCCCTGTACTGGTGTTTGTAAACAGAGCAGACGGTGAGGTCAGTGTGAGCTGTGCTGGTCTGACCATTACAGAATGCACTGGCACAGGGGTGAGAGGAGGTTAAAGCCATCAGGGAAGTGGTGTGGAAGGGGAATTCTGCTACAGCTTGGCCAGTGCCATTGGGAGTGTAGCCAGGCCTAACACCAGAGTGTGCAGCATCTCTACCACTGTGTGAGGGGACACTAGGGCATGAGTAAAGGCAATGCATTGCTCAGGAATGTTAACGAAGGACGGGTGTGTTCTATAAAGCATGTCCATTTTTTGTTTTTCCTTCTTTCCCTGTAGTTTAGCACAAGCAGAACCTAGCACAAAGCAGAGATACTTCCCTTTGATTTGGAAATAATACTAATTATGTGTATCACAGCAATGGGGTTATGCTCTGTAAATGTGATAAGGGAATACAGCTTTAAATTACAGAGAAAACTGTTTAAGAAAACCTGGGCGTATTTTGTCCAGATGCTGCAAACACCAGGTCTGGCTTGTTGAATCTGGTAAGCCATAAGGAAGGACATTGTTAATTAGCCAAGAGTTACTAATCCTGTACTACAAGTTTTACCCAATTTAAAGAAACCATTAGGTAATCCATTCAATGCTTTTGGGATCTCTTTGTGCAACAGGGGTGGAGAGTTGGGGGGGGGGGGCAAAGGGGAATCCTGAGCTGGTCCTAACATGCCAGTAGGAAAACATTGTATCACGGAGATGGACTTTGTAATAAATCTGCATTTTCTTTGAAATTTTCACTTTCTTATGTAAGCCTTGTTTCAAAGGAAAGCTGGGAGCAGGAATCCTGTCTGAGAGTGCCTTAGGAGTGAGTACGAAAGAGCACAATGACAGTTTTGCTCATGAATATGAGACTGCCCTGAACACACTGGTTTATATGCAGACATTGACTTTGGAATGCAAATCTGTACAGGCATTCACTGTGCTCCATTTTGTCTCTCTTCGTTCTGCTTTACAGTCTTCCTCTAACAGGCCTGATAATAGTCCTCTTTTTCTTGCTCAGTTTTTGGCTTTGTGTATCACTGGGAGTTCTCCTGTTGCTATGAGGGTCTCCTGCTTGGCAGTGCTTGGGCTGATGGGAGAAGGGGGAAGAAGCTTGAACTTCGCTTAAGCATTTGGGCCTCTCCCTTGCCCGTAGCACACGCTGCATACACCAGTCTGTCCTGACCACTGAGCCCATCACCAAACCCAGGGAACATTAATGTGAAAGCAAATAACTGAAATGTGTCAGTGAGAAAAAAATGAGAGTATCTGGAAAAGTGCTTGTGGTCTCTGAAGGAAGGGGTGTAAAGGCAGTTGCAGAAAATTTCTCTAAAGCTGAAGAACAAAGAAATGTTTCTGAGGTGACTGCTGCAGTAAAGTGAGTGTACTTTACAATAACGCTGCTAATAATGCTGTTTTAAATGGTGACATTGAAACGTTGTACATAGGGAAGTCTAATAGTTTTGCTTATGCAAATGTCATGTATACCTTGTGTCACCTCTTGTCTTCTTTGTCTTCTTTGTTATGTCCTTCCAGTTTTATACCTCCTGAAACAATGAGATTTCTGCAGTCCTGACCTATGTCAATAACCTGCCACTTGGGTGCATGTGTGAGAAAAAGCAAAATAGTAAATTCCAATGACCAGACAAGTAATGGAAAAGAATTTATTGGCTGCGGTGAGGTATATGCTGAGAAACATAAGACCAGCAGAAAAGCTGAGAGATTATTCACTTTAAATTATAGTTAATTTGCAGAGCAATAAATGAATCACAGATGGAGATTCATGCCCCAGTGAGATGTGCATAGTACATATATTACCAGCTCAGCCAGTCATTTCCATTGAATAGCTTTTCTTTGGCATTTTGATGACTAAAAGCTCTTTAAATTTACAATATCAGCTCTACTTAACTCTGTAGGGCACCTTTGATCATCGAGCTGCACACCATGGGAGGAGAGAGCTCACAACAGGATCCCTGTTTTACACACAGGGAGACCAACATAACAGCACATAGGTGCACAGAAGGGTTGTCGCAGCTCAGGCTGCCAAGAAAGCCAGGAGTCAGCAGAGCTTTCTACTTCATGCTTGCTGGTGGATCTCATTGATGGTGGAGGACACCACCTGCCCATTCACACTGTCGTGGACAATTGCTTTGATCTTTCTTTTGGTCAGCCCAGCATGTTCTGAAAGAAGAAGAGAGCTGAGTTAGACAAGAAGCAGTGCTGAGAGAAGCTGATGCAGGGAAAGCTTCATTTACAGTCATTTACCAGCTACCTCCTCAACTGATTTATCTTCACATGTTGCCCTTTAGGTCAATACTTATTACTGCTCTTTGTGAAATGTACTGCCAGAAAGTCACCCCAAGTCTTGTCCAGGTCAGGGCAAATGAATAACACAGCTCCATCCCAGCCAATGCAAATGTAACTTCAGAGCAGATTCTCCTGCATGTCTGTAGGTCATGCTCATGCCGGATTGTGAGTTGCCAGACATGCAGATTTATTGTTTGTTCCCAAGCCCTAACACAGTTTTAGTCACTAAATGGAGTCTCTGTGCCTCCTCCTATGCCATGAAAGCTTTAGTCCTGAGTCTGAGCGTTGCACTTGTGTTTGGGTAGCAGAGGTCAGTCTGAAGGTACTCCATGAGTGGCAGCCCCAGCAGAACGTGCTCTGAGGTGCAGCCCTTCACAGGACCAATGGATCATGGGAGTTATTTTATAATATGGCCTGCATGTACAATAACTGGTCTGAAAACCTTTCACAGCTCAGTCATGGAAGGGTAACATTATTCTGAGTAGAATATGATTGGAAATAACAATAATGGAGAGTCTATAGAGAACCAAATAGGGGGCTTTTACCTTTAGCTCTTGCATCACATTTTCTTGCGATCCTGTAAGGATAATGAAACAGAGAAAAGATAATGATTATGCTGATTTCCAGAAGTTCTTCATCCCCTTCTGCTCACTGATTCTAAGGAGACCTCCCACCACTGGGAAAAGAGAAACATA
Organism: Neopsephotus bourkii; assembly: GCF_033783945.1. Lineage (NCBI taxonomy): Eukaryota > Metazoa > Chordata > Aves > Psittaciformes > Psittacidae > Neopsephotus > Neopsephotus bourkii. Next base: position 300,657 of record NW_026901578.1, read on the forward strand.
ATGCTTTCACACCACGAGAATTTTTCTTCTTGGGATAGTCTCAGCTACTGATACTCTGACCTGAAGCCAGTCCTGTGGACACTGGCTGTTGTTCGCTGTGGGCAGCTGCCCTGTTCTGCCTGTGTTAGGAGTTCCTCAACCTGATCCCCTTTGGCTTCTTACAAATAACCCTGTAATTGGTGCTGTGTTGCGGCCTCTCTGAGACTGTCAGCTCTGAAGGGTGCTAAGCTTCCTTGTTCTGATTTTGGGTAAAGAAGACAATACTCTGTATACAAGGTGAGAGAATAAGCAGTAGAGGCTCCAGGACTGCTGCAAGCAGAGGCTTCAGGCAGGGCAGGGATGGGGAGAAGCAGCCAGCATCAGTGTCGGAATGTGCTCTGCCCATTTGCGTGCTTGTGACCAGCCAAAAAAAAATTGAAACTTGTCTTCAGGCTTCTTTTTGATCTAGAATTTGTTTGAAATATAGAAAATGGCTCTGAATTTTACTGAACTTGGCATTTTCTCCTTTGCTGAGGCTGGCATGCTGTGGGAATATAGGGTGGTTTTTTTCTTTAATGAAAAGTGATATTAATTTAGGTAATCCCAATCCCATGGGTACAGGTTTCTCTGTATACCAAGTGGTTCAGGCTTTTTATTATGATCCATCCCATTAAAATACCAACCCTTGATGTAGGCTGGAACTCACAAGCTTTGATTAAGCATAAACAAACAAACAAATAAATAACCCGAATATGAGAACTCTCTTCTCATCTGTTCCAGTCCCGGCGGCTCTGCCTTACCCGTCAGCATTCCCTTCCAGCAGCAGGCGGTAGGTGGAAATTTCCTTCTCCAGGCGGGTTTTGATCCCAAGAAGAACCTTGTATTGGTTATTTTGCTGCTTAATGTCATGACGAACCTGGCTTAGGTCTTCCTCACATTTGGAGATGATCTGCTGCATGTTTTGAAGTGCAACAGCGTAGTAATTCCGAGTGTCAGCCAAGGTATCTTCCAGCATGTGTTTCTGACGGAGTAGATAATACCAATACCATGATTAGTGTTTATGTGGTAGTCACAAGGCAGAAATGCCAGCAAATTTGGTCTCTAGCTAGAAGATTGCAAAATTAAGACTGTGGTAATTTAAACACTCAGACATTTGCATGACTATTCCTGTGAAGGCAGCAGGATCATAAGGCTGTGTCGTGTGTGCATAATGAGAGGCAAAACCTGAGTGATTTACCCCTCAGTGGTTCTGCTCACAGGCTGCGCCCCTGGAACTGGTGACTCTTTGTCTGTCTTGCATTTACTGCCCAGAATTGCTCTGAAGTCTCCAAGCCATGAGTATGTGAGCTTGAACCATACAAGAGCTGAGTAACACTTTTGAAGATTTCCCACCATTTTTCACAGTTCATATATTTCATGTATTCTTATAAGGGTTATAAATATGAAATTTTACTACTATCTGACTTCAAGGCCATTTTTTCTTTCTAGAGTGTGGAGTCAGCTATCCCATGATAGTATCTCTTTATTTTGTTTTAAGGAGAGCCATAAAGTTTTCCCTTCTTGTCAGTGGTCTCAAATCTATTTTACATATTCTGGTAAAGCCAAGTGTGGTCCAAATTTCACAGCAATGTCACTGATACTTTAATAACTACAGTGGAATTGTGCTGCACTATGGGTTTGAATGAAGAGCTGGTTCATGACTTGTTTCTGAGAATATATGAAGTAACCAGCCAGAGATGTCTGCAGTTGATACCTTACTCATCTGTGCCTGCAGCTCGATATCCAGGGACTGTAATGTACGTGTGAGATCCTTGATCTCGGTCTCATTGCGCTGTATCTGCTCTGGGTTCGGGGTTGCTGCCAGAGACATCGCTGTGCTCTAGGGAGCAAAGGCAAGAGAAAAGCTTTCTGAGTTTGGTCAGTCACATACAGCAACATCTGTGAAATGAGCAGGAAACAGCCATTACCTGTTCCTTGTACCAGCTGTCCAGGCTTTGACGATTCTTTTCGATGATGGCTTCATAATCTTCTCTTATTTCTGCTAGAATCTTGGCTAAGTCCTCAGGAGGTGCTGCGTTTACTTTTACATTGACTTTGAAGTCTTGTGATGAGCGATTTGCTTCCATGTTCTATTCATATATTAGCAGAGGAAACAAGCAAACTTGTTTATGAAGGTGGAAAGTTTTCATCCCTGTCTTGTCTCCTTCAGTTCCACCCTCTCACAATATCTCTAGTATTTTTTCATTATGGTAGGTTAATTGTTATCTATATTCAGTTAACACTATTTGGAGAATTGATATATGAATAACACTGTGACGTGACTTAAACCAGTGACTTACATCTGGTCCTTTGGCAAAACTGTGCCAGAGAGCTCAATAAAAACCATGTGAGAAGATCTCTTCATAGAACATTCCTGGCAGATACATGCTTGCTGAAGCACTGCCATTTTTTATTTATTTAACTATTAGGAACCCAAAACCTTTGATGAAAATCTAACAGTAATTTCATCTTTCTTCCCCTGTATGTTAATATTTATGGAACTGTAAGTTTACAGGAGAGCAATGTAAAAGTTCTGTGTAATTGTTAAAGGAATAATTGGATTAAAGCATATAATTACTGTGTAAACAACATAATTACAGGACAAGTCAAGCAGGTCTGGGAACATTCCTGTTGCTGTAGCACAATCTTATGTGCTAGGTACCATTTTCACAAGCACTAAGCAAAGCAGCATTTCAGGGTATGACATCACGGCCTCCAAAATGCAGATCAAGACATCACAGCCTCCAAAATGCAGATCAACTGGCCAGACCGATGTCTCTGGTGGTTGCCCTGCTTCCAAGAACTGTTTTATTCCAGCTGTTCAGTAGTATCGTTGGCTGTAAGGATATAAGGATACTACAGCCAAAGGCAGCTTCACCTGCTGCTGTGTAACCCTTGTGTTTCGACTATCCATTCTAATAGTCCACAGATCCCAAGTAGGATGTTTGGTTCTGCCTTAGGTAATAACTGAAAACAACGTCCGATGAAGCAAAATGAAAACAGTGTCGAGCAGTGGCATTGTATATGTGGGAATAACAGGGCCCACGGGGCTATAGCTCCAAGAGGATGCAGAGCACTGTGTTTTTGGATAATTAATAGTATTATCTAATGACTGTGGTCAGGGTTTTCCAAGAGTAAGTCCTTTGACTTGATTTCAGCAACCATTCCTATTGGAATGAAGGTCTGTTTAGCCAGGTCAGCTGGCTGATGTGAACTCGAGAGGTCCCTTCCAACCTCAGCCACTCCTCTGTGCTCTGTGATTGTGTGAAATGGTATATCCAGAGTGGAGGAAAAAGTCTGTGATGAGTAAAACTCACCAGCAAGCAGTAACAATTCCTACTTACTTGCAATCTGTGTGTATTTGTATCTAAGTATTTCTGAGGACATTCCTGTCAAATGTGTAAGATATTATTAGCTATGTATGACAGATGGATAGATAACTAGAAAAGAGTGGGAGAAAATACAGCAATGTTATCCTCTCTGAAATCCCAGGTTAGTGGATAAAGTAGCACACAAAGTTTGTGCCTCATCTGACTCTCATTGGCCTGTGTAGAAACACGGTTTGGTTCTGAATCATCAATGCCATTTATAGACTGTGGATCTTCCTCAAAGTTAATTACATGGTAGCAAAGATTTGTGTGATAGGGTTTTACCAAGTGGAACTTTTCCTACCTCCTCATGGTCTTTCCTCCTGAGGATGTGCTCTTCTCTCAAGCCCTCGATTTCCATTTCCAGGTCTGTTGTAATAATGGTCAGGCCATCGAGCTCCTTCCGCAGGTTCTCCACATCAAGCTGCACTCCCTGCCTGCGCGACTTCTCTGCTTCATACCTTTGGGAGGGAAAAGAAGTCGGCTTGCTTGAGTCTTCTGTGTAGGGAACTAGAGAGAACATAGCACCCAAGGAAACACATTCTATTTCTAAAATACATTCTATGAATATTCTTGTATAGTCTTAATAATCAGATGGGTTTCATTACTGGGTTTCTTTCTTCCTCACAATTCCTCCTATATAATAGGAAATAATTGCTCTTTCTTTCATTTTCCTTTTTTGCATTTTAACATTCACCGTGAAAGCTTTGAGAGCATGCTTCTCAAAAGTTTGCCAGTGAAGATGTGATAACAGCATCAACAATCAATGCTTGCTATAGTTTTTCCAAACTGGTCACTTTTCAGTCCTTCAGAAAACAGGGGTAATGTAATGGGAGCCAGTTCTTAACATTCCTCTCTAACCTCTTGCAGTTTGCCACTTGTATTGAGGTGGTCAGAAAGACACCACCATGTCTTCCCTTGGGTATATGAAGCACTTTTGCTCCTCAAAAATCTCTCGCTTTACCTCATTTTTTGTGGGCTCTGGTAGGTTTTCTATGTTCAGTCCCTCAGACTCATTTTGCAAGTTTCCTTTTGTGTCACTACTGAATGATAATGGAAGAAGGGCCAGGCCGGGCAGAAATGCAGTGCTCAGAGGATTTAGGTTTGCTACAGTATCACCAAAACCTGGGAGATTATTTAATAGCTCCTCATCATCTGTTGAAAATAAGACAAATCTTTATGACTTCTGAGAAGTCTGACTGAGAAGACTTGGAAGCAGAAGTTACTGCAGGACAGGTATTGCCTGCAGAGCTGGATGGAAGAGGTGATGCATACAGGAAATGGATTGGGACTGGACAGGGGAAGCGCAGTGCAGGCAAGGGTTAATTTGTATTCCCAGGTGACAGTTTTAAGTGCCTTTTGTCACAAGTATCAAGTGTCTGCTGTAAAACCTGCTCTTCAGGACCTGAATTAAGTATCATAAACAGGGTGACTCAAGACTGTTCAGCAATCGTTTGTGGGTTTTGCATCCTTTTTATCCTTTCTGGATTCTTTTCCTGTTCTACATTGGTTTTATTTGCCCAGTATCACCAGAAAACCTCCGTGAAGTCAGTTGCATATTGGATTATCTAGAAAAAGCCATATTTTGCTTAACCCTCTTTCCACCTCAATCAGGAAACCAAAGAAGAACTTACTTGAGCCTGAAGTCTTCAGATGCCATGTTAGCGTTATCAATTTGTAAAAGGATACTGGCATTGGTGATCTTGCTATCCTCAATCTGGAAAACAGAGAATCCAACAGGAGACTCAGCATTGCCCCATGGTGCTGGTGAATAACCTGTGCTGGGTTAGACTCCCAGCTGCTTGTAGGAAGCATCTAAACAGTAGAATTCCCATGTTACACAGTATACATGAATTAAAGCAGCTTAGTTTCCTGATTCACGTAGATGTTTCTGCAGTTTTTGTCTGTAATCTTACTTTTCCCTATGTTTTATTTTTCTGGATATGAAGCAGGATGAGTCCTCTTATTCCTGGCTAGGTAGAGGATATGAATAATGTTACACAAACTTCACAGGATATTATAGAGTAACAATCACTGTCTTCCTCTCTTTTTTTGTGAACTGATTTTGTTTCTGATTAGCATAGCTGGAAGAGCAGCCGTGGTCATCTTGAGGGCAAATTTCAGTAAGAATTATTAAGCTGTGTCTGAATATAATCTAAATGCTGTAATGAATCCCATGCTGATCAGTAAGCCTGTGCAGGGACACCTTGCTGCAGCAGTGGTGGGGTGCAGACAAGAATGGCAGGAGCCCTCCAGTCTACCATGTGCCTTAGTCTGAAATTGCCTGATTGTCTTTTTGAGAATAACACTGGCATGTAGTCGTCATGGTCCAGCCAACTATTCACCTATTCTTGTTATTCACTGAATCCTCCAGCAGTGTGGAGGGATTAATTCAGGTTTCTCTTTTTGCTTTGGGATGTTGATAATTGCCCTAAAAGTTGCAGGAGAGAGTGCATGGCATCATTCACTTAGTGTACTCTGCAGGCACTGAAAAGGCTTGTAAGCCCTGTTAACACAAATAGCTTTGAACTATAGATCTGAATACAAACCCCTCAGTATTCCAGTCAAAATCTCTGACAGAGTTCTAGGAGGAATTCATATGTAATTAGTAGGATCTGGTAACTGAGGGATCTTGTGTCCTTTTCTAACACAGAGGAAGGAGAAGCAGGGTTGCAGTTTCAAGAGCTGCCTTTGCTCAGCACTGACATAGCAAACCAAGGTGTGCTATGGCTGTGCAGAAATCATTAGCCATTTACAGAGCTCTCAGCGCCTTGGAGTAAGACTTCCCACACCTAAATGAATCACAGAGAAATGAGGAAATGACAAAATTGTCCTGAAGTGTCAAAAGTTTACCTCTCACTGTAAAGAAGAAGGTGCCTGTGGAATGTTTTCACTAATCTGTTAACAGACTGCACATTCTTGAGCAATTAGCAGCACACCTCCAATCCTGCCCTGGGACATGATCAAGGCCAGCTGAAGAAGTGTAACAATCCCCTTCATGTGTTGCTGCCTGGAATTTGTTGTCAGAGAAGAGGCAATTCTTGAATCCATCACTAGAAAATGGTGTATTTTACCATGGAAGGTAACAAGGCGTTGAGGAAGCAACATGTGAGTTCTTCCACTTTGTGCCATTTCGTAATAAAAAAGCAACAAAGCAACAGTTACAGAAATGCTTTACGAGTCTGTGCTATCAAAGCAGTTGTCAGTGTCCTGTCACTTGCTGGATGACGCCCATTGCTATCCCAGTAACAACACATTTCACATGTGGCTGTTCAGCTGGTTAGAATTACACAGAATTCTTCACCACATCCCTCATGAATATGGGTGCATCACTAATATCAACCCCCAAACTTACAGCTAACCTGATTAAGAACTCACACATTATTATATGTGAAATACACTCAAATTCCTTCTCAAACAGGGTTTTATCAAGAAGCTTTCCTGCACTGACTTCTTGTGTCTTTTATCCACCAGCATTGAGCCTCGCTTCTTGAGTGTTTTGTAAATCAGTTTGCTGCTTTAGTGGTATCAATCTTTGCATGAGATCCGTGAGGAACTTCTGCTGTTTTACTTTGTATCGGGGTTGGAATGGAGTCAGGCTGGAGTCAGGCAACTTGTTGCTCCATCTGACACATTTGTCCAGAACTCGGACATCCAGGGCAGAGCGTGGACCAAAATGCAGGACGCAGATGACTATGTGTCTCCAAGTTTAGGCAGACAGTGTATCATAGATGTTCTGGGTTATTGGATGCAGAAACCTAAATTTTGTCTCAATTTAATTTTATGTCCTCCATTAGTTTCACCTTTTTAATTAATGCTTGCTTTAATTATGGTTAATAATGAGATGCTGTATTTTCACTCATTTTATTGGCTGTCATGTACTAATTGCAATAATTTATAGAGAAAGTAAAAATTCTGGGTTAAACGCCTGAGCTGTCGCCTGTAAATAACCCTTCACTAGCTCTTCCCAGCATGGGCACCGCAGCCAGGACAGCCTTAGCTCTCACAGCTGCCTGGAGCCAGCAACAGCTCTTTAAGTGGTGAGGGTTAAAATTAAGTGGTTTGGGTACAGCCTATTCAAAAGTGAGGCTTTACCCCAGTCAGCACTATTCAGTCGTACTGTCTGTCTTCCTAAGTCTTACTAATGCCAGATCAATGTGAACACGTTTATATTCTCGATGAACAAGTTTTTATCTCTGGATCAATTAAAAAGAACCCTGCTCAAGAGCTAGGGCTGGAGACAGATGACCTTTCTTTATCCTTAGAACTAGGTGATGACAATTCTGGCTCTCCTTCCACATTGTCTGTGGTCAGAGTGCCTCATCTTCTGCCTGGAGGCAACACATTTAACACCGAGCAGGGAGTTTGATTAAGTCCCCAGCCTTAGTCCCCAAAGCTGTGGGATAATGCCATCTCCAAACCCTCTTGAAAAACATTCCTTAGGGTCTTGAGAATGCCAAGCAACCATGGTAGAAAAAGTAGAGCAAAAACTAAAGCACCGTGTTTGGAGTAACTTTGGGTTTTGCCCCGTATGGCTGTGTAAAGTTAATGACACTGATTAGTCACACAGATGGTTCCAGCGCTAAGTATGTTCATTAGGAATCCTGATTAATACTATGCTTGAATTTGAAGACACGTGAGTTTGGGAGATTGAAAGAGTTACTGTTGCACGTTAATATTAACGACTGGCAAGAACCAGAAATTCTCCTTTTAATTATAGTGAAAACATCCACAAGGAATTTGTCACTGCTATTTTCTTAATTACAATGAAGTATTTTTCCATCTGATTACATAAGCTCATTGGACCCAAAACTCCTGTAGTTTCATTGTCTGCCACCACAGGAATCAAAGAACCAAAATGCAACAGTATGTCTAAAGAGAGCACGCATGAAAGAAGGCAGGCTCTTCAGCTTGCCTGCTTTGTAATTTGCTTGAATACATGTGCAGTCAAAAAGACCAGCTTCTGCCAGATGTAGTTACTCCAACCACAGTTTCATGTACAGAGATGAACACTTGGCAGTACAAACCCTTTTATGCTACAGCTCTTGCAGAACCCCCCTTTGCCATCTGCAACCTTTCTTTCCTTCCAGTACCCCACTCTCCTTCTCGGGAGCCCAAAGAATGTACATGCCCAGGTCCTGTACCCACTTGCATTAGTATTTCTAGCACTGAAAAGGTTTTATTTAACTTTCTTTAAAGGAAAGCCATCAGCAGAAATGAGCACCCAGATTTCTTAAAAAAGCACAGAATGACACAGTTACTTGCAGCTGTGACTTACCTGTCTTTGCATGTCAGTGACGTTTTGCTCGTATTGGTTGAAGTCATGCCTCTTGCCGTGAGACTTTGTCTTGTGCCACTCTAGGATGCAGCTTTCCAGCTGAGCATTAGCTGCTTCTAAGGAACGGACCTTGTCCAGATAGGCAGCCAAACGGTCATTCAGGTTTTGCATAGTCTGTTTCTCATTCCCACCCAGGAAGATGCTTTCCCCATGGTGCTCGCCGAAGCCTCCCCAAGGTGCCCCTCCGCCAGCAGCCAGCCAGAGGGGTCTGGCGGAGGAGAAGGAGGTTTGTGTGCTGCTGGCACCACCACCTGCACTTGACGGTCTGAAAGCAGTTCCTGGCTGGGCCAGACCACACCCTGAACTACCCCTGAGGGACCCAGAAGAAAATTGGAAAGGGCCTTGGCTGGTGCTCATGTTAGCTCTGGTGTGAATCTAACCCAATGTTTGACTGACTACCGCTGAGCAGCTTCTTAGCCTTCCCTAAGCAGCTTTATGCCTTTTCCTGTGGGAGTTTCCCTTCGATGAATGACTACAGCAACAAGATTGTGTCATCATGAAACGTGCTTCCTCTTGGTCAATTCTGAAGCATTTATGAGGCTGCACACACTGTTGTTATTTGGAATCTCAGCCACATACCGGGCTGCTTTCCTTTTGGTTGTTTTGGTTTTGTTTTTTTCTTTCTCTTTTCATATGATAATGGTGAGGTGTGGCTACAATCAGGAGGTGTGGAACAGGATCAGCTCTGCCTCAGACTTTTCTCTAGCCCTGCAGTTAATATGTTATGTTTTTCTGTGTATGAGGTGCAGAGGATCAGCCGTTCCAGACTACATAGAGAGGATGGGGCTCTCAAGACACTTTCTGTCTGTTGTATTTCTCTAGTACTACAGCAGATTGTGAATCCCAAAGCACATCCCATTAAGCTGTCGTTAACATACTGCACAGCTGCAGCCTGTGAGTGGCTTTAAGGAAGTTGTCCAACATTTGCCATTTGACTAAAACTGCAGTCCAAAGTGAGGAAGGCTTAGCTAGTCCCTCCAGCGATCCATCCCTGGTGAAATACAGGAGAATTGGATCTTAACAATCTTTCCTAATGATTTTTTTTAATGATTTGAGGTGCCGTTGTATTTCCATAGTCTTTTTGGAACCCACAGTAATGGAGATATATGCTGTTACCAGTGTCAATACTATGAAGGTATTTATATGTTTAGCTATAGAAAATATTTAGAATATGAGTTTGTAACAACACTAAAAGAATTCAAGTGATTATTTAAAGCTGCCAGCCTGAAATACTGACCTGGAAATCAGCAGGAAAAGCCTTTCTCAGAAGTTTCAGTGACTTTTGTCACACTTCATGAAATACAGAATAGGCAGGTCTGGTTTTGGCAAGGGTTTTGTGACTCCTCGTGATGCTCAGGAGATGGTGACGGGGTTACTTGGTTTATCCTCCTCGGAGGGAGAGGAGGGAGGAAGCAGATGTGAGCAGAGGTGGGAAGCTGGGTGGACATGGGCTCTCAGCACCAGACACGGTGCCGAGTTGGAGGCTCAGCTCTGTGCCAAGCTTACCCAGCACTGTTACTCATTTGACTGGGTTGGAGGGACCGTGCAGAGCAGAATTGCACCATCCTGGAAGAAACCTGACGGAATCGTTATTTTCTCTGTTTGTTTCACTTGAGGTTTTTCAGTAATACAGGACTGCTGCACCTCATCCCTCTCGGGATGCTTCCCAGTCCCCATCCTGGGAATGAGCAGGTCCTGAGCTCCTCCTTGTGGCTCTCCTCGGCTCTGCTCAGCACCTCTTGGTTTTCTTTTTACCAGTTTCATTTCCACGGAGTACAGATCCATTCTTTCTCCTCATGCACTTCATTGTACAGAAATGCCAACACTTTTAACTGTGTGGGGAAATGGATCACTGAAGATAGGCGTCTGCAGTAAGTCTGAGGTTTGGCTATCACAGAGTCTCCTGATAACAGGTACAGTTCATAGTGACAGTTCAGTGTCAGCCCTGCAGCTGAAGAGGTAGCAGAGCTTAAAGCTCCAGCCAGAAAACGAAGGCCTAAGCTGAAACCCAAAGAAATTCTAATAGAAGCAATGATATCCTGATGGTATTAGCTCATTCAGACTAATTTCAGACTGAATTTTCTAGCCTGGCAGTTCAGCCAGCTAATGTTCTATGAAATATGACACTGAAATATAACTACATATATGTGTACATAATACTACGTGAAAGAAAATGAATCCTTTGTTTCGTGTGGAATTTCTCAGTGGGATTCACAGCTTGCCTGGCAGTGAGGCTGACAGTGTGTGGCACAGAGCAGCCTCTCACTTCACAGTAGTTTCATGAAATACGGAGCCATCATGGGGTTTTTTTGCTGGCAAGTCATTCCCTGGCACAGAGGATGTGTTTCGTCTGAAGCACAACCCTTTCAAACTGGAAAAGTTGCCACTCAGTTTTCATCAACTCTTGCTGAGGATCCATGGAGAAGACCAAAAAACCACGGTACGGAATGAAAGCAACGGTGAGTGAAGAGAGAACCCGCTGTCAGCAGATGGCACCATTGGATGGGGACTTGCAGCCTGCTCTGCCTGGGAGCTGACCTGGGCTGGCGGGACCGGGGCTGCCTCGTCCCCAGTGGCTTTGTTTGGGATTCCTACGTGTTTTACTGAATTGGACCGTGAAAAGCGAACTGAGCTGAATTTATAGGCTGCAGTTTAAGTATGGGCAGAATATTTGGACACCTGCGTTGTACAAGTGAAGATCCAGCGACCATCACTGATTGATTCAACTCCCCCATCAGCAATACAAATGGATCATGGCCTCGGGCCATAGGATCTCTCTCCTGCAGTCTGAGTGATACAGATAATAGGCACCTCATTTCTGGATCAGGAAAAATACCGTTTGTACTGTTTGGTTTGTCTTTTCTGGTAGATTGTGATGTTGCTTTGCTCCTTTCCATTCTTTCCTGTGGGAATACCAGCAGTGGCACACCAAAGGCCCTACAGCCTCCTTTAGGGCTCAGCTGTGAGGATGAGGCCAGCTGCCTTGAAGGTTTTGTTTAAAATGTCAGAAAATTGAAGACAGAAAAATAGTGGCTCTGAGAGGTTGGAAGGGAAATAAAATAGATAATTCTAGAAATGATGCTAGAAACAGATATGATAGAAATGATTCTAGCAACATAATTCTGGAAATGTTGCTGTATCTGTAGATACTGTGATGTGGATTGAAATATGCAGCGATGAGGCTAATGACACATTTTCCTAACAGGTTCTATTAGCAAAATACAGCATTTATGGGAATGTTTTATATGCTTCTGAAGTCTTTACAAGTGGGGCTCTGCCATGACTGCAGTGCAGCCTTGCAAACTACCTGCTGCTGGCAAAGGCAGTGGCCTGATGAAACTGTTTGTCATGTAGGGAAGCCAAAACAGTCACAGCAAGCTGACTGAACAGTTCCATTTCCTCTGGACCTTGCCTGGTGCTTCCTCAAGCACTGAAGGAATTTGCCTTTTGGCTGAAGGAAGTGCAGGAACGTAAATACGTATATGGAACGACATTAGTGGTGCACTTTATTTGTGCATGAACTATAGTGATGTTGTGTACCTGGAATTCAGGGCCAAAGAGCCCAAGGACTGTTTGCATTCTCTTCTCAGGTATTTACTGATACTAGCTTCAGATTCCTGGGGGAATCTAATGGCACTTTATATGTGTTTGTTCATTATCATCTTTATAATTCTTGTTGAAGTTGTTCTTGCTGTTGTTATGCTTTGAGCATCTCTTGTGGGTGTGTGGTCGTGTGCATGGTAGGGTCATTCTGACCTCAGAAAAACAACATAGGCTGGATATACTTGCACAAGCAGAACAGCAACTTTATTATGCAGGTTCTTTTATAAGGAAACCGTATAGCTGCAGACAGAAAACAAGCTTGTCATCTCTGAGCACAGAGTCACACAAGCAGGTAAAGAGGAGAACAAGTTTAAGGCCAGCTATCAAGCTGGTGCACATTCTTGGATTACATTCTTGTGATATGGCAGCAGTACAAGGGGATGATTTCTCTCAGCATTAGCCAGCATGCAGGCTGCGCTGCTTATATATGGTGCCATATGCAAGAGAGGATGCCGTGTTTCTTTCCTAGTATCTCCTGTCACGAGAAGAAGTATGTTTTCCATCATCTTCCACACTGATGCGAACTCTACTACTGCTTGCAGATGCTGTTGTGGGAGAAAAGCAAAGTCAGTTAGGGAAAAGGCCAGTGTAGTGCTAACACTGAGGAGCTGCATGATGGGGGGGTTGTTTCTCACAAGGTCTTTTTCACATTCCAAAGAGGGAACTGCCTTTCCATCTTAACCCAGTAAATCCTAAGGGTGCACATCACAAATCAGATTTGAATATATCTTGTGTGGTGTGTGAATCAAAGGAATTTAGGAATCTTTGGGAGATTTTGGTAGTTTAGAATCCCATGAGGAATTCATGCAGTCATTTTGGTAAGCACAGAGTGCACATACACTAAGATAAAGTATTGCATTTTTTCAGGAAATGATAAGGAATGCGGTCATTGCAGACAGAATGGAATCTGTTAGTAAGAAGAAACTCTGAGTTTATTTAATCATTTCAGCCCCTCTTTAAATCAAAATTTTGCTTACCATCCTTAGGGTTCACTGCTGACATCCTGTAGGAAAGAAGAAATACTTGATTAGTGACCATCACTGATCCTACCCACTGAAACCCTTCATCCACCAAGGAAGTGCCACGGGTGCCCAGCCCTGGTCTCACACTGCTCCCTTCAATGGTTTGTGCCTCAGGTGTGTCCTTACTAGTACCATTGTTAAGGAGGTTTCTGCTCTGAAGGCCACTCCCAGGTACCCAGCAGGACATAGGAACAGCAGTCAGACCAGTTCTTGATTCCGACAGGGCTCTCTGTGCTTCCCTTCTCAAAATGTCATAATCTAGAAACAATGTAAGGAGCTGATGCCTCCTCAGAAATCAAAAGGAATTCCATGTATAGAGCATATATGAGAAATGGTCACTAAAATGTAGATTTGAGTAAAGTAACTGTAGTCTGTGCCAAGTTATTTTCTGGCTGGGAGTACTGGTGTATGAGTATGAGCATTTTCACCTCTGTGTACAAGTGTAGAGCACCAAAAGCTAAAGAAACACTGAGAATGGGTTTTTATAAGTTACGTCAGACTAAAGACTATAATTCCAGTGCAACAAGAGTATCATGTAAGACACACATAAGGTGCCTGGTGTCTTCTTTCATTCATTGTAGTCAAAATAGTTGCATTTATATTTCTAAACCATGAGCACAATTGATCTGGAGATTCAGCTTGAGTTACAGCAGCGCCTGGGACATTGCTGGGCATCTGCTTTGCCAGAACTCCAAAGGCTGCATATGCAGCGAGTGCAATTTAAGTGATCTGGAGTCAGCCTGGCAATCACAACTTACTGCTTTACAGTGTGTCAGGTTATTAACCTTATCTAATCAGCATAGGGGCTGTGTATTGTTACGTACTGAGAGTCCTGGCCCTCCAGCAGCTGGCGGTAGGTGGCAATTTCCTGCTCCAGGCGGCTTTTGATGTCCATGAGCATCCTGTACTCCTGGTTCTGACGCTCCATGTCGCACCGCAGTTCACTCAGTTGCTCCTCAACGCTGGTGATGAGGGCCTGAATCTGGGCCAGCTGGGCGCAGTATCGGCCTTCTGTATCTCGCAGGCTGGCTTCCAGTCCAGCTTTCTGAAGTGGAATCATGTCAGAACAGGTTAGCACGCAGGTTTGTCCTGCAGAGGGGGAATCTGAGGAGAGGCAAGGGAAGGAGGGAGGGGAGAGTGTGCTAGCTGTGACTTGGGGTGTGCTTGGCACTGCTCCATACCATGCTGAGCTGCGACTGGAGCTCAATCTCCAAGCTTTGAGCTGTGCGTCTCAGTTCGGTGATCTCTGATTTGCTGGACTGTATCTGCTGTGTATGGGTGGCTACCTCACGGTTCAGCTCATCAGTCTGAAAGTTAAAAACAACTGTAAAATCACATACATGTTGTATAAAAAGGTTTTCAGTTATTTTGAGAAAGGGGGGGAGCCCATCCCATCTGCTGGCCCAGCAAGAATGAGGCAATGCATTAGTTGGCTGTTTCCTGGTGTAACTATACCTGAGTAAAGAACCAGGCCTCAGCATCTTTACGGTTCTTCTCAGCCAGAGCTTCGTACTGCTCCCTCATCTCAGAGAGAATTCTAGTCAGGTCGATGCCAGGAGCCGCATCCATTTCCACGTTGACTGTTCCACTGAGCTGGCTTGAATACTCTTTCATTTCCTGCATGGTCAGAGGACATGAAAACATCAGGCTCCCTCTGCCATCAGCAATCCACCCAGTGGCTGCAGGATGTTTATTATCAAGTACCAGTGGTGGAACCCATAATAACCTTTATCAAATTTTACCTCACATGCTTTTCTGCTCTCTGTGCACTGACACACAACACATACTTGCATGTAACTTGTATGGATATTTCTTTTACTCAGCTTAACTCTCTCAGTGACATGTCATGTGCTTATGAATTTCACCCTGAAACCAATAGGTCTGAGCAGTTTGGAATCAGAGAAATGCTTCCCAGGACACACTTTGGATTGTTTTATTGTTAGAGTTTTGTTCTTACTAAGCTGCAGTGCTGCCTGGGGTTTTTTGCTTGGATTTTCCCCTTCCCCCCCAAGGGTCATAAATTCCAAAGGGAAGCAATTTCCTCTCTGCAGTTTTAGGGACTCTCACCTCCTCGTGGTTCTTCTTGAGGTAGGCCAGCTCCTCCTTCAGTGTCTCAATCTGCATCTCCAGGTCGGCTCTGGACAGGGTCAGCTCATCCAGGACCCTGCGCAGGCCGTTGATGTCGGACTCCACGTTCTGGCGCAGGAACAGCTCGTTCTCATACCTGTGGTTTAAAAAGGAAACAAGCACTGAAATATGTAAGAGTCTGTGTTCAGTAGAGCTATCAGACTGTGAGATTGTATAGTGGGTGTAGGAGTGGGTTCTAAATGAAAATTCTAAATTTCAGACTCTTTGAGAAAGAACTACTGCAACCCAGCAGTGAGCTCTTCATGCCATTCTCTTCCTTTTAGGTGAAAATCCCAACCTGTTCCTATCTTCTTTCCCCCTGTGATTTAGGCTATTAAAAATAGGAGCATCACGAGAAAACTAAGGCATGAACTAGAATGTATTATGTAAACAGCTTAGTGAGCTGGGTACTGTGTTCTCTCAGATTTACATTGCAAATTGATCCTTCAGCACGTGGATTGTGTTTGCCAGGGGTTTTCATCAGAAGCTATCAAGGAAAAATGCCTATCAGAAAACTGTTTTGGGAGAGAGAGAAGAGAGAAGCCACATGTGCTTCATGTAAGCTTACTTCAGTCTGAAGTCATCTGCAGCCAGCCTGGCATTGTCGATCTCCAGAATGACTCTGGAATTGTCAACAGTAGCTGCAAGGATCTGCAATGAAAGAAACATGGAGAAAGGTTCCTGTGAATAACACCTTTGAGTGACCCAGATTACAGACGTGATGAGGAAAGACCTTTGTGCACCCCATCTTACCTGCAGCAAGAATTATTTTGTCAGCCTTTGAGGCCTATCTGTCACAGTCTTTGCTGTTTGATTGCTGAGTAAGTCTGTTGATAATTCTAAACACATTTGGCACGTTTTGCTAACTTTCAGTGCAATCATTTTAATTTTGACACACAGCACATTTTCAGTACAACAGATTTGGTTTTAAAATTGAGAAAAAGCTACTCTTTTCTGCTAGAATGTTCATAACCACAAAATACCTGGTTGGAGAATTCAGTATATATTTTGGGATTATTTTAGCTTATTTTAAAGAAGTGGAATATGCAGTTCCACAATTGTAATGCATCTCAGAACTCCCCTACAGATGAATGTGGTACCTTGTCTCGGAGATCCTCAATTATCTTGTAGTAGTTGCTGTAGTCCCGGGCTGGGCTGCTGGGAGCTTGCTTCTGGTACCAGTCTCGGATTTTAACTTCGAGATCTGAATTTGCCTCTTCCAGTGCTCTCACCTTCTCCAGGTACGAGGCCAGGCGGTCATTCAGGTTCTGCATAGTTATCTTTTCATTGCCAGAGAGAAGGCCATCTCCACCACCAAAGCCACCACCAACTTCAAAACCTCCACCAAAGCCAGATCCTCCGCCAAAGCAAGAACCTCCACCAAAGCCAGCTCCTCCACCAAAGCCAGCCCCTCCACCAAAGCCAGCCCCTCCACCAAAGCCACAGACTGCACCACCACCAAAGCCCCCGTAGCCTCCTCCACTGCTGCTGCCTAAACCAGAATACAAGCCCCCACCATATCCACCTCCTGCAGAGGAGACGCACCTAGCTGAAGAGATGGAGACACCCCTGCCACCAGACCCTCCATGTATGCTCGGAGCACGGCAGGCTCCTCCCGTTCGGACTGAGGAAAGGCGAGAGCTACCACCACCCCCAAAGCCACCACCATAGGTAGAAGAAGAGCTCTGGATGAAGGAAGTAGCCATGGCTGCAGCACAAGGCAGCAGTACGGTCAGGTGTGCCTCTTGCTGTGGAAGAGGAAGGTGTCGTGCCTTCAGTGCCCTGGTGCTTCTTTTATATCCTCAAGATAGGGTGTTGGGAGACAAACCCAACCTGCAGCCCTCCTTCCAAAATTTCTCCTCCCTAGAGGTGAGGCCAATTATGATGCCATTCCTCACAGCAGAGCTGGGGCTGGGGTTCTTTTCTTAATTAAACAAAAGGGATGATTCAGATGAGTGTTTTTTCTTCAGGCTATAGTTCTGAAACTTGGAGTTTACTTCTCTGACATTTAGGAATGGAAAAACAAAGTGAGTTCTGCCACACCTACTTACCCAGTCACAGCCATCATGGGGGCTATTTTAAGAAAGTCAGCTTTTTCTACAAACAAATTGAAGTCAAATCCTCCTTTGATTGCAAAATGCTCAATCATCAGTTCTTGGCACCATTATTTCTTCATTTCCATCCACATTTTTCCCATTAAAAATTTGGCATTGAATCTCATATGTTCTTATTCCTGTTCTTTGCTTCGATCTAATATTTAGAGTTTTGAGTCTGAGGTTTTAGTACCAAAGCACATCATCATAGCATTGCATGAGGAACAGTTAGCAGACCTCAATGGACAAGGAAGAGCTAATGCTTGTGGAAGGGTCCAGAAGGGTAATACAAGATTGAAGTAATTAAATTAAAAGAAGAAATGTGGGAGGACTGAGTTCCTGCTTTTGGGAAATGAAAACAAATTGGATTGAGCAAGGAACTTCAGATGGCAATAAATGTGTTTAATGCCAGGATGTGCTAGGAAATGGAGTAAGTCTTGAAAAGGTGTGAGAAGAGATATCTGAATCCTTCACTTCACATGGGAGTCCGTCCGACACACCAGCATATTCCCCACCGAGTCACTTGCTAGTGAGGTTCACAGGCAGTAACTCGATCCAACACTGCAAAATGAGGGGAAAACAGACTCGGGAGATTTTGAAGGGCTATGAACTGCCCTGTGTGTGTCGTGATGTGTGTGTGCAGAGCACGGCAGTGATGAGCAGTGTGGAGAAAGAGCTTGTTCTCTTTGCATAACCAGGTGACCTTCTGCAGGTGAAAGGCACAAGCTACAGCTGCAGAACTGGGGATATAGGGAGACAAGAAATCCATACTGAGGAGCAGGGTGGTTTGGGAAAGGTGGGAGGAACTGTCTCTGGGCTCCAGTTTGGAACCACCAAAATTCATTTAAAACGCAACTGTATGAGGCTCTGTACATTTGCTAGCCACAGAATAAGGAGAGTGTTGGTTTTAGCACAGTTTGTACTGGTCTGTATCAACAGAGAATGAGCTCAGAATTCAGGATGGAATGACTGCAGAGAGACTGAGGCTGTTTCTGATGGCTGGAATAAACTGAAGGGGTTCTGCAGTGGAGTTGTGACTGTAATGCAGCCTCAGGGGAACGTGCAGCCTTTTAGCTGGGAGAGGATTTGGATTTGGGAGAAAAGAAACATGGAAAATCCATCTGCAGTACACAGGTGCCCAGCGCGTTCAGAGCATGTTCCCCCTTCCTCAGCCCGCTGGGAGAGGTGAGATGTTCCAGTGGTGAAACACATCTCAGACTGATCCTGGAGCTCTGCCACAGCAGTTTGCTTTGGCTGTGGGGCAGATGAATGGTTCTGCGGTGCTTGCCAACTCTGTGTGTCTCCAAGAGCTGGTATCTGAGGAAACACGTTCAGACAAACTCCTAAAGATAAAAAAAGGCTCTTTAAGACCCCTGTGATGTGACTGTGCTGAGGTCTGGGGACCCCTGCACTGCTCAGTACTGGCTGATCCCACCAGGAGCAGCATCAAATTCCACTGAAAAAAACAATCCAGCAAAATCCCTTCTAGAAACCCCTGTAAACTTGCACAGGAAACTTTGGGGGTTTTTCATCCAGTCTTCTCTTACTCAGCCCTTCTAACTTCCCTGGAAGCTTGTGGCGAAACACACGTAGCCGCTTTTCAAAGAGCCCTGGGCACTATCCCAGATCCTTATCAGAGGAGCACTTACAAAACCCAAGGAGCAGATAGAAAGCTGTTTTTTTCCTGTGGAATATTTACTGTTGGCAAAACTTAGTCAAGCAGCCAACACAGGTTATGTCCTATAGCATAACCCAGGGATCTGGGGCTTTTCCCATGTTCTGTAAACCAGCACTCAGCTCCTTCAGCGTCCCCCATGATAAAGAGCTATGTCCCAGTTTATGCCTTTATTCTGTTCTCCCTCTCCTCACTCTTCTCCCATGCCCTGATCCTGGTTCCAGCGCTTTCCCCAGTGCTCAGCAGTCAGGAGCCCCTTGGTTTGTGAGAGCTTTCCTGGAAGCCATCCCCAGACATGTCTGTGCTGCCCAAACTCCTTTAGTGCTTCTGTGACGGGATTAGGGGAGCTGACACACTTGAGCCTCTCCTTTGAGGAGGACAGAGAGTTCCATTCAAGAAGCAGCTTGCTTATCATCCCGGTCTTTGCTGATCAGGTGTTACATACCTTTAGCAAACACCTTCTTTGTTTTGCTGAACCAAACTCTAAAATCAGAGTCTCAGAGTGACTTTAGATTAAATATTTCACTGAAAATCCTTCATTACCCTACAATTATGGGACAAAATCAATGAAAATATGAACTCAGGCTATAAAACCAAGAATGTGAGCCTTTTCAAGGTTCTTCCAAGCCTCTGAAGTCCCCAATTCCTTTAGCATGGTTTATGAATTCATTCAGTTCTTGGTACTTTTAACCTCTGAAACACTTTTGAACTGTTAACGTTTTAAATATCTTTTTTTTCTAAACATGCATTTAATGCAGTCTTTGAAAAGAAAACATTTTTGGTCAAAATACAGATTTGAAAAGTGAATTTATAGCTTATCGTTTGCACTCTGGGTGTTCTTGTCAGGTTTTCCCATTTGCAGCTGGATGACACAGGAAATCTGCACCATCATCTCCTGCTCTGCCTGGTTTTATCCCCACAACTTGCTCTCACAGAATGAGATTTGTTATGTTTAAAAACCAGACCTGGATGTTTGTTCTTTCATCTGGGAGGGATTCCAGGTCTGACCGTTGGAGGGATTCAATTTGTAGGGAATTATTTATAGGGAATAAACTTAGTGTAAAGCATTGGTTAGCAAGCTGTCAACACTCTGGACCAGCCTGCACTGAAACGTCAGTGCACAAGAGTTTTCTTCTCCTTGCTCTTCCAAAGGCATTACCATGTACGCAGGTGATCTTCTGAGGGGCCACTTGCATCTTGTGCATGCCAGCACTCCTGCCTCTGCTCCCTTCTGATCCTGCTCGCTTCCACCAGAGCACCCTGGGCTCCCTGTTCTTCCCATCTTGTCCTCTTCTCTGCATGTCTTTGCTGGTCCTTACTTTTTGTGACTGTTCTTCTCTCCTGTCACAGTATTTCCCTGTCACAGCAAAGCCACTGCCTCATGTCCTCATGCTGGATTTCCAGAGGCTGAGCTGGGATTGTCCATGTCACTGCTTGACAGCTGATGTTGGCAGGTCACCTGAGTCACCACTGAATCAAACCAAGCCCCAGCACCTCCCCACTGAAGAGAATTGCCCAACCTGGATAGAGCAGGTCCACAGTTTCAGGTGTTCCTTCCCTCCCAATGCTCCATTTGGCTGTAAGGAACGTTTAGTTAGGAGCAAGGGTGCAATAATTATTCCCTTCCAAGTCTGAGGAGAGAGGAGCTGAAGGATTTGATGATGTCTTCCAGAAACAGAGGCGATGACATGTCCCACTCTGGGGAGTTGTGCTGTTGGGGTCCTCTCAGTCTGAGTACGCTGATGTTCCAGTGTCCCCCCTGGCTGAGGAGCTGTGTGACAGGGGAGGCACAATGAGAGAGGCCACAGCCATGGTTTTCTTTTAGCACAAACCCTGAAAAGTTTCCCTGGCTGGGAGCTTAGTGGTGGCAGTGTGGTTAGTGACTTGTGGGGTCCTGAACTGAGAGTTCTGGGGAGGGAGGGAGAGAGCTGGGCTTGTTCAGCCTGGAGAAGAGAAGGCTCCTGAAGGGGGGACCTTAGAGCAGCTCCAGTGCCTAAAGGGGCTTCAGGAAACCTGGAGAGGAGCTTGGGACAAGGGATGTAGGGACAGGCCAAGGGGAATGGCTTGAACCTGCCAGAGGGGAGACTGAGCTGAGCTCTTAGGCAGAAGCTCTTCCCTGTGAGGGTGCTGAGGCGCTGGCACAGGGTGCCCAGAGAAGCTGTGGCTGCCCCATCCCTGGCAGTGCTCAAGGCCAGGTTGGACACAGGGGCTTGGAGCAAGGGGCTGGGACTGGATAAGCATCCCTTCAAACACAAACCAGGCTGGGATTCTGGGATTCTGTGAAAAGTGATCACATTTAGAAATTCAGATAATATATAATACCCTCTCAGTGGTGTGAGAGTGAAGGTGGCTAAAATTGATACTGAAGGTTTGTTACCTCGGTGTGAACTCAGTGAGTGAAGTCTCACAGCTGTTTCTCATTGTTTGTTTCTGCAGGAGTTATCTTCAAGTCATTTTATCAGCTTCATGTTTCATCTCCCAGCTCTTACTTCTTATCAGAATGACTGGACACCTCAGGGCTGCTCTGCAGAGTGCATAGCTGCTGCTGGTAGGAGCCGAGCTCACTTCTCTATCCCCCACTCTGAGGGGCTGAGGATTTCATTTCCTCCCTATTCAGAGCCCCCACCAGCAAGAGGGTCTGGAAGGCACTGAAGATGGAGCTCCAGCCACTGTGAACATTAACCTCTTGGGGAGGCTGGCTGGTTATTTACTGCCTGATGAAAGCCAAACTTCAGGACTAATACCTTCAGGAATAATTATTGTATAACCCCGAAGAAGCTAAGATTGCAGAAAAAGGTCATCTTTATTAGAGTAGATACAGCAGTTCAGTACAGGAAAGATCTAGACCTAATTGAAAAGCTAACCCAAATCACAAACTAATCACCACTACATGATCAATCTACCAAAATTCAGTGTGGCCAAGAATTCTCTGTGCTTTCAGACAGTAATTTCCAGCAGTGCAGAGTGATTCCTCAGTTTCAATTCCCCTGTGGTGTCTGCTTTTTCTCATTTTGAGGGTGACATCTGGAGGATTTCAGAGCTGTTTTCTGTCTGCCAGCTTGTCTCTTTTGTCTACAATAATACGAAGAGAAAGAACAGTGATCACTTCGGTGTAACACACACACACTGCAATGGGCACTGAGCTTAGTTTATGTCTCATCTCTCATTCCCATCTCTCAGAAGCTTCTTCATAGCATCGATTTGAATCATACATCACCTTTACAATATAGCAGACCTTTAAAAGCTCAAGGCAAGTTTGACTTGCGTGTTCATACAGTTCCCCTGAGCTGGCCAAGCTTAAATCTCTTGTACCCTTTCATGTGGGGGAATGATTAACCCTTTTGAGCTTTACTTGATCTTTCCTGTAGCATAGCCAGAGATTGTTTTCAGATGTGTAACATCTTTTAAAGACTGAAATTTGCTAAATTCTGCCCAGAGTCATAATTTGGTACTTATCAGATCTTTTTTTTGTGACACAGATCAGTGCAGCAGCCCATTCTCTATAAAGGACACAACTACCATTAATGCACAATGTAAAGGTTTCCTGAAAGAGCAGGGATTCTTACCAGCAGTTCCAGAAGAGGAGCCAAACATCCTGTAGAACAGAGAGAGAACAGTTGAAAGGAAACACATCAAATGCTGCCTGGGATGAGGCTGCACGAACGCACATTCTCTACAATCAATCAGGCACATTTTGTATATGGACAGTAAAGGGATGGTCATCTCCGTGCTCTCCCTTTCAGCTCAGGAGAGAGAATTATTGTAGGAAACATATCTTTTAACAACTGCAGTGAGAAAAGAAAATTATGGAAAAGAAGGAAGAGAGGAAATAAAAATCCTTCAACTCCTTCTTTTTGTTCCAGGTTATGAGATATTTTCCTCCTTGAGGCTTTCTGGGAACTGGCAGTAACTGGGTTCCCATGTGGGAGGTCCACCCCATGGCTGGCTGCAGTGGCTTGTCTGCCTTCCCTTGTGAGTATCCTCTTCCACACAGATTACTCTGAGGCAAGAGCTATTTAACTGGTAACGGGAAGTTTACGGGAACTTGGTGTTAATCCTTCTGTTCTGTAAAACATTACTGGCTGCACTGTTGCCTGACTGTCAAGCAGATAATTCCGAGTTCCCACTTTAACTGTTAGTTGCATTTAAGCTCTAGTGCTACTTGTCAGTTCGCCTTTTTGTTCATCAGCTCTTTGAGGAGCTCAGTGTGAATGGGAATTGTAACATTTCTAGCTCCACCATGGTCCAGGAAAACTGTAGAAGCCCAGGACTGTTGCAGGTTATATTTCCTGTGGTGCTGTGACTAAGGAGAATCATGGCATGGGGCTAAGCAGAAAGGTTTTCTGCAGTGAGCAGTTACTTACTGGGACTCCTGGCCTTCCAGGAGCTGTCGATAAGTAGCAATCTCTTGCTCAAGGCGAGTCTTGATATCCATGAGGATCTTGTACTCGCTGTTCTGGCGCTCCATGTCCGCTCGGAGCTCAGCCAGCTGCGCCTCAACAGTGCCAATGAGGCCCTGGATCTGCGCGAGCTGGGCGCTGTATCGCCCCTCCGTGTCTGCCAGGGTGCTCTCCAGAGCTGCTTTCTGCATGCAAGGGGGTGGAGGGAGACCACAGAAAGGTTGCAGGCAGGTTCAGGACGGTGTGGAGGGAGGGGAATAGGTACCCTTCCAGGGGGGGATGCCCATGCAGTGAGGGTTGTAACGTACCATGCTGAGCTGGGACTGAAGTTCTATCTCCAGTCCTTGGAGGGTGCGTCGCAGGTCAGTGACTTCAGACTGGCTACTCTGAAGTTGCTCAGTGTTGATAGCGACTTCCCGGTTCAGCTCCTCAGTCTGAAACAGAGAACACATTACAGGAGAAATACGGGGCCTCCAAGCACTGGCCCTAAGGCTTTCACAGCAGTTTTGTTCCTTGGATTGTTTTGTTATTTGTACAGTGGGCAGTTTTTTCTACCTTGCTGTGGAACCAGGCCTCAGCATCCTTCCTGTTCTTCTCAGCCATGACTTCATACTGGTCTCTCATGTCAGCCAGGATCTTGGACAGGTCAATGCCTGGAGCAGAGTCCAGTTCAACACTGACTTCGCCAGCTATTTGCCCTCCCAGGGCACTCATTTCCTGTGTGGACATGGCAAAGGAAGACAAAAGAGGGTACAATCATAAACTGAAAACGTACGAACCCTCCGTTCTTTCTGACTGACTCCCCTCCAATACTTGCAAGGGGATCTTTAGTTTCCCAGTCTACACAGAAATCTTGCCTTCACTATTGGAGAGCCCAGGACAATCCTGGGGGACTCCCCATTTAAACATGCTGCTTTTCTAATGTCACTTTCACACTTTCTCTTACCTCCTCGTGGTTCTTCTTGAGGTAGGCCAGCTCCTCCTTCAGGTTCTCAATCTGCAGCTCCAGGTCCGCCCTGGCCAGGGTCAGCTCATCCAGGACCCTGCGCAGGCCGTTGATGTCGGCCTCCACACTCATGCGCAGAGCCTGCTCCGTCTCAAACCTTGACAAAGCAAAGCCAGGCTGCGCAGGTGAGCTGACTGAGCCAGCCCACCACCACAAGCATCGCTTGCTGTAGATGGTTCTGAGTTTGTGGGGTTTGTGATGTAGCAAATGTTGCCCAGCATTAAACTTCTCCACGTATCTTACACAATACCAAATTTTCCATGGTAAATGCATAAAGGGCTGTACTTCCAAGTACTGGTTCAAACTAGTGCTCATACAGAGATTTTATAGGCATTCCTTTCTCTTTCACAGCTACTGCCCTTTAGCTTAACAAGGGTTTTTACTTTTTTCCTGTGAGGAATGACTCACTTGGTTTTGAAGTCGTCAGCAGCCAGCCTGGCATTGTCAATCTGCAGGACCATCCTTGCATTGTCGATAGTGGCATCAAGGATCTACAAACAAAAGGAGTTCATTGCTGAGGCTGAAACAACTGTGTGTGTTCTGCCCTGATGTGAAGACAAAAGAGTTAAGATCCTGGTTCATTTGCAGCTGCACCAAATAAAAGCGTATTTCATTTGGTTTCGGTAGGGAAGTATCAATGATCTACAACGAATACATAGCACAGGTTTATCACCACACTTCAGCCATGAGTGTAGGGTATGGGTACATCCTCTTCCTCTTATCTGGCATATGAAGAGGCTTTTAGCAACAAGTACCACAGTGAGACATAACCACGTGCTGTCTTACAGGGAGAGGATTTTGGTGAGCCTGGGGGGAGGACTGCAATAAGAAAGCAGTTCCCTGTAGGGCTGCAGGGCAGCCAGGCCTGCAGACTCCTAGCAGAAGCTGTTCTCATGCCATGTTTTCTTAGCAGTGGGAAGCGGTTACAAGGTCTGTATGGTTTTAAAACAAACGACATTTTGTGTATCATAAACTATAGGAGGTCATATTTCATTTGCCCAGTCTCTGAACGCATTTTTATTTCCTAGAGTATCCAGGGTAGTGTTTATTGATTCTTCTAATGCCTCATGAAAGCCTCTACAGGAAATTTTGTTTATTTAGAGATAATCCCTGTTAATTTTTACCTAGAAATCGTGTCTGGTTTTGACAGCCACTTTTAAAACTCAGAAAGTTACCCACAAAACCATCAGGAGCAACATTTTCTCTCCCCTAACTAAGGGGAGTAAAAGACATAAGGAGGAAATCTCATTGCCAGTTCTGCCTGTCCAGTTAGCTCAGGTTTAAATTCAGTGCAGAATGTGAATGACTGAAGCAAGGAGAAAGTGTGGGAATGGTCATGACCTCCAGGCTGAGCAGGGAAAACTGAACCTCCAGTTTTCATTCATTTATTTATATAGCTTAATCAGCTGCTACCTCTGTTTTCCAGGGTGTGCATCATCTCCAAGTAATCTGTTATCAGGTACCCATGAGCTGTTGGGGCAAATCCTACATTTAGATGTGGGATTGATACTGCATGTCTGCCACTTCCTTCTTGCATAAGCCGAGTGTTTCAGCACCTCTACTGCAATACTTCAGTTCCAAGCTTAAGGAAGTGAAGCATGAAAGAAAAATAAATCTGTGATGATGAAATTTTGAGCCACTATCTCCACATTTACAAAACTACTTCACAGATTTGTATTGTTCCTGTTAAAGCAGTGTATGTGTGCCTCAGGTTCTTCAGGCTGTGTGGCATGAAGCAGCTTATGGAGGCAGGCAGGTTGCTGTCACTGTTTGACTCTCTTTATGTTTATCAGAATATATATGGCCACGCATCTATTCAAAGATCATATACGTGTAGATGGCCAGCAAGTGTGTATATGTGTGTATATATAAATACATAGATGCTTTTATCAGAGAATTAAGTACTAAGGCATCTCGGACTGACTGCTCTGCACATCCTCTTGGCTAATACTTGAAGAGTAGGTAATTCCATGCTGGTGATTTCCTTTCCTTGCCCAATCCCTGCACACTCATTTCATCCTCCTCTCCTTTCCAGACACCGCAATGCCTTCTGGGTGTTCTCGGGTTTTTATGCTTCCCACTTAAGTGCAAATCTAAGATGATTTGAAATAAATATTAGCACCTACCTTGTCTCGAAGGTCTTCAATAGTGTTGTAATAAGCACTGTAGTCCCGAGCTGGGCCTGGGCCTTGTTTTTGGTACCAGTCTCGGATTTTAGTTTCAAGATCCGAGTTTGCCTCTTCCAGGGCTCGCACCTTCTCCAGGTAGGATGCGAGGCGCTCGTTCAGGCTTTGCATAGTTGCCTTTTCATTGCCCGAGAGGAGGCCATCCACACCACCCAGACCTCCACCAAACCCACCACTAAAGCTGCTGCTGAAACTACTTCCATATCCCCCTCCCAAGCTGCTTCCTAGGCCAGAAGAGACAAACCTAGCAGAAGAGACTGACACCCCCCGGCCTCCAGAGCCCCCGTGAATGCTGGGGGCCCTGAAGGAGCCTCCGAACCGGGTTGAGGAGATGCCAGGGCCCCCTGCCACTGAAGAGGAAAATTGCCTGAAGCTGTAACTGGCCATGGTAAGAAACAGCAAGGACCTGACTGAAGCCTTGGCTCCCACAGTCGGTGATCCTGCAGCAGGAGTGTCTCTGCTCCCCCACCACAGCTCTTTTATGCCTGCTACAATGGGAGTTGTCTCCAGAATGTGTTATCTGAGACCCATGGAATTTATCAGCCTGAAGCCTTCTGCCAGCACGGCAATCCCTCTCATTGGTCAGCAGCAGTGCAGTGGGCCGTTTCGTTCCCAAATACCTTCACATACAGGTGCTGCTTCCCTCCCCCTGACTGCTGCCTCTTGAGGCGGAAGGTGGGGTTCAGAGCAGGTCCCCCCCCTGCGGGGAGCATTCTTCAGTCTAGTTACAGTTTAGCCACATGGAGACAAAGGGCTGGAGTGCCCGTCCTGCTGCAGCCAGCACCTACCCACAGCCAAGGCACACAAAAACCTTCTTCATGTGAGCTCAGGAAAGAGGGAGTTAGTATTGTTAGGCTGATAGCGGAGCTTGAAAGGAGCCCAAATGGTGAACGTGTGTGGACCTGGATAAAACAGGTTCCCACCCCTCTCTTTTGCTTACTTCCCCTCAGAAAAGCTCTTTCAGAAGTAACATCTTCACTGTTTCTTTTCTGCTCTTTGTTCCTTTTGGGCTGACAGTAGAAGATGGGGGCTGACAGACAGCATGCCTGGTCTGAAGGATCCTGGTTTTCCTCAGAGGAGCTCTTTGAAGGAGGAGGAAGTGAGCTGCCCTTCCTGCACCTGCAGCTTCAAGGAGGCACCAGAGCCAGCAGGAATTCTACCAGCAAGTGTTCCCACTGAACAGAACTTTGCATGAAGTGATGTTTCAATGAGAAATGCATTTAATACAAACAGAAAGAATTAAAGATAAGCCAAGTGAAATGAGTACTCTGTGCGGGGGCCTTTCTGCACCACCCATTAGTGCTGTGCTCATTGTGTACAGAGAGAAATGTCCAACTGCAGGGCAAATACAGGGAGGGTAAAAGAACAAATACACAGCCTGGAAGCTGGCCAAGGCACCTGCTCAGCACCCCCGTTGGTCTGTATCTAATTCTGAGGCTGGAGCAGGAAGGGGAATTGTGCAGTGACTCAGGCACACTGTGTAGTACTTGATACATACAAATACAGTGTGTAAACCAAGCTCCATTGGGCTGTGCAGCCTGGGCACAGCACAGCCCAGTGCTTTTCTTTCTGCAGAGGCTGTACAGCCTTTCCTAGGTGTACAGGAGCCCTTCAATTTGTCATTCAGATCTCCTATAGATCTGAATGTCCTCCTCAGCCCTGGGTAGGAAAAACCAGCCCAGCAGGTAACTGTTCCAAGGCCTGTGCATAAGTGGAATAATAGCAGCAGTTACAGTCTGCCTGCAGACAGGAGAGCTTCAGAAGAACAGGTATTTCATTGTTAAAACATTAAATCCAGTTAAATATGCCGTATGCTTTTCTTCACTGCACAGCCATGCGGGAAGCTTAAAGAAGAACAGATACCAGTGTAGTCTGCTTCCTCTCTTGCTGCAAGGAGAGAGGAACATCCTTCCCTCTTGGTACTCCTGCCTCGACTCCCATGTCAGGACCTCCAAGTAGTGTATTTTGGGTTTTGCAAAATGAAATGCACATGTATGATGCTGCCTAATATTTTATGATCCAGCTCATGAAAGCTGGGATCTGGAAGTGCTCTGCATTCCCTCTGATACCCCCTGAGTGAAGGCGCAACAGACTGCACTGTAAGAACACTGGCAGCGTGCAGGGTTTGCTTCAACCCATGGGGAAAAAGTTCCCCCAACCTGAACTGTAATTCTTCATGACAGCTTGAAAGTACACCTGGAGGTGTCAGGAGAGGAGCAGCTTGGGAGACACTGTCCAATGGAGTTACTATTGAATCTCATTTATACCACCAAATGTATCCTAAGCTTCCAGTATCAAATCAGTCTCTCAAGCAGCATTTTCACTAAAACTGCATCCTAAATTTTCAGAAAGCTTTTGGTTTTCTTTTAACTTTCCATCTGTCTTTTACCACCATGTGCTGCATGTGCTTGTTTTAGTTTGGACTCTCTGGAGGTGATAACGTAAAATTTAAAGCTTGGAAAAAGCCTTTAGTGTGGCAAAGTATTTGCTAAGGAAGAATGTGCTTTTATCATTCCACGTAGGTCTTTTTTTCCTCCCACTGCAATAAGCCTAATTTATTACCGGGTCAGCTTTCCCCTAAAGAAAATACAAGGGATGGCTAACAGAGGGAATTTCCTTTATCTGCATCTTATCAGAGGGAGATAAGCACATGAAGGAGAGACACATTTTTTTAAGGTAAAGTCATCCAGAAGGCTGGTGGAAGCAGAGCATGGCTGAGCTCCTGCCTGAGGCCTGGTTCTGCGTCTCCTTTGCCTGCTCTGTGTTACTTGTCACTGCTGCTCTGTCAGCGTTCACATTATTTCAGGGTATTTTTACTCATTGTCCTGAAACCCGTTTTTTATTGTCCATGAGTGACACTGGTGAATACTTCACTCTTCTCACATCCTGCTCGATTTGCTTCTAGGGACCGCCAATGCACTTACAACGAAATGAACTCTGTGAACATTCTAACCTACTTTATCAGTGCCTGAGATTCCACAGATGCCTCTGTGGACGAATGAGCAAAGCCAGGTTATCATTCTGAATTCACCTTGGCAATCTTCAAGTGTTTATCCCTTCTGAGAATTCATTCTTTCTGCCTCTGCTTCCATCAGTGAAAATGGGCTTCTGGACTCCTCTGTGTGCACATTCTCAGTCTTCATCTCTTCTCTTGCGCATGAAAGCTTTGGCTGTCCCACCCTGCTGATCGTGTCATTTGCCTTCTTAAAGCGCCAGCTTCACAGGCTTTGCTCTCCTCCTGAAGATCATGGCCATGAAACCTTTGAATCACTTTAATTCAAACACAAACTTTCTGTTGTTTTTTTTTCTTTCAGCCTTGTCATGAGCAGAACCAATGATAACAAGGAGTCCTCTGTGGCTGGGACTAAAATAACGGTGTTGAATGTCAGCTGAAGCTACAATTCTTGGCTTTCTTGCTTTTATATCCCATCATTAATCTTTTTCGTAATCCTCACAAGCCTCGCGTTGCCATCTTTTCACTGACTGTGCCAGCACATCCAAAGACAAGAGTGTTGATGTGCTGCGAGGCAGGTCCCAGCACATGCACCGGGCTGGGAGCAGTTGGAAGGAGGGGGTGCAGGGGCAGGGAGCAGCAATGTTCTCTTCCTCAAAAATGCTAGTTTGGCAAAGCAGAGGGAATGTGATTTGGTGAAGAAACACACATGAGGTGCCCTGTGTCTGCAGTGAAAGGGATGAGAAGTGAGGTCCTGGAAGGGATCAGTATGAGGAAAACATGCAACGAATCATAAACACTTCAATAGCTGAGAGCAGTGCAAATACTTAACTCCTTGAAGCTGGACATGGTGTGTGCTTTTGCAATACCTCAGTGTTGTCTCTGTTTCCCTAGAAACAGAAATACCTTTAAACTCTTGACTTCCCTCTCAATCCAGAACTATCATTCTAGTGCACACCAGGGAGTGAAGTACCTGAGCTAGGAAAGGCAATAGATTTTGTTCTAGCAGGATTAAAACTGGTGTGGGAAGAAAGGATCAGTTAAGACACCAAGCTCTGATGAATGAAAGATAAGTCACCGGCTGTATTTTTATACTTCCTTCATGCTGTTATCTGACTGGTAAATCTCAGCAAGGTATGATGGGGCTGGAAACTACTATTGAGTCCAAGGTCTAACTGCTGAGAGGCCGGGTTCCAAGTCAGGTTTCTGCAGGCAGCTCTGCAGGTAGTGCCAAAAGCAAATAGACTGAACCTGTCCCTGGCTTCAGAGGAAGCAAATCCGTGTTGGATGCTGGCCGCGCCAGCTGCAGCGCTGCCTGATTCACATGCAGGAGGGCCCCGGGGCGGGGGTTCCCATAGGCCACATGGAAAATTCCTGCTACACAAAATATAATCCCAGACTTGCTAGAAACACAGAGCAGGCTGGATTCATACACAGAGAGATGAGCTGCTTTATTCTATTTGTGTCTGTAAAACATGTGGAGAGCACGCTTGTGTTTTTATTATTTAGATCTATGGTTATGGGTTCATAGATTTGCATAGATTTGTATTCATATGCCCGTATGCTATTATTTCTTTTAATAATTTTATGAGAGCATATTCTGGTCATTGTGACAATCCACAGCTTCCAGTAAGGGAAGAGGTTTTGCTGTGTGCGCATGGAACGTGTGCTGGATCAAATTAGAAAATGAGGATCTCTTTGTACCCTGCTGTTGGATCCTCTCAGCTGGGCTGGAGTTGTGCTGATCCTGCAATGGTTTCAGACTGGCTTTTGCTTGAGGGAAATTCTTAGAGTCTCCAGATCTCTGTTAGGTTCAGTGAGAAAACCCGGCCCTGTTGCTCTATGAGAGCAAGTCCCGGAGCCACTGGTTCGAGGAGCTCCTGCCAGGGAGGTGTTTTAAACCAGCTTTTCTCCTGGTGACTGTGTGTTCAGCAGCCCTGGGGTGTCAGCCCAGTGTGGCCGCACACCCTTGGGAGCAAGAAGGGGGATTTCTAACTATGCTGAACAGCCTGCTCTGTTTTCACACAGGAGTAGCTTACAGGCAGTGTCACAGTCAGTGTTTTGGGTGCGTTCCCTTCCTGGGCAGCCCTGGCACTGAGACCTGTGGTTTCCCAGCAGCCTCAGACACTTGGATTTAGCTTTAAATCTTTCTTTAAGCACAAAGTAAGGTCTGCGTTGGCTGCCTAGATGTTTAGGGCAGCCCATCACCCCCAAGTCAAGCTGGTTGGAATACCTGCTTAGTGCCTTTTCACTCTTTTCTAATGGGTTCATCTTTAGTAACTAATAAAACCTCTCGGATTCTGCTGACGTGATTCCTAAGAGCATTTTCAACAGAAAGGAAGCATCAGCATTTGTTTAAAATCTTTTTGTTTGTGTGGAATCACTGTGAACTTTCTGGTGCTGCTGTAACTTTTGACAGTCTGACGTGGGGTTGTGGGAAAGAACTGAACTCACGGTAGAAACGTTGTATGAATAAGGCTGTGAGTGCCTTTGATCCGCAGCCTGGCTCCGGCTGCCAGGGCTGGAGAGCACCGCAGCGTGTGCCAGGGGAAAGGTGTTCCCTGGAGCCAGCAGCTCCGAGCGTGGGCTCCTAAATGTGGCTCATTAGGATTAATTGCAGCCTCCATAAACTTCTCTTTAGGCAGCACTAAAACAGTTACGGGAGTCAGCCCCAGCACTCTTGGAACTGCACGTTCACTGTAGAGAGCATTCGCTCTTTGTTCACAGAGAGCATTTGCTCTTGATGTCTGTCATAGACTGAGAATACTTAAGAAATGTGAAGGTTTGTTGGGATGTTTTGTATTACATGAAACTTCATAGAAATGCCATGCTTGGAGCACAGAAAGGGTTTTCCTACAGGAAGGTTTGTACTTGGTTAACTTCCTGCTGCTGTTTTCATGATGGTAGGCTGGTAAATGTGAGAAGTATCACAGAAGTAGCTTCCTTTCACCCGATTTTTCACCAGAAGCCCAGTCAGTCAGATTCTGCTTCCATCCCTTGAGGTGGGAGGTGCAGGGGGGACTCTGCCCTGCAAGGGCTGAGTGGAGTGGAGTGGCCTGGCCAGGCTGTGCCTGGGGGTACCATGTCCTTGGAGCCAGGAGTGCAGGAGACAAAGCTGTGAGACCCAGGAGCAGCAG
The DNA here is from genome assembly GCF_033783945.1 of Neopsephotus bourkii. Lineage (NCBI taxonomy): Eukaryota > Metazoa > Chordata > Aves > Psittaciformes > Psittacidae > Neopsephotus > Neopsephotus bourkii. Next base: position 333,583 of record NW_026901578.1, read on the forward strand.
GCTGCTGTGCCTGTCAGCCTTTGGAAACAGCAGCATTCCCGTGGGACTAGGTCCTGCATGGCCCCATCCAGCATGAGCCCCTCGGAGAATTCAGTCCATTCATTTCAGGCTCTTGGTTTGGTTTCTTCTTTATTTCCCCCTCTCACCTTCATCAAACCTCCTGAAATTGTTGCATTGTGCAGGTGGGGATGATTAATTTCCAGAATTAAGAAACTCAAACACACCCAAAGATTACAATGTCCAAAACCTTTGGCAGCAGTGACAGCACCAAGTGTCGGTATCTCCACAGTCCCCCCTACAGGCCTCCTTTTTAAACGCAGCAGCATTTAATTCAGCCTCATCCTTAATAAACTCCTGCTCCTCTCCAGGCTCCTGGCTGGCTGCAGCAGGCCCTGTTGCTGCTAAATGAGTTGAAACCGGACACAAAGCAAATTCAAGGCTAACTGAATGCATGAAAGGACAATCCAGGAGGTTTGGATGGAACCTGAATTTACTGATTTCATATGGAATTAACTCAAAACCTTCAGGCAGAGTTATGTGAAATGTGTGTTTCCTTTTTCTTTTCCTTGTCCCTTGTAATGAATTAATTTCTAACCATTTTACTGTCTGTTTGGTTTATTACCCCCTCTGGTATCACAGTGTTACCCCTGTGAAAAACGTACCAATTTTATCCTTGTTTGAGCTGTTCTTGCCTTGGCCCAACGGCTTCCCAGGTCTGAGGCCTGAATTCAGCTTTGAGACTGTTTTGAACAGTTTCTGTCCCAAATCCTGTGGTGTGTTTTCTGTATTTGTCACTAGAGGATGCTGTGGGAACCACCACGCTCTGGCTGACTCACAGGAAGCCAGTTCCTCATACAGTGTTCTGCTGTGGAGTTAGTCAGGGGAGCAGAACTGCATTCCCTGGTGTCAGCGCTGCCAATGGAGACTGATTCCAGCTCACCCTGTCTTGTTGTGATGGGATTTGATATTACAGTGGGCAGATTATGCCCTGGTAAGTCCTGACTAGTAACCCCACCAAGTAAAGCCAAAGGAAAGCCGGAGGCTGGTGTGCTTGGCTCGGCTCAGCCCAGCTCCTTTCTGTGATCAGAAACATTCTTTCTATTCCAGCTATGGTCAGAGAAGGTATTTCATCCCACAGTCCATTCTAGCTGGCTGATGCTGAGGTTTAGGCCTGGTTTTTGAGGTAATCAGCACTGACTGATACGAGAAGTAACATGGAGCATAAAGCAGAACATGAGCCTCTGTTAGCTTGGTCAGAGCATGAGTCCTGCTGTGACTCACGGGAGAGGCATTTTTGCTTTGACTTTACAAATCTCCTTTGTTTTCTAGGGAAATAGTTTCTCTGACTCATCTCTCTTTACTGCTGTGCTGAAGATTCAGCTTTGGCTTGTAACATGTAGAGAGTTTGATGCCTTTTTAAATAAATTACCCAAGAAGGTGATATTTTCCGTGACCTGAACCTGTTTGCAAACCAAGGGGCAAGGGAAAAGCTATTGGGCACAATAAAAAATTGCTTCTTGTGCTGCTCAGAGAACAATGAAGCTTGTGAGACCCACCCTGCGTTCCTGGGCAGCTGAGTCACTCAGCCACAGGTGGTGGACCCTGTTCAGCTGCTTTCTCCCACTGCCGATCAAAGGGTGAAACAGGGGTTTGTGGGGTTTGAGTGGGATATTGCACCCATTTGTCTTCCTCTGTCGAGCCCAAAGAATGTCAGGGTGTTACAGGAAGGGGAGCAGATTTAGTAGGAATGGTTGAGCCTTGCCTCTACCCTGCCACCCTCCAGCCATCCCTCCAGAGCACTAGAACCATGGAGCTGGGAATACTGGCCTAGGCAGTAAGAGAGCACAGTTCCTTCATTCTGAATCAGCAGGTAAAGGACCTGAGCCCACATCATCCAACATGTCAGGAAGAATAATCCTAACACTGGAACTCAGTGTTATAAGGAGAACTTCTTTCTTATACACTCATCACCCATTTCCTGAACAAATCCTTTGCTTTTATTGAACAAGTTTAGGAAGAGCCCTCATCTGGAAGCTGCCAGGAGAAGATTGATTTCTCCTTCAGTGGCCCAAGTGAAAATGGTTTTGATTTGACAAAAATTGCATGAAATGCTAGGGATAATTTATCCTCGTTGTTTCAGATCAGCGGCTGAACCGGCAGATCAGGGACTTGCACAGCCCTTGCGATGATGCACTCTATGAAAAGGGGCTTTACCCATCCCTTGTTCTTCCTACAGGTGTCACTCTTGAGTTTAATGTGAATGTATTCGTTCCTCTCTGATCTTTTATCCCTACATCATCTGAGTTAGGATTCACACATTTCTTTGCAACCATCTTACATATACACCCATCCTTAATTTCTCCCTGAAGGTACATCTCATTTAAACACAATATTAATATACCAAAGAGATTGTCGGACACAGTTTTCTTTGCATTGCAGAAGAGTAAAGTTTTATTAGAGGCAGAAAGTAGATCACCAACTGCACTGCAGAGAAGTGCATGTACATACAGTGACTGCACATGAAGCACAGTGTAAAAGGAAAAAGGAGATAATTTTAGGAGAGTCCTAAAAATGATTCATCTTGACTTCATGGATAACGTGTAGGGCAGTGTTTGCTGGGCAGGGGAGCAGTGCTGCTGTGTCTGGTGCTCTGGTGGCTTCTTCCATCAGGGAAGACCAGTGCATCGGTGGTGTCTTAGTACACTCTTGACTGCCCTGTGGAATGAAAGAAGAAAGCATTACTCTGATGGGGAAATCAAGAGTCTCTTGCAGCACTGACATTTCAAATGTATCCAGTATTTAAATGTCCATCTCTGTTAGCAAAAGCCTGGGAAAGGAGCTTAGCCTATTCCTGTAACTGCAGCCAAGACACCTTAACATTAAGAGATTTGATTGTGAATGCTTTAATCCCCATTGTGATTGCAAAAGGGGTAGTACCAGCAGGAAAAGGAATGAACCACAAAATATGAAAGCCAGGGAAGCAGGGTAAATTAGGATCCTCTTTGGAACGTGTTTCTTACCTGCCTTGTCACCGGATTGCCCATGAGAGTAGGAAGTAGAATAAGAAGTGTGGGAGGACATTCCCCCTCCTTGGATAGCTCCTTGAGATGTTCTGTGCAAGGAAAGGAGTTTTAATGAAGAGAATGGTAAATACATTCTCAAAGAGCTGCTGTGACCTGATGTGTAGGTAACAGCTTGGCCTTTCCTGGACCTTGCCAATACTTCTGTATATTGTATATTCTGTTCCCTTCAGCTCTATTTTCCTAGAAAGTGGTAGAAGCAGAAATAACAAAAGACTGTAGAAATATTTCTTATCCTCTCACAGCCCAGCTGTGCTTGCCCATCTGCTTATAGGAGGCAGTACAGGACAGTCTGGGGGTCTCCTCTGAAGGAATCACTCAGCACAAAACAGGCCAAAAGGAACACATTAACTGAACATGTCACTAACTGTGCTCTGTGTTTTCCTCTGTGTTTGATGAGCTTAGTATCTTTACATTATACACATTTCAGTGCATATCCTGAGAAAATATCTGTTCTATTTAGATTTCAGCTACAGACTGGTAAAATTCTGCTCTGTCTTCTGTGAGTCCCGGTAAAGAAAAGATTGTAGTAGGGTTTATGCCCTTATTTGCAAACAGAATACATACACAATGTCCTGCTGTCCCTCCTGCAGCAGAGCCCGGTACTGAGCAATCTCCTGCTCCAGGCGGGTCTTGATGCCCAGGAGCATCTTGTACTCCTGGTTCTGACTCTCCATCTCACAGCGGATGCTGGCCAGCTCCTCCTCTACAGAGTTGATCTGCCCTTGGATCTGTTGCAGCAGGCAGCCGTAGCGAGACTCGGTTTCTGCCAGGGAGTTCTCCAGAGAGCCTTTCTGCAAGTGGGAATGCAGGGGTTGAGAACCAGAGCTGTGCCCCTGCCCGCTGGGAGGAGGGAAGGGCCCTCAGGCATCGTGCCCACGTACCGTGCTGAGCTGCGCCTGCAGCTCGATCTCCAGGTTCTGCATTTCGCGCCTCAGCTCCGTGAGCTGTTGGCTGCTTGTCTGGATGTCCTGGCTGCTCGAAGTGACCTCACGGTTGACTTCCTCGATCTGCAAGGGCCAAAGCCAAGCACAGTTTCTGGGTGAGAAAGTCCCTTCAGGGAGCAGGCTGGCTGGCTGAGGCTGGACAGCCAGGGAGACTCTCCCTTTCAGCCTGTCCTCATGGATTCATCCGAGTCATTGCTCCATAGATCCTGACATTCCACCCACCCCTGCCCCAGTCATTGCTGCCTACATCAGAGCTACGTCCATGCTCCATTGTGGGAGCAGAGTCATTGCTACATACCTTGACTTCATACCACTGTTCCACCTCTCTGCGGTTCTTGTCAATGATCTGCTCGTATTCGTTCCTCAGGTCATTCAGTATCTTGGTGAGGTCTTGTCCAGGGGCAGCATTGACCTCCACACTCACATCACCTCCAGTCTGAGACTGCAGCTGCCTCATCTCCTGCAGGGTGTGTGAAGAGAGAAGCAAAGAGGCCAGGTCATTGGTTGTGTTGGGGTCTGTGGTGAGAGCAGTGTGAAGGCACAAAGGGATGACAATCACATGAGATTAGGCTGAATTGCCTTGATATGTGACTTTGGGAACCCTGAAGAATCGTACCTCCTCATGGTTTCTCTTAAGAGCAATCAGCTCATCCTTCAGGGACTCGAGCTCGGATTCCAGGGAAGACCGAGTGCGAGTGAGATCATCCAGGATGTTTCTCAAGCCATTAATGTCAGCCTCCACAGTCTGACGGATTACCAACTCATTCTCATACCTGCACAAAAGAAAAGAAGGAGCATTACACATTCATTTCATTACCGTGTGTAGGCTTGATCACACCACCTGGGACAGGGTTTCATACCCTGCTTCCAAGAATCCCTTAACATTCATGAAATGAGCGACATGCAAGGTTCTGGAGAGGTACTCACTTCATCCTGAAGTCATCAGCTGTCATCTTGCTGTTATCGATGTCCAGAACCATTTTGTTATTCTCCACAGTGGCAGCAATGATCTACAAAGGGAAAAGATGGAGAGAAGTCTTTCTGTGTCCCAGGCTTCCAGGAGCAGAAGAAAGGAGGCCCAAAGTTTGGTAGGGTGTTGTTGAGGGTCTTGGAATTGTTTCCTGCTGTTACACAGGGCCCACAGAAATTTACGCCATGCAGCAAGAGCTGGTGTGTGCAAGGTTTTGGCTTCCCCAAACATTCTAGTGAAAGAATATATTGATAGGGAAAGAATAGAAGAACTTTTGTGCTGGGAGATGCCCACTTTTCTGGGCTTCTTCACTCTGAGTGTATAAAGAACCGTCCTTATGCAGTATCCCTGACGCTGTAATGTGTCTCATTTAAAAACAAAGCTGATTGTGAGGAAAGACCTTGGTCCTTCCAGCTGGTTACTGGTGCTGTCCTACCTGGTTCTGGAGTTGTTCAATGGTGTTGTAGTAGGAGCTGTAGTCCTTCGAAACACTGGGAGCTTGTTTCCTGTACCACTCCCGGATGTGGTGCTCCAGCTGAGCATTTTCTTCCTCCAGCCTTCGCACCTTGTCCAGGTAGGCGGCCAGGCGGTCATTGAGGTTCTGCATGGTGACCTTCTCATTGCCGCTGAGCAGGAGGTCCCCTCCGGCACCAAAGCTGCCCCCAAAGCCGCCACCAAAGCCCCCTCCCATGCAAGCCCCAAAGCCCCCAGTGAGGCTGCCTGCGCTCATGCCCCCGCCATAGACAGTGCCACAGGCTCCCCCCCCATAGCTGCCCCCGCCGACGACGGAGGAGGCGTAGCGCCTGCAGGAGACGGAGGAGCTCCGGCCGCTGCCGCCACCACAGGCCCCGCCACCGCCACCGCTGCGGTAAGAGGTGCTGGATGTTCTCTTGATGCTGCAGCTCATGGTGCGAGGAATGAGAGATCCAGTCCCAAATGCAAAGGCCGCTGCAAGCTTGATGGAGACACTGCGAGTGCAGGCTGTGTCCTCGCTGAGGGCATTTATAGGCGGCTGGGTGGGTGTCAGCTGAAGGCAGCCCAGCTTCCCAGGAGGTTTGCCAGCCCCAGTGCTCATGCCAAAAGTGATGTGCTAAGGGGAATTTCTTTTGGGGCTTGGGACAGCCCTCCCCAGAGGTATTGTGTCTGTGTGCTGATTCACCTGAAGCACACACTGTAATTTCAGGTGGGTGGCTGTGTGTTGGATTTTGTTTCAGATAGTGTGTTGCTGGCTACTTAGTGAGAGAGACTCATTTTAATGGCTCTTCTTTGTTCTTTGGAGTCATTTTTTGTCCGCAAGCAGGTGGTGAAAGCACCACCTAGTTACTCTGTTTTCATTTCAGAGTTGAGGAAATATGAACTCAGGCACCCCAAGAGTGATTCTTGTTCCATTTTGCCTCCAGTACTGCCAGTGACTGACCCTTTTAGAAATGGAATCTCTATGAATTTAGGTCCTTCTCTACAAAGAAAGCTCACCCTGGGTGCTGCCTTTCAGAATGCTTCGTGGTAAGTCTCAATGGAATAACCTCTGTCGAAGCAATGATATTTCTGTTGTCACCCAACTCTGGTAGTATCACTTCCAGGAATTAATCTCATGTCTCACACAGTGATAGGTACGCAATGATGGAGTTTTGAAGTGGTGATTTGTGTAAATTTCCCCTCACTCACAGATTATTTTACACTGAAAGAGATGTGTAGGATGGATAAGGCATCACTGGCTCTGTCCTGGGAGAGGAGAGTGAAAGGATTCCTCTTTTCCACTTAGCAAAATGGAGGCTCAGATGTTTATCAGCTTGCTCTTGAGGAAGAAGCTACCAGGCCTCTGTAAGATAAAGGACAACCCTGCTCCCCACATAAGAAAGGCACCATCTGGGTTTGAGTGTGTTTTAGCTGGAAACTAAAGGGAGCTTTTTATCTATGGAAGGCAAAAGGGTCTGGAAGCTGACTCCATTGAGGAAGCTTTGGATGGAAAAGAGAGTTTTGAGATTGACTGTGATCCACTGATGGTAGGGGGTTTACCCTCATATAGCAGAGACAGCCCCAGGACCCTTTGGATCCCCTCACCCTCTCTTGTCTCTCTGACATTGCAACTTCTGGAGGACATAAATGTTAAGCCTCTTAAGACAAGGGGCATCTTTAGATGAGAGTTAGCCTTTGATGAGAGTTCATCTCAATATTCCTAGCTGATTTCACTGTTCCTTTCTGCATTTGTGATCTCGCTTACACACAGTTTGCAGCTGTGGCTGGAGCAACATTCCCTCTCTTAGCCACAAGGATTATGAGATCTGTGATGCGTGTTGTGGCTGACTGAAGACTCGTGGAAAACCATTTACCCTCCTCCTTGATACCCCCCCCACATTTTCATAGATATGCTGAAGATAATGCAACACTTTGATCTTTATAGCTCTGATTGTTCTTCTCTTGGTAGCTCTCTGCTGATCTGCTCATCAGAACCAGTTGCTTTGCATGCGTTACTGAGCCTGAGTCATCATTATTAAAAAATAAGAATTATTTTCTCACAGGGTGTGATTCCTTAGTCATATTTTCCTCATTAGATTGTTGAAATGCACCTTTCTTCTTCCCTATGAGATGCTTATTGTTGATTGGCATTAATGCCAGAGGTGTTGATTTTATGTCTGCTGCTCGGTAGTGTTGCATCATAACATCTGACCCAACGATTTCAGAGGTTTCCCAATGCTGTCATTTCGTACCATCAGCAGTGGCCTGCCTGTTCTCTGTCCCTCTGTCCATCTCTTCTTTTTCTTCTTTGAAAAGCTGGTCTAACTTTGCTAACTGCTGTATCACAAAGACTTAGACTTCCTATTTTGTAACTCGTAGGCATTGCCATGTGTCCCGTGCATTTTTGGCTCCCCATCCTGTTGCCACAGCTCGTTGGTCTGAGATGGCTCTTGTCAGTCCATTTGGACATGCCAGTTGACTTCCTAAGACAGAGCCAAGTCTCCCAAGGTGCCATCAACAGTCCCAATCCCTGTAATGACAAAAAGTCAGAGGTTTTCTGGTGTAGAGGGATAGAGGCTCCTCAGCCCTTTGAGGAGACTGTTAGGGCTTTGAAATCATACCTGCCCCTGCAAGACTTTCTGCTCATAGTGCACCTTAAGAACATCTGTAAACGAGGAGTTTTTGTAGTGCCAGTGTTATGAAGCCTTTCCAAGTGCTGGGCTTGGCTGGGGGAGAGTTAATTCCCTTCACAGCAGCTGGCATGGGCTGTGTTTTGGATGTGTGCTGGAAACAGCCTTGATGTTTTGGTTACTGCTCAGCAGTGCTTACACAGCATCAAGGCCTCACCCCACTAGTAGGTGGGTTGGGGGGCACAGGGAGCTGGGAGGGGACACAGCCGGAACAGCTGACCCCGAGTAACCCAAGGGATATTCCAGATCATAGGGCATCATGCTCAGCATATAAAGCTGGGGGAGAAGCAGGAAGGGGGGGCATTCAGAGTGATGGTACTTGTGTTCCCAAGTAACCATTATGTGTGATGAAGCCCTGCTGTCCTGGAGATGGCTGAACACCCAGCTGCCGATGGGAAGCTCTGAAGGAATTCCTTGCTTTACACTGTAGGTAGCTTTTGCTTTACCTGTGGAACTGCCTTTATCTCAGCCCAGGAGTTTTCTCACATTTCCCCTTCTGATTCTGTCCCCATCCCAGTGGGGGGAGTGAGCGGCTGCGTGGGGCTGAGCTGCGGCTGGGTTACACCACACCACAAGTGCTGTTTACTCACTGGAGAAATTGGATGCAGATCCACTAACAGATACTTTACATTGGCAAAAGAACCAAAAGCAGTCAGTGGTCTGTGTAGAACCTGGGATGCCATTGCTGGATATGTCTTTAGTCACACAAGAGGGAGAGGAGAGCCTCAGAAACAATTACTGGTAATTAACTGTTCTACCACAAATGAGTCAACTGAGGTCTTGGTAAGAAGGGTGCTACTCCCATGAGTTTCATCAGGAGCTCCATCTGTGCCTTCCTCATCCATTGCCCGCCACCCTTCAGCATCACTGCCCTGTGCATCTCTTGGCTTTGTTCAGAGATGAGGGATTTCTGTTCTTGTCTCTTTCGTAACTCCCTGGGATGGAGCCATACCCTTGCACATGTGTAGCCCTACAGAAACTCCCATGAAGTGAGAGCTGTTTTAGTGCCACAGTCCATCTACATTGTTATCCAGTGGTCCTTCCTACCACTGAAAAAGAAAAGCTTAGAAGTGATTCCCTGGGGAAATGTAGCTCTTTCCCTATAGCAACCTTTTCCTCTTCTTCTCTCTACCTGTTAGAATATGCTGTTATTATCAGCAATGTTAACTAGTGGAATTCTAAATTCCTTCTTGCCAAAGCCCTTTCTTTTCTTTCCTGTATATCTTTTCATAATAAGCAACTGTATTGCTTTTTCTAAGCACCGTGGATGAAGTGAAGTGAGTGCCAGGAGCACACAGCGATACCAAGACACCTGACTGAGCACAGGACAAGGTTTCTGGAGGACCTGCCAGCTGCAGTGAGGTGTGCTGTGTCTCTGGCCGTTCCGTGCTATGTTCCCTGTGTTTTCCTGAGTCCAGCCGTACCCCCATGCTCAGATGGGGGTTATTGCCTCAGGAATCAGTGGCAAGGGGGGGAGAGGTGTTGCACTGTCAGCAGCAGGAGGGCTCTACCATGGGGCTAATCCTGCTGGCAGCTTTGCAGCACACCCACTTCTTCCAGTCTGAAGGGTTTGCATAGCTTTGGTCTTGCAGATTTAACTTCAGACTCTGCTTCCCAGAGACCCCGCAGCCTTCCATGGCAGTTCAGAAGGGGAGAAAGGGAGAGCAGCTCTGGTGTTCCCTGCGGCACTCTGCATGTGGAGGCTGGGCTTTGATTATCCTGATACTTCTCTGTGCTTCTGGGGAATTAGAAGGAAGTAAAATAACCTTTCAGCACTTACTTATACACACTAACTGCAGTCTAAGCGTCCATAATCCCACCTCAAAAAAGATGTCTTAAGCTGTTCTGGCTATGGTAAGTAGAGCTGAGACTTGAATGAATTCTGGCAGCCTTTGGAGATGAAAGTTGTGTTTGCATTTGCTTGACATCATTTTATTTACTGTTAAAACCTGAAATGATTTTTCCTTTCTTTGGAGAAAGGCTTTTATTCATAAGAATTCCTGAAACAGGATAAAAAAGTCAGTTTGGAAACTAAGTTTTTCAACATGAATAGAAAGTGTCTTCTTTGTGGATTCTGACCACAGACTGCAATCATGGCATAATCGCGAGTAATTGTGATTGTAATCCACATGATTATGGAAAGAAGACCTAAATAATACTCTTGCAAGTTGTTTATGATGGGAAAACTTTTCATTTCATTACCCTGACAGAACAATACCCTCAGTCTTAAATGAAACAGCAGCTACTAGATTGATAGGTAAAGGGAAGAGGCACTTGTAACTGAAGGAGACCTGGTTGGTTTTGTGTGTCTGAGGCACAGTCATAGACTGAAAAGGGTCTTCCCTGTGATCTTTAGAAAGCAAAATATGTATAAAGTATCTGTTCTAATTTAGCGTTGCCCTCTCACCTCCTATTCTATTCCATATTTTATCTTCTTAAGCAGAAAAATTACATATAGAAAATACTTTCAGCAGATTAAATGTCTCTCTCATTTCTCTAAGGCGTATCAGCCAGGTGAGTGTACTGATCAGTTCAGGTTCTTGGTATTATATTGGTATTTAGATTGAAAATTGTACCATAAACCTTAGGAATGGTTTTGTGCTTGATACTGAAGGAAGCAGGCACACTGCCTTGTGGCTGTATTGCCTAACAGAAGGTAGCAATATGTAATTCTCTGCCTAGTCCAAGGTGGAGAAATATTTGATGTCAGGAAATCCATGGGGATTGGAACAATCTACACTGAGTCACGTCTTCCCTTTGGAACTCTGGCTATGTTGAGCCGAGTAAAGCCAGAGGTTAATGGGCTCAGATGAGTCATGGTAGTGGCACTGAGCACAGTTTAGTACATTAACAGTTAATGAATCTTGAGAGAGTTTCCCTCATTGGCATTTTCTTTCTCCTTTCACTCTTCATTCCTAGTGTCTTTAGTGAACAGCAGCAGGGCAAGGGGTTGGGAAGGAATCCTTAGTGGCTATTAGAAAACAGTGTGGTAAATGGGTTGTAATTTCAGAGGAAGGAGAAGATTTCTGTCAAGAATTGATCAAGGGCCTGTAGGGAAAGGACGAGGGAGAACAGCTTTAACCTGACAAAGGGAGACTGAGGTGACATCTTGGGAAGAAGTTATTATCTGAGCACGGTGTCCATTTTTGTAGTGCAAAATAGGTTGTCCTGAGTTACAAAGGATGATTGACAGCCTGGTATGGGCTGGTGAGCTTGATAATACCCATTCAAGTTTGTTCACGTCATTTCCAGACACTGTTATTTTTGCATTGCAGAAGTAAATTTTATTAGAAGCCGTGTTGCCAGCAGAATTGCAGCCCTTAAACTAAGAAGCAAAGGCAAGTTGAGCGAGGCAAGAGGTGCAGAATAGCTGAAGGTGATGAGGCAGGGGTGCAACATCCAAAGAGCTGCAGTTGCATCAGCCATGCTGCAGAAGCAATTGATGCAGGCTCTCATGGTCCATGTCCAATGTGTCTGGTTGGAGGATGCCAGTACTGGTGCTCTTTCTCTAGCACACTCTTGCCTGTCCTGTGTAAAATCAGAGCAAATCATGGCCTTAGGGGAGATCTGATCTTTCCTGCTGAACTTAATCCTTTCACCTAACATGCTCTTTTAGCAAGAGAAGCTCAGTGGCTCGAAGCCCAGCTCTACCCTTGGAACTTTCTCAGATCTGTATTTATTTTTTTATTACAGTGAGCAAAAAACCAAACCCTATCCTGCAAAGCTTCTAATCTGTAGTTTGTATTCATTTAGGTAGTGAGAAGGGCAAGACTAACTGTATTTGAACCCCTGATTCCTCCATGACACAGCCAATGAGGTTCTCTCACTCCTGGGTCTTACCCAGCCCAAATACAAACCCTTTTTCTGACAAAACCCAATGTAGTCATTGGGGCAGATGTAACCCACTAACAAACATACCTTTACAAAGTGTTGTCTTACCTGACATGTCACCACACTGGGAATGAGAGTAGGAAGCAGAAGAATATGAATGGGAGGATTTTCCACCTCCTTGGAAAGCTGCTTGAGAGGCACTATAAAAGGAGAGAAATTAATTCATAAAAAAAAAGCCCGTAACTGATGAAAATTCAGTCAAAAAAGGTGTTGATGTAGTTCCATGGACAAGAATTCTCTATTAGTAATTAAGTACACAAAGATTTCTTCTATTCTCATTATTATATGGAATACATACACAATGTCCTGCTGTCCCTCCTGCAGCAGAGCCCGGTACTGAGCAATCTCCTGCTCCAGGCGGGTCTTGATGCCCAGGAGCATCTTGTACTCCTGGTTCTGACTCTCCATCTCACAGCGGATGCTGGCCAGCTCCTCCTCTACAGAGTTGATCTGCCCTTGGATCTGTTGCAGCAGGCAGCCGTAGCGAGATTCGGTTTCTGCCAGGGAGTTCTCCAGAGAGCCTTTCTGCAAGTGGGAATGCAGGGGTTGAGGACCAGAGCTGTGCCCCTGCCCGCTGGGAGGAGGGAAGGGCCCTCAGGCATCGTGCCCACGTACCGTGCTGAGCTGTGCCTGCAGCTCGATCTCCAGGTTCTGCATTTCACGCTTCAGCTCCGTGAGCTGATGGCTGCTTGTCTGGATGTCCTGGCTGCTCGAGGTGACCTGGCGGTTGACTTCCTCAATCTGCAAGGGCCAAAGCCAAGCAGAGTTTCTGGGTGAGAAAGTCCCTTCAGGGAGCAGGCTGGCTGGCTGAGGCTGGACAGCCAGGGAGCCTCTCCCTTTCAGCCTGTCCTCATGGATTCATCCGAGTCATTGCTCCATAGATCCTGACATTCCACCCACCCCTGCCCCAGTCATTGCTGCCTACATCAGAGCTACGTCCATGCTCCATTGTGGGAGCAGTCATTGCTACATACCTTGACTTCATACCACTGTTCCACCTCTCTGCGGTTCTTGTCAATGATCTGCTCGTATTCGTTCCTCAGGTCATTGAGTACCTTGGTGAGGTCTTGTCCAGGGGCAGCATTGACCTCCACACTCACATCACCTCCAGTCTGAGACTGCAGCTGCCTCATCTCCTGCAGAGTGTGTGAAGAGAGAAGCAAAGAGGCCAGGTCATTGGTTGTGTTGGGGTCTGTGTTGAGAGCAGTGTGAAGGCACAAAGGGATGACAATCACATGAGATTAGGCTGAATTGCCTTTGGGAACCCTAAAGAATAACAGGACTATGTCTTGGACACACTATTCATCATTGAATCGTACCTCCTCATGGTTTCTCTTAAGAGCAATCAGCTCATCCTTCAGGGACTCGAGCTCGGATTCCAGGGAAGATCTAACCAGAGTCAGGTCATCCAGAAGATTTCTCAAGCCATTGATGTCAGCCTCCACAGTCTGACGGATGACCAACTCATTCTCATACCTTTATCACAGACAAGAGAGACAGAGAAAAGGAGAAATGAGAATATGACTGTCAGTGCCATACATCTTTCCAGGATCGGTATCCCAATAAAACATGAAGACTCAGTAACACCACATAGGGAAGTGCTGCCTAAAGTTATGAGCAGGATTTGAAAGACATGCAAGGTTCTGGAGAGGTACTCACTTCATCCTGAAGTCATCAGCCGTCATCTTGCTGTTATCGATGTCCAGAAGCATTCTGTTATTTTCCACTGTAGCAGCAATGATCTACAAAAGGGGAAGGTGAAGAGAAGTCTTTCTGCATTCCAGGCAGCCAGAAGAAGAAAGAAGAAACAAAGGTTTGGCAGGGTGTTGTTGAGGGTCTTGGAATTGTTTCCTGCAGTAATGCAGAGGCCATGTGAGAGGGAAACACCTCAGAGTTACTTTTCAAGGACACTTGGGCTATCACAGACCGACCTTCTGAATCCCTACTCTTTGCTTCTCAAGTTAGAGAAATGTCCCAAGGAGTGTATTGAAGCCTTTTGCTGCAGTGTGCTTCTTCATGATCTGTTTAACCTGATTTCCTGGTACTGGTGTAACCTCACTGTAAAGACAGCCTGGGTCCTTCCATCGAGTAGACATAGGAATGTACAGAGACAAAGGGAGTTCAGATCTTGCAGTCCAGGTGATTTGGCTTTGTGTTCCATCCAGCTGAGGTGGGTGGGAGCAGGTGGAAGAACTGGAAACCACACACGCCTGGTTTGGAGCTACCTCTGCAATGTGGGGTTTTAGTTCTGTGCGCCAACAGGTCCGGGCCTGGTGGAGCACTTGGTGCCTTGGGCTGGCTGACCTCAGAGCACATCCCCTTTGCTCATGTGGGGGTTCACTGGCCCAAGAGGTGAGAGGCACAGCTCAGCAGCTCCCTGCCTGAAGCAGCACCAGGAAAGCCACCCAGTAGCTCCCTTCCAGCCCTTTGGAGCTATTGCCAGAAGGCAGGAGGAGGGCTTACAATGGAGAAGAGCATATGGGAGATGGAGCCCCATTAGTTAGGGCTATCCTACCTGGTTCTGGAGTTGTTCAATGGTCTGGTAGTAAGAGCTGTAGTCCTTCGAAACACTGGGAGCTTGTTTCCTGTACCACTCCCGGATGTGGTGCTCCAGCTGAGCATTTTCCTCCTCCAGCCTTCGCACCTTGTCCAGGTAGGCGGCCAGGCGGTCATTGAGGTTCTGCATGGTGACCTTCTCATTGCCATTGAGCAGGAGGTCCCCTCCGGCACCAAAGCCTCCCGCAAAGCCGCCACCAAAGCCCCCTCCCATGCAAGCCCCAAAGCCCCCAGTGAGGCTGCCTGCGCTCATGCCCCCGCCATAGACAGTGCCACAGGCTCCCCCCCCATAGCTGCCCCCACCGACGACGGAGGAGGCGTAGCGCCTGCAGGAGACGGAGGAGCTCCGGCCGCTGCCGCCACCACAGGCCCCGCCACCGCCGCCGCTGCGGTAAGAGGTGCTGGATGTTCTCTTGATGCTGCAGCTCATGGTGCAAGGAATGGGAGATCCAGTCCCAAATGCAAAGGCCGCTGCAAGGTTGATGGAGACACTGCGAGTGCAGGCTGTGTCCTCGCTGAGGGCATTTATAGGCGGCTGGGTGGGTGTCAGCTGAAGGCAGCCCAGCTTCCCAGGAGGTTTGCCAGCCCCAGTGCTCATGCCAAAAGTGATGTGCTAATGAAATTTTGTCTGAGGTAAGGCAAACGCATTACCCTTCTGTTCAAGTATGTCTGTTGATTCACACAAAGCATGCACTATAATTCATGTGGGTGGCTCTTGGATATTTTGTTGGATAATATAATATCTCACAGCTTCTATTAATCTGGCAATATATCGCCAGTAACTGGAGTTAATGACGGCTCCACCTTGGTCTGTCTCCTGCAGTCTTCTGGGTGGCGAAATTCCGTGTTTCAGCCCTTGTCTTCCTCCTGTGATCACAGACGATGATTTGTACAACCAGCAGCCCAAGGGGCTCTACACTCCTTTATTTATTCACCACTTATACTGGCTATTTGGAAATCTACTGTGATTAATGAGATAAATTATTAGCTTTGAAAAGTGCATTCCATGTCTGTTACAGACTAGAACCTCACACCAAACGTTTTACTCTCTTGTCACCTTCGGTATTTCGGAAGGTCCTGCTGGTATCTGGTAGAGGATGGTGACTGCAGTCACTTTGTTGATGAAGAAAACTGGGTGACAGCCACAAAATTAGTACTTAGCAAGGGAAAATGTATTTGACCTTTTCCTATCAAACAGCTATTTATTTTATTTTAGTGGTTTTAAATGGGCCCAGAGGAAATTTACTGGAGAAATCTTTGAAATTTCCTTTCTCATAATATATTAAAAATAGACATTTATTGGAATATGTCCTTGAATTATAGAATGCAGTTAAAAAGTAAGTTTGATTCAAAGATACAGTGACAAAGATTAGATCTGGGAAAATATAATCATTATCTGAGTTGTTCCAGTGACTTGTTCCATCACTGTACCGTGAGAGAGTGTCTTGCAACACACAGCAGAGGAAGAAGCAGTTGTGTATTTTTTTCCACTGCCTGTGCAGTGTGGGATGGTCACTGAGCCACCTTTTCCATCCTTACCAAAGAAGCACCTATGGAACTGAGAAAAGGCTCAACAGAAACGAGCTCGGGTTTCCAGCTGTGAGCGCAGCACTGGCACTGTAACTCCTGCAGAAGAGCCGCTGGCTGGCACAAAGGAAGCACAAGGAGGGATCTGCTGTAAATGACCACCTCAAAATCAGCTTATCCACGGAATGAATTCAATGTAAAAGCACTTTAGGAAGTACTTCCGTATTACAGGGGAAGAAATAAACTCATTAAAATTATCAAAGAAGAGTGAGGAGGGACTGAGTCACTTCACACCTGAAGGGATGAACCGGAGGAGGGAGCAGGATGGTCTAAATCTGAAGACAGCACTGCCTGGATGTGCTGCTCTGGGGTGACCCTGACAGACACCCCAAACTGCTCGATCGCTCCCCTCCTCGGCTGGACAGGGGACAGAAATATAACAAAAGGCTTGTGGCTGAGATAAGGAGAGGGAGGGATCACTCATCAGTTACTGTCATGGGCAAAGCAGACCTAGCTCACCAAGGGGGTGCCGGGGAATCTCTGCTCTGGTGCCTGGAGCACTTCTTTCCCTCCTCCTTCACGTACCTTGGGCCCTGCAGGGCTGTTACTCTCACACATTCTCACTCCTTTTTCTGCTGCTAGTGCACAGTTTTTCCCTTTCTTAAATACCTTATCCCGGAGGTGCTACCACCATCACTGATGAGCTCAGCCTTGGCCAGCAGTGGCTCTGTCTTGGAGCCTGCTGCATTGGCTCTGTTGGACATGGGGGAAGCTTCTGGCAGCTTCTCACACAAGTGACCCCTATAGCCCCCCACTGCCAAACCCTTGCTTTGCAAACCCAGTACAGTGCCCTGTGGATGTAAAAAGAGCTGGGGCTGAAGTCCTGAACAGGAGCACCTCTAGGTTGTGCTTTGCTCTTGCCATGTACTGGCTGCCACTCAGCTTCTCCAGCACCCACTGGACCAGGCACCAAGGAACTGCTTACAGACAAGGCTCCTGCTCCCACCAGTCCTCTGATGCATGCTTTTAATTCTCATACCAGTGACTTCCTCCTGAAAACCCTTCATTCCCTCTAAGCGGATCTCTCCCTAGTTGCTGTCTCTATTCTGCCCCTTTCTGAACTTCACTGTATGGTCTGTAGCACTTGGTGCCTGTGGGGCAGCAGGGTATTTACAAGACAGGAAAACAAATCCTCTTTAAAGGTTAAAGTGTAGATTGACATCTGTAGAGGTAGTTGTAATGTACAAGGTGCATGAGGTAACAACATAGTACCCTCTAGAGGGCTCCAGCATGGCACAGGTGGGTACTTTCACATCGCATTTACTGTGAGCATCCTCCCTCTCCAGATGATGGATCCAAGGATCCAAATGTCCAAGGATTTAAACCAAAGAACTAGAAATCACCATTAGAGGGGTCTCATTCTTCCTATTGTGTGTCACTGGAAGTATTTGTCACTGTTTAACTTTTATGTTAATTTGCTTCATAGCACAGATCTTCCTATATCCAGAAGTAAATACTTTCCCATGTAATTCATTTGCACAGGTAGGAAGCACAGATTGCTGTTAGCATTAGTGTTTTATGGAGGAGAATTTTGTAAAGATCCTGTAAATCATATTTCCTTTAATTTTTTTCTTTGTCTGTTCAAAGCCAGAGCGGTAGTTCGTGCATTTCCAGTTTAAACCAGCGTGGGTTAAACTGAAACATGCATTTTACAGTTGTCATCTGTAACCATTCCTGTTTCTTTGTGTCAGGCCTGGGTGGGCACTGGTTTGATATTAGCACCCGTGTAGTGCTGTGCTAAGTTCTGCAGCCTGTGGCTCAACTGTCACTGAGCTTAGAGCTCAGCTACACAAGAGTATCTGGCATATAGCTGAAAGGCAAAGGCACAGCTCAGGATGCTCCGAGAAGATTAGGATCTGCCCTACATGCCTAAAAATTATGCTTTAACTCTAAATTTCATTAGCAACTATTGTATCACCAGCTTTTCTACCTAGAGGCATGTACTGCTGTGGCTTTGTCTTCTCTGTTTAAGTGCTTACAACCACAGATGGAAGAAAACCTGCACACAGGATTTGGTTGCATCAGACAGAAATGAAGTTTTATTAGCGACATTTTCCTCATACAGAGCAAGCCAAGTAACAACCAGGTTGAGGATGCAAAGTGGGTAGCTCAGGAGACAGTGATGGAAGCCACCAAAGTTCTGGGCTGAAGCAGCACGCAGCATGTGGGGCAGGAGGTTGAGCAGCCCTTCTGGGTAGCTCTGATGGGCCTTTTTGGATAGATGGCATCAGCAAGGCTGAGGGACTGTGAAGAGCATCTCTGTTTCTTCAGGAGCAAGGGGATTGTAGAGGATTTGAGCCAATTCCGGTTTGAAAGGTGTTGCACTGTAGGATCCTCGAGGTATATTCTTAGTCAAAAGATTTTCTTCCATACCCTGTTTGGAAACAAAGCAGTCATTAACTTATGCAATGCTGGTACTAACTCTGAGGCACCAGTATCTACCAGACAGAAAAGAAGCTTGGTGGTGGGATAGGTGACCATAAGCATTTTGAAAGCATAAAGGATAAACCTCAGTGCGGTACGATAGCTGGTGTCACCCACAAAACTGAATAGTCATTGAATGTGGGTTTCTTAAGTGGCATTGATCCTTTGCACACAAGTAGGGAAGAACTGTTAATAGAAGTAAATCTAACACTTCCCCAGAATGCCAGTTTATCCTTGGCACTGTTCACCTCCAGAACAGTCTGTTGATAGAGTGCATGGACCAGTGAGGACAGGACTGAGAGAACAGCGTGCAGGTACAACAGCTCTCACCTTGGCTTTCACCGCCACTCCTGCAGGACTGAGACTGGGAAGATGAAGAGTAGGAGTGGGAACTGCTGACGCCTCCAGAGATCCTTCCTCCTCCTCCTCCTCCTCCAATGCTACTGCATCCACCGCCGCTTCCCCCTCCTATTCCTCCACTTCCTCCTCCTGATCCTCCTCCCATTCCTCCTCCCATTCCGCCGCCACTCATGCTACCACCACCTCCATATCCACCACTCATGCTACCACATCCTCCTCTTCCTCCTCCTCCAGAATAGCCACCGCCTCCTATTCTACCACCTCCCATTCCTCCTCCTATTCCTCCTGCTGGGATTCTGCAGAGAGAAAGAAAGGAGAAAAAAAGTTAATCATCAAATGCATTGTCTCTGTGACTGATCCACCAGCCCAGGGTTCACACAATTCTGTGCTCTTTTCCAGTTTACATACACAATGTCCTGCTGCCCCTCCTCCAGCAGAGCCCGGTACTGAGCAATCTCCTGCTCCAGGCGGGTCTTGATGCCCAGGAGCATCTTGTACTCTTCGTTCTGACTCTCCATCTCACAGCGGATGCTGGCCAGCTCCTCCTCCAAGGGACCAATCATCCCCTGGATCTGCTGCAGCTGCATGTTGTAACGACGTTCCGTGTCTTCCAGGTTGGACTGCAAAGAGTCCACCTGCAAAGGGAAAGCACAGGATGGTGTTTATGGGAATGTAGCACGTTCAACTCCCTTTTGTGAAAAACTGGTGATCACCACAAACCAGACAAAAAGCCTGTCTCTGAAGATAAGTGATCTGGATTCCCATTCTCTAAAGGTGGAGTGCTAAGTGTAACCACTCTTTCATTCTGGTGATGCATGCAGCCTGTCTCACCAGTGCAACAGAAGCAGCTGTCTTCACTTACCATGCTGATCTGCGACTGCAGCTCAATTTCCAGGCTCTGATATTCACGTCTCAGCTCAGAGATCTGTTGGTTGCTTGATTGTATCTCCTGGCCACTTGAGTGGACTTGTTGGTTAACTTCTTCCATCTGAAAAATTCACATACATAATTGAGGCTGGCTTGATAATAAGAAAACATTGGGGGAGGTATCATGAAACACTGAGAAAGCAACTAACAAGAATAAAGAGAGGTGTATCGTAGACTGGTGGTGTGTGTTTCCCACATGCCACTCTGCTAACTTAACTCTTTGTAATTCACACAGGCATTCCCTATGCTTTACCACATAACCTCTATACTCCAGAACTGGTCTGCTCCAGTAAACTGCTTAAAGTCATTTCCAGTTAATGTCCTTTAAATAATAGGTGATAAATTGTCTTTCCTCTGCTGGATAGAAATAGGTTCAGGTCTTTGTGAAAGATGTAGTAACCAACTCCTTGTGCTTTACCTTGGTTTCATACCAGCTTTCCACCTCTCTTCGGTTGTTCTCAATGAGTCGTTCATATTCGCTACGCATTTCATTCAGTTTTTCCATCAGGTTGATGCCAGGAGTAGCATTGACTTCCACACTGACATCCCCACCAGTCTGTGTCTGCAGACCCTTTATTTCCTGGGAAAAAGAAAACACAAAAGGTAAAGAGCAGGAGAAATGTCATGGCTTCAAGTAAAGGAAAAGAAAGGGACACAAATCCTCACACAGCCACGTTGCTTCTGCAAAGGGGCCTCATCAGGAAAAGGAACAATTCTGCCATTCCTAAGGCAAACTTTGCAGTGCACAGCAGCCAGGCACCTTGTACACATTGACCCGGACATGCACAAGGAATTCTGTGCAGCATACTTTTTGTGAAAATCCTATGTATTTTTCTTCTGAATGGGAAATATCCCTTCAGGTTGTATCAATATTTCCTTTTGTCTCCTCCATATATTCTCTCCAATTTTCCTTCCATGACTTCAGCAATAAAACTGTACTTTGCACTGGAGCTGTTCATTTCTCTGGCCTCATTGTGCCCATGATGGCCCACGTGTCTTATTACAGTGGCTTTGGGCAGCTGTGGGTGCTGCATGCTCCTGAGAATCAAAGCCAGGTTGTGTCTACTTGAAGCCAAAATCTTGTTACTGCTGGTGGAAGAAACCCCCCAGTGTTTTGTTGTTTTAAAGGGTGGAGAAACTTACCTCTTCATGGTTCCTCTTGAGATAGATCAGTTCCTCTTTGAGGGATTCAAACTGTGTCTCCAAGTCAGACCTGGCTAGAGTCAGCTGATCCAGAAGTGGGCGTAAGCCATTGATATCACTTGCCACACTCTGGTGGAGAGTATATTCCGTTTCATACCTGAACAATAGACAAGAGAGACCATCAAAGTGCTGCCAGACCTCTTTGGTTGTGGATTGATTATGAAGAGTTCCCATCAGTACATCTTTGGTCTTTAACCCCTTGCTCAGTTCTTAAAAGAAAGGTCCTTATTCTCTTTTCATCTTTAATATGTTTGTTTGCTTTCAGTAGAATTTATGTCAATGAGATCTATATGATGAGGATTGTGCTTATAAATCTGCATGTAAGGATGGAGAAACTTAGAATGCAGTCCTGGAAATGGCACCTTTAGTCTCTTGTCTGGAGAAAAATATTAATGAGAAGCTAAACAAGTCATTCTGAGCATGCTTTCCCCATCAATTCTCTGTTCTGTCCCTGGAGCCAAGGGGCTGTAGCATCTACAAAGACAATATGAAAGTGGGGGGATAAAGGGAAGGGAAGGAAAGGCTCACTTCAGTCTGAAGTCATCCACAGTCATTCTGGTGTTGTCGATGTCAAGGAGGATCTTGTTAAGGTCCACATTTGCACCAACAATCTGAAAGGGAGAGGGCAGATGGATTCAGTCAGTTGTCTTTTCAGTCTGACACACAGATAGAGGGAAGAAATTCCTTTGTAGAAATACAGCTCAGAATATCTTTATGGCAATGTCAAACCTGACTAATGCTGCAGGAGCCATGTATACAGAGTTTATTGCTTCCACTTAAAAGAAAGAGCCTTTGCTGTCAATTTTGGTTTACAAATATCCATTTAAAATACCTTTTTGAAAAGGACAGCCAAATAAATCCCCTGTATAAAACAGTGGGAAAACAGAATTACCATTACATTTGGCAACAACCATGTCATCTAGGATATATGGGACTCTTAGATGGCTGAGGGCTAGAGTTAGACTAATGCACATAGAATCATAGAATCACATAATAGTTTGGGTTGGAAGGGACCTTAAACAATAGCATTGAGGAGAGCACTGGACAGGCCCCATGATGGGCGCTGACCCACGATGGGTGCTCAAGTAAAGATCTGCTGTGTCACCAAACCACGCTGCCTGCACCGAATACAGGTGTGCCAGGATCCCCGTGTCACCATGACAGAATAAAACCAGGAGCCGGGTTTGTCACCACCCCAGCCTGCTTCCCACTAGCACAAAGGAGGGGACGTACTGCTCCAAACAGCAGGAGAAAAGTGCTGTTCTAATGAGGATCTGCTCAAAGTTAGTCACATTCCATCCTACCTGGTTCTGCAGTTCTTCAATGGTTCTGTAGTATTGGCTGTAGTCCCTGGCACTAGTGGGACCTTGATTCTTGTACCACTCCCTGATCAGTTGTTCAAGTTGGGAATTTTCTTCCTCCAAACGTCGCACTTTATCCATATAAGAAGCCAGGCGATCATTGAGGTTCTGCATGGTCAGCTTCTCATTCGTGGACAGCAAGCCACCATCTTCACCAAACCCCATTCCACCGAAACTACTTCCTCCATAGCCACCACTTCCAAAGCTGCCACCACCAAAGCCACCGCTACCCCCAAAGCCACTAAATCCACCTCCACTATATCCACCGCCTCCAAAGCTACCTCCACCGAGGCCACCTCCATAACCACCTCCCATTCCCCCAAAACTACCCCCACCTGATCCAAATCCTCCTCCCATACTTCCACAGCTCATTCCTCCTCCATAACTACCACCACTTATTCTCCCAGCATAGCTACTGCGGCTAATCCTTCCACAACTGCCACTGCTGAAGCCCCCTCCATAGCTGCTCCTGGAAACTCCTCCACCAAAGCTTCTCCCAGAAAAGCCTCCACCTCCTCCAGAAGAGGTGTATTTTCTAGAGGACACTGAGGAGTATCCACCAGACCTCCTCATTCCACAGCTGCTACCTCCTCCACCACCTCCACCACCACCACCACCTCCACTGCTAATTCTAGTGGTACTAGTCGAGGACTTAGTGCCACAGCTCATAGTGCCAGCAGGTGAGTCTGACCGCAATCCCAAGTGGAGGTGCACAGCCTGATAAGAGTCAGGACTGTAAATTTTCATCCCCAGCTCTCTCTATTTATATTTTTGACAGTGGGTGTCACCATCAGGGTGTTTCCTTCTCCCAGGGCATTTACCAACCTTGTTGTTTGTGCCAAGAATAATTTGCTGAACACTATTTTTGTGCTGATATCTCACGCAATCTGGCCCATTGCTGGGTTCAGGTGTTTGGTTAGGACCGAACATCTCACTTCTCTCGGGTGGCATTCTCATGGCATGGTCTCCAGAATGGGTTGCCTGTTGCCTCAAGCAGCCTGGATCTGCTTTAGGATGGAAAAGCCACTTTATACCGGATCCTGTTGAAGCTAATGGGAGACAATGTGTACTTCATGGACCTATACAGAGGGAGGGTTTGTTCTCAGTTCTCCCCTAAATGAAAGATGAAGCTCAAATCTCTCATGTTAGACTGTGCATTATTTGTTCCATTATTAATCTACTTTAATTGCTGAGGTTTTTGCAGCTCCTCTTGTCTTGTTGTTCTCTTTTGCTCCTTCATATTTTGTGCATTTAAGATGTACTCTGCTTCTTTTTCTCACTATACATGATAGAGTAAGAGCTTTCATACTAGGAGCATGTAACTTGTTTGTTTTGCTTCTCCAATATGTGTATCCCTGCCATCACTTAGACAACGTATTTATTGACATGAGAAGTCTGTTTCAAGCAGTGCAGTGGGATTCTTATTTAAAAATCAAAATCATAGAATCATAGAATAGTTAGGGTTGGAAAGGACCTTAAGATCATCAAGTTCCAACCCCCCTGCCATGGGCAGGGACACCTCGCTCTAAACCATATCACCCAAGGCCTCGTCCTGTGTGAAGGAAGTGATGGCACAGCTCACCTGGGATTTATAGGTTGATAGCCAAGTCCTAGAAATCAAAGAGGAAAAAAAAGGCTTTTCTTCATCAAAGAGCTGGGATCTAAATTAGTAAGAAGGTTACGGATACTTGAATTGTATTATAATGACAATTAGAGCACAATTAGGAGCTGAATTAATGCAGACAATGACCTATAAACTGCTGCGTAGGAAGTCCTTTTATGGTTGAATATAAAACTGCTCATTTTCCCTGCTGTTACTGTGTCATATATGACAAGTGATAGAGTAATTATATAGAATGCTCTTAATGCAGAGATCCTTGAGACTCTAAAATAGCCATCAGAGAGACAAGTTGAAAGGCTTTTGCAGTAGTCAACTGAAATCTGTTGAGACCACAAAAGAAATTCAACCGTACTTCAGTCTTGCACTGATGCACAGAGTGGACTGGGGAGTGGTTTTTATCCTCATCTTTGTCCTGGGCATAAAGAAAATATTTCGGTTCAAATAGTAGATTGAGCTGAGCTCTTAGGCAGAAGCTCTTCCCTGTGAGGGTGCTGAGGCGCTGGCACAGGGTGCCCAGAGAAGCTGTGGCTGCCCCATCCCTGGCAATGCTCAAGGCCAGGTTGGACACGGGCTTGGAGCAAGCTGCTCCAGTGGAAGGGGTCCTTGCCCGTGGCAGGGGTTGGGACTGGGTGAGCTTTGAGGTCCCTTCCAACACAAACGAGTCTGGGATTTGATGAAATGCAGAATCTTCTTTCCTCAGCACCCACTTAGCTCTGTTCTTACACTGCAGGCTTGTACGAGAGATTTCCATCATGTTTTAATACAGTAGAGACTTGATTCATGCAAACAGCCTGTTCCCACCAACTCATTGGAGACAACAACAAAACCCTCAGCACCCGTGGACTTGCTGTAGAGGGATCCAAACTGTTACAGTGTGCTTAGGCAGAAGTGTACATGTTTCCAGTGACAGCTTTGTTTCATTACTGATCCTCTGATGACTGTAAGGTATTTATGATATTTAGCAGTCTCCCCCTAATGTTAATAAATCTCCCCCTGAACCTCAGGTGCAGGGAACAAAGAAGCACCCACCTGAGGAGCTCATCACTTCTCTGCTGCCCTTTTCTCAGCATCTTCAAAAAGGCCAAGGCCACCCTGATTTGGAAGTTGACTGTGTTGCTGCAGGTTTTTTACATGCTGCTGTCAGTCTCCATGTGCAAGATTCTTTCGGAAACTAAATTTCTGCCTCTTAATTTCTGGTCTTTTTTATGTTTAAATTCAGGATTATTTCACATTTTCTGACTGAAACCATCATCATGTCCTCTGCACTGTGCTTTTGACAGCATTGCTTTATTGCTGCTTATGCAATCTCTTTCAAAAGCTCTCTGATTTTATCTTGCTGTTTGATATACTCAATGGCTCAAAGGTGATGAAAGATTTCAAGCAGCTTGATGATGAGATAATTTCTCCTTGATTCACAGCTGGAGGATGGTAGTGTCACCTCCTCATGTAAACACAGTTTCAGTGAGCACACAGCATCAGTGAGGCCAGTGATACTCCTTAGAGATGCTTTTCATAGACAAGCTCTAACAGTCTATGAGATGTTAGTGATAGACAGCAAAAAATTCTCTGGAATTACTAAAACAAGGAGTAAAACCATTGGCCCAAGGAGTCTTAATCTGTTTATGTACTGAGAACCTCCATTGCTTCCTATTTTATTTACCCATTGACTTTCTATATGCACTCGTTCTCAGCAGGGACTTGTCCATACCGGAAGGTTTTTCTGATAAGGGCATATCTTATCATCTGCTTGGAAAATAGGGTACACAACTTCAGATGTCCTCAGCATTTCATTTCAGCTCTGTATTATTACTGCTTTTTTGTATCTAAGGGAGGGACACAGGTAAAAGATTCTGCCTATAGGTCTTATGTAGCCTTCAGATCCTGTGCTCGCAAGATGTTCTTTTTCTGTCCTTAGTGTTGCCATCATTCAATTTTAGTAACAGTGCAACCTCAGTGCTTCCTCCAGAGTCCTGCTGGCTGGTGGGAATCGCTGTGTTCTTCACAGCTGGAGCTTCTCCCTTGGGATATTTTGTTTCTGTTACGGTCACTATGTTCTCAGTAATGTCACATAACTCTTTGGGCTGCAATACCAAGACACCAAAATAAGGACATTTATTACCACAGTCACCAGCATTCCTCAGCCTGTGGAGTGTTGGGATGTTTTTATGTACGGCTTCCTGCCCAGCTCAGCACAGGCCACATTTCAGGAGCATCAGACATTCCTTCACTTGCACTGTTCGTGTTTTCCTTTTAACCAGCCTCCATGATACATCTGTGCATGACTGCACAGACTGAGCTGAGCTCTTAGGCAGAAGCTCTTCTTCCCTGTGAGGGTGCTGAGGCGCTGGCACAGGGTGCCCAGAGAAGCTGTGGCTGCCCCATCCCTGGCAGTGCTCAAGGCCGGGTTGGACACAGGGGCTTGGAGCAAGCTGCTCCAGTGGAAGGGGTTCCTGCCTATGGCAGGTGTTGGAACTGAGTGAGCTCCCAGTCCAAACCAGTCTGGGACTCTGTGAATCTGCATAGGTACCTTGTGTTACTACCACTGGTATGTTGTCTCATGAAAGGCATGTGCTCTTCCCGAAGTGCCTGGGAGGGTCATACTTCTGGGCTCACCTCAGGGACACCCTGCATGGTCTCTGCTGTGGGAAGGAGCTGGTGCTGGCTCCCTTTAGCTTCAGCCTGCTCTGAACAAGTCCAGAAGCAGCCTAAAGACCTTGGTCATGAGCAAGTGACATTTAGTGAATGTAGTAATTCAAGAAGCCCCACCAGGACATTCCTGTTGAGATGGGGGGGCTCTGAAAGTTACAGTAGATCCTTCCTTCCCCCCCCCCCCCAGTGCAATGGCAGACTTTACTGTACTAAATCCGCAGGCCATGAGTATCGCCCATGTAGCACTGGCAGCTAATAGGGCTGACAAAAGAGACATCAGCAGAATAGATGCATGGGCAATGTTGAAATGACATCTGTGCCTACAAATGGACACTGAGTTGCTCTGGGCCTGAAGCCGGCTGCGCAGGAGTGTGTGTGCACATTTCTTTTTGCCCCAGGTTGTTCTGAAGGTCTTGTTTTAACACGTACCACAATTTTCTTCTCAGAGCACTAACAGGAACACCAGATAAGTATCCGAATTGCAACACTTTGTGCTCATAAAATTAAAGCTCATTATGTTGATTAGCACCTAACAAAGTGCATGCAAATGAGAGCGCAGAGTGCTCCCTGTTGCTCTTCTCTCATTGGGGTCCCACTTGCAGCACGCACCTCTCACTACAGATATCCCTATTTCTTACTCCTGCATTGCAATAGTTGGGGTTTCTAGCTGTTCCTCCACATGAGGTTTTTGCATCACTGTTGTTATCACAAGCTTGGTCTCCCAGTAGGCAAATGCTAGTGATAGTGGTAACCTAGATGCAGGTTTTGTATACACAACATGGAAAAAGACCCTTCCTTCCAGGGTATGGCAAGAAACCATCTGAATTCAGTCTTCTTTTTTGCCCGTAATGAATGCCATGATTAAATAGGTCTCTTTTAAGTTTATTGGTGGCTTGTATTTATTTCATCACATATGTGTAGCAAATAAACTTTCTTACGAAGTTTACTGGCATTATAGATGCAGACTCATTAAATGTAAGAGACAGGACAAGAACACCTTGGTACTGATAGTACAGATCTTAGGCGAGGAAGAATATAGCACAGTCAACGCTGAGTAGTAAAAGGAGTACTAGTGATGTTATCTTTAAGGTCCCTTCCAGCCATAGCCATTCTGTGATTCTATGATATTTTTGATCCTAGTTGCTCAGAAATGTTTACTTCTTTCTGTGCCTGATTATAACATCAACGTGAGCATTTAAATCAGCAGCAGAGTTGCACAGTGTATTACAACAGATCGCATTGAACATTGGCGTGTCGGCTGCAGTACTGGCTGCTCCAGTATAGCACAGAACTGCTGTCGGGATTCTCCTTCCCACACTTCCAACTCTGCCAGTTTTATTCTGCTTTGCTCTCAGCAGGACTTGTTTCAGTGGAGTTTCTTTTGCAAGGTTAGATGCATAGATGATGATTATTAGATAACTGGCAGTAAAACTACTGAAGGTTGTAATGTTGGAAAGGACAGGAGCCAGAGGTACCAGTAGTCCTCAGCTGCTATGATGCTGCAGAGCAGCAAGCTCCAGCACAGGATGCTCCTTCGAGTTAATTGTAACTAACCTCCTTAAGAGCCTCCCAGGTGCTTCTCTAAGGCCAGAGGTCAGGTGATGGCCAGTTTTTTACTGCCAGGAAGCATCACCCATCAGCAACAGTTTTGACATTGAAATTTGAGAATGAAGCTCTTCCCTGTGAGGATGCTCAGGGGCTGGCACAGGGTCCCCAGAGAAGCTGTGGCTGCCCCATCCCTGGCAGTGCTCAAGGCCAGGTTGGACACAGGGGCTTGGAGCAAGCTGCTCCAGTGGAAGGGGTCCCTGCCCGTGGCAGGGGTTGGAGCTGGAGGAGCTTTAGGGTCCCTTCCAACACAAACCAGTTTGGGGTTCTGTGATTCTATGGGGTTAACTTGGCAGGATCTTAGAGGAGGTCTGAGAAGCAAGGCTCCTGTATTGGGAGTATGCTTTAATTTGGGCTGTTAGTTTAGTATCTTCAGTAGAGAGGTCTAAGAAAGAATTGTCACTGTCTGCCAGAGGTGTCAAACTGGCAGAGCCATTGGAGAAAGTAGGTTTAGGGGACAGCTAGAAACAGAGACAAGTTGGATTTGATCCTGCAAGGGTTTTAAAAATGAAGTAGGTGATTTTGCAATAGGAGGGAGATGGGGGTATCCTTGCAAACATCATCAGCGCTGCCTCTTTGCATGTCAATCAGGGATATCAGTTCATGTTTGTGTATGAAGAAGCTCTTAATGAGGATCAGACCCTGCCAGAGACTGACCTGCTAGGTCAGAAGGAGATTTTCTGTTAGATTTTGTTTCTTTCCAAACAGTGACAGGACTGGCTGGGAGCCTGGTGTAAGGCAACGCCGTGAATCACTGGCACAGATCTGCCACGGGTGCTCCGGATTCCCGTTCCCACGGTCTCCCACTCAGTCTGTGTTTCATAAGGCTCTGTGCTGGGTGATGCCTTCCTCAGAGTGAGAAAACAGAACTCGTGACTGTCAAACAGAGAGAGAAAACCTCGTAGCAGTGATGCTCCTGTCTGGAACCTTTGTGTTTAAGCAGATGAGTTGGGAAGCGCAGGGGATAAAGTGTGTGTTAGTGAGCAGGTGTTGTGTCAGAAGCCCTCTGAGTTACTGCAAAGAATCATAGAATCCCAGACTGGTTTGGGTTGAAGGGAGCTTAAAGCTCATCCAGATCCAACCCCTGCCACGGGCAGGGACCCTTTCCACTGGAGCAGCTTGCTCCAAGCCCCTGTGTCCAACCTGGCCTTGAACACTGCCAGGGATAGGGCAGCCACAGCTTCTCTGGGCACCCTGTGCCAGCGCCTCAGCACCCTCACAGGGAAGAGCTTCTGCCTCAGGTCTGTCTAAATAGTCCATTGCAGCAATGCAGCCCATGGAAGTTCTGCTTAAGCACACCCCACACCTGAATTACCCCCCAGCAGGTGGGGCTTAATGTTTGGACTTGATTCAAGGAAAAATCTCTGCTAAAGGAAATCTCTCCCAGACATGGCTTTGTGCTTGCAGCAGACAGAAGCAAAGATTTATTAGTGTTTGAGAGGGTTGGGGTTTTATTTTATTTGGGTTTTTTTTTTTTCTGTTAGTTTCAGGGGAATAACAATCACAGTGGAGATTAACTCGGGTGCCAGTGATCAGGAACAGAAATTCAGAGAGAAGAAGCTGGTGGGTTATCCAGAGCATTCGGATGAGCCCCTGGAGTGAAGGGTGTTGAGTAACTCAAACAGGTGTTTGCTCTTGCTCTTTGCAGAGGCACGATCAGACACGCTCAGCACAGTCTTGCTTGGTCCAAGGGCCCACAGGTAAGGTCCTGAGGTGGAAGATGCTGCCTTTGCCCATCATTCCTCAGACCTTCTGAGACTCCCTGTTGAAGGATTAAGGGAAGCAAGACTTTCTTTGAAGAAGTGTTCTCTCATTCAGTGTTTTTAATCTTTATGTTACTAAGTAATTACAGAGTGTGCACTTCTCACTGCTCTGGGCTTTTTCCCAGCACTCTGGCAAGGTTAGAACAGGTCAGACATAATATTTGTACAAGTGTATGTGTGCAGCTCCATTGTATTAAATACCTGCTTCTGTCAAGTGTGCCATTGTAAATGAGTCTTTAAATTTAGAGTGACTGTGGCAGTAGAAATCAAATCCAGATGAACTTGGAATCTGTATTTATGTGTTTGTGGATATTCACAACAAATGTTTATAAGTTGCAGGCGATATATTACTCTTGCCTGCCAAGCATTAGTGTATGTAGGACTGTTGCAAGTCAGATCGGATGTTTGATCAGAGGAGCTGGCAAAGCCTATTCAGTTTCAAAAACTACACCTCATCTACTCCAAATCTTACCAAAATAATCTTACTCATTCCACAAAGGCCTTGGAAATCACTGCCCTTGTTTTCAGCATCAAGAGACTCTCTGCGGTATTCTTACTTTCTCTAATGATGGCCTCAGGCCCTTTGGTCTACAGCCAATACTGTCATGACCAACTGTCAGGCTGGGAGGGAAAACAGCATGTGTGTGAGACAGACTCAACTAAGATTAATATCCCTGTTGCTTCCTGGATAAGAAGGACTCAGTGGAAGCCTCAAAGTGGGATCATTCTCCATCTTTTTAAATCTATAAATTCTCATTTGCAACATTTCCAGGCATTGCCTGAGGAGCTGCTGCTGGGACCTGGAGCCTTACCCCGTCTCATCGTTTTTATGGCTTCGGACACTTCCTCCATTGTTGCTCCTCTATCCAGTGTTTTATTCCCTTCCAGGCAGAGCTTCATGCTTTCAGCATCTTCTGGAACCACAGCCATGAAATCAGACATGGAGAAGACCTTCTGGTCACTCCCTATCTCTTGCTAGGTCAGGATTTTGCAGCTAATATCCCATAGATTTTAAATACCTTGAGTGTTCTAACCCTGATTTAGCCATTTTCCCCCTTAATACCAGTTACATTTCTAACATTGTGGCTTCATTCCCAAACTACTGACTTCCCCAGTTCCCTGCATGCTTTGCATTGGATATTTTCCCTTTCCCTCTTCATTTCCTCTTCCTACATGTCCTCATACAACTCTTCATGACATTTGTGTCACTTCTGAAAATACTGCCCTATTGACGGGTTACTGTACAGGGACAAATGTCAGAGTGGACTCTGGGACAACTGTCAAAAAATAGCACAAATATCTCTTGATCTCCCAATCAGGACGGAAGCTGTCACATCCTTTCTTATTATAGAGAAAAGGGAATGGGAGGGTGTACCCTTCTATCCTGATTTTTACCTTGGCTTTCGTAAGAGTTGCCAGACTGGGACTGGGAAGATGATGAGCGGGAGAGGCAGGATTTGCCCCGTCCTTCTCCTCCACCTGAGGTTTTACCACAGGCTCCACCTCCTGCTCCTCCGCTCCCTCCTCCTCCACCTCCTGATGAGGAAGTTCTTCTGCAGGATCCTCCAGTTCTTCCTCCACTGCTTCCTCCACTTGAGGACCAACTGCTTCCTCCTCCACTACTTCCTCTTCCAGAAGACCAGCTGGTTCCTCCATGGCCTCCTCCTCCTCCTGAAGATCCACCACCAGCTCCTCCCTGTGA
Source organism: Neopsephotus bourkii (assembly GCF_033783945.1). Lineage (NCBI taxonomy): Eukaryota > Metazoa > Chordata > Aves > Psittaciformes > Psittacidae > Neopsephotus > Neopsephotus bourkii. Next base: position 365,375 of record NW_026901578.1, read on the forward strand.
GGTGCTGGAAGGAGGAAAGGCCATGAATGTGTAGTATTTATAGCAATGTGACCAACGTCTGGTGTCCTATCATCTATATCAGAGCCACTTGCTGGCTCCTTCTGAACTCCTCATATGACTGAGGAAGTGCTACTGTGTGAAGCATGTTCTAGAGAACTGCTTTGAAACTGCCTTGGTAAAGGACAAATTAACTGATCTGAAGAAAAAGAAAGGTAACGGATGCCTTTAGAAGGCTTTCAAAATATGTACCTTCTGTATTTAGAAGTTTTTTCTGTCTGACCTTTTGTTTTCATCTATAACTCTACTTCCTGACTGCACGTAGGCAAATTATAGTCTTTTGTAATTGTTTTTGTGCAGTTCACAGTAATTGTAGAACACTGCAGCTTTTTACACTGCCAGCTAGGGTTTCGATTCCATCCAGATTCCTGTGATTGCAGTAGATATGTTGATGATTGACCACTATTTCCTAATATAAATATAGCTCCTTTCATCTTCTCCTGCTTGCAAAGGTTAATCTGAAAGTACATACCTAATGCCATGCTGTCCCTCCTGCAGCAGAGCCCGGTACTGAGCAATCTCCTGCTCCAGGCGGGTCTTGATGCCCAGGAGCATCTTGTACTCCTGGTTCTGACTCTCCATCTCACAGCGGATGCTGGCCAGCTCCTCCTCCAAGGGACCAATCATCCCCTGGATCTGCTGCAGCTGCATGTTGTAACGACGTTCAGTGTCTTCCAGGTTGGACTGCAAAGAGTTCACCTGCAAAGGGAAAGCACAGGATGGTGTTTATGGGAATGTGGCACATTATGGGAATGTGGCAGGATCAGCTCATTCTTATGCACTAAGCGTCTTCATTAAATGGAGTGCTGGCTACATTCCAGCAGCTCACATGTTCTTTGTGTATCAGAGGATCAGAAGCAGCCATTCCCTACCGTGCTGATCTGTGACTGCAGCTCAATCTCCAGGCTCTGATACTGGCGTCTCAGCTCAGAGATCTGTTGGTTGCTTGCCTCCACTTCCTGGCCACTTGAGTGGACCTGTTGACTCACTTCTTCCATCTGAAAAATTAATATATTGGAGTTTTTGAGTTTTACTTACAGTGGCAGCATGGTCAGTTATCATTTCCTTAACAGCTTGAAGCAGGGCCACTTGTAATAGGGGGGCTGTTAGAACTTGCTTGTGTGGCTCTGCCAGTGCAGTTCAAGGGCACTTGTGATGTCTTTTATTCTAACCAAAGGGATTCTACCATTATATCCTAAAAGCAGTGGATGTCGTTGTTCAAACTGTCCTTCACCTACAGGAAGTTCTTACCAAAGGTTGGCATGGGTTTTCTTTTGTGATGTGAACGTTCAAATCAGAACCATTTCATTACCTTGCTCTCATACCAGCTCTCAACCTCTTCCCGGTTTTTCTGAATGATATTTTCATACTCCTGTCTCATGGCATTCAGCTTTTTCAGCAGGTCCTCCCCTGGAGCAGCATTCACCTCCACATTCACATCACCGCTCGACTGTGTGTGCAGCAATTTCATCTCCTGCAGAGAAAGCAAACAAAAAGGGGGAAATTACTTTGCAAAACAGTTTTGAAGTCAGCTCATTTGCTCTGACATAAGAACCTATCCTGACCCTTTCAACAACACCTGTGTGTATGTTGAATCTCCTTGAGGAGGAGAACAGGGGAAACTACTTAGTGTGGAGGATGCTACCTGCAAACCCTCCCACATTTCTGATATTGTAAGTGTCCTTGTTCTCCGCTGCGGTTTACACTTCAAGGAGCTGGCTCTCACCTCCTCGTGGGTCTTCTTGAGGTCAATCATCTCCTCCTTCAGAGACTCAAATTGCATTTCCAGGTCAGACCTGTTCAGAGTCAGGCTATCCAGCAAGGGCCGCAGGCTGTTGATGTCGCCCTCCACGTTCTGCCGGAGCCCACGCTCGGTCTCGTACCTGCGCCAGGAACAGTGCGAGGTCAGGGTAAGGGACATCGCAGAGATCAGCCCTGTTCTCAGGTTCCCAGTCCCACTTTGCTGTCTGCACTCCATAGCACACAGCATCTCTCAACCAGCAGAGTTATGAAACCAGCAGCCAGTACTTAAAGTTTCATAAAGTATTCTGTGGTCTTTTTGCTGTTTCCTTTTGGTTAGACTCTGGGCAGGTTTTCTCTGTCTTTTTCATCTGACTTTCAGTGAGAGAAAATCACAATTCTTACTCCTTCAAATAAAGCTTTTCTTTAAGCTTTGACTCTACAGCCATAGGGAGTGTTCCCATTGGAGATCATTATAGGAATAATAAAGAGTTTTGAACCCTTACAAATAATATCAGTTGTTCTGCTATGGAACCAGGAGGAACCCTGGTCTCTCTGGGTTGATATTTGCGTATGGAATGGATGAATGAAACCAAGTTGAGGAAAGCAGGAGAAAGGAAGTCGGTGCTTGGAAAAGAAGATTATATATTTACTTTATTCTGAAGTCCTCTGCAGTCATCCTTGTGTTATCCAGGTCCAGAAGTACCTTGTTGGTCTCCACAGCTGCAGTCACAAGCTAGAAGAGAAGACAACATGCTGAAGAAGAATGTCCCTGTGAATCTCTCAGGTTTGCACAAGGGACAGAAATATGGATGTGATCTTGTTATAATTCCTAGCAGTCTGAGGGGAACAGCACGTCCTACATGCAGAGGCCTGGACAGGTCGTGTACAGTGCAAACCAAAAAGGGACCTGTGTGAAAGCAGCATCAGAACTGCAAGAACTGTTTTGGGAGTACAGGAGTTCCATCGAGACGCTTGTGTCAGTGCCATAGCTCTGTCTCACCTTCCATGCCCAGGGCTGGCCACAGATGTTTTACTCAATCACAAAACATCCATCAATGCTTCAACTTCTCTGACAAAGAGCATCCTACCTGGTTTTGAAGGTCTTCAATCTCTCCATAATAGTGGCTGTAGTCCTTTGTGCCAGAAGGAGCTTGCTTTTGGTACCACTCCCTGATTAACTGCTCAAGCTGAGCATTTTCCCTTTCCAGGTTTCTGACGGTGTCCAGGTAAGAAGCCAGGCGTTCATTGAGGCTCTGCATGGTCAGCTTCTCATCGTTGGAGAGAATTCCCCCAATCCCTCCTGGAAAGCCACCACTGCTAAAGCTGCCACCACTGAAACCAGCACCACCTCCACCAAAGCTTCCTCCATAACCACCACCAAACCCACTCCCACCTGATCCAAAGCTCATGCCCCCTCCATAGCCACCACTGCTCATTCGCCCTCCATAATAACCACTGCTCATTCCTCCTCCACAGCTTCTGCTGCTCATTCCTCCTCCGTAACTACTGTGCCTGATCCTTCCATAGCCACCACCACCAGCTCCCCCACCATAGCTGCTCCTGGAGCTTCCTCCAGCACAACTGCTGCCAGAGCTCCTGCCCCCCCCACTTGTCCTGGAAGTGACTCTTGTGGAGGAATACGTGCTGCTCCCTGCACCCCCAGCACTGCTGCTGCCGCCACTGCTGCTCCCGCGCAGGCAGCTTCTGGAGGTCTGTTTGGAGCCACAGCTCATCGTGGCGGCGGCAGTGACTCGGGTGAAATCTCAAAGCTGGTCTTACAGTTGTTCTGGAATCATAGCTCCAAATTCCACCCTGCCTGGTCCACATTTATACCCGAGGTAGTGGGTGTCACCCTCAAAGGGAGTACCTTCTTCTCGTGCATTTGTAAGCCGTTGTTTTTCTGCCAAGGGTAATTTGCCAAAGGGAGATGTTTGAGGATGTCAGGAAGCTTAACCCGTGCTCAGAGTGCCCATGACCATTTGATTGTTAAGACAAAACATGTAATTTCTATTGGGTGGCTCTGATTTAGGCAGATCTTTTCTGTGATCTAGTCACTGATTTACAGTCATCTGAATTAACCTCATCCCACTCATCTCATCCTGTTCACATCTATTTCAGCACAACCATGAACTGTCACAATGTGGGTCAGTGATGAATGTGACTCTATTTCTCCTGCTCTTTCACCTTTCAGAATGTTATCAAGGAATCCTGGCTGGTTTTGTTATACTTAAGTGATATTTTAGGAGATTTTGGTTTCTGGCCATCTGATGCTGTGTGCTCCTTATTTTCAGTCCTTTATTGGTTTATACCTTTTGGATATCCCAGGGTGTATTTTGTGAGTGCTCTGAACCACTCCGATGTCTTTGTCATGGTGACCATTGGCCAACACCACACACCCCATCAATCTATTCCAAACATCCATCCACAATTATGATTTATAAATAACTAATTAATTACGAAGAACTGTCTGACAACAACTGGAAAATAGCTCTGAGTAAGACTGCAAGGAAAGGATGTGTGACAGGATGTTTGTTGCAGGGAATAGATAGCTCTTTATGTGCTTGGAGCAAATGCAGTGCAGGATGCTTGGGAGACCCGGGAAGGGCCTGGCTCTCTGCTGGGCTCTCCTGGCATGTCTGTGGATGGGAGAGGAAACACTCCGCTGCCTGAAAGGGTTTCAGAGTTCCAGGCAGGATGTTTTCCTCATGCAGTGCAAACACAAACAGAGAAGGATTAAGCTCCTGTTTGGGGGATTCAGTCCATGAGCTGTACATCAGAGTAGCATCTTCTTAGCAGTTTTCTTTGCTGTTCATGGACACAGCATGACCAACAGTAGGAAATATTTCCTATCTTGAATGTTCTTCTTCCAAGATCATGTCTTTTTCAAACACACAGCAGTGGGTACTTCAGCTGAGCACCTATTTTAGAGCTCTTACACGAGCCTGCACCTCAAACCCGAGTGCCCCCCACATCTGCCCTCCTTCCCCTTGGGGGTTCCAGCCACATGCTGTCCATGAGGTGTGCAGTTGGATCTGTTGTGTGATACCCAGCTTCCTGCATTGATGTGGTGTGTTGTGCCGTTGGTTGTTGCTAGTTTAGGCATTTGTTTGTTATGGCTTATAGCAAGTGTTTATGGAAACATCTTTTTCTAGTGCCCCTCCCAGCACACCCTCGCCCACACTGGACGACACACCTCAGGTTTCATCTTCCATTGCTGAAATGTCCATGGAAGCAAGGCCATTGCTGGGTTGTGGAAGTGTAAATGGTGGGGTCCATTAGTGGCCCCCAAAACTTAGTGGGGTCCAAGGCATAATTTTAGTTTGCTCCAGTGGGAAATCCTTTTGAAGTGGACAAAATTCTCTTCTATGCTAACAGCTACTGTGTTATGAAACTGCTGGGTTACATTCCATTTAACGTGGCGTCTGGTGGCATTGCCCAGCCTCTGGACCACTGGCATCACCCCATGAGGGGATGGATGCTCCCAGTCCAGTGAGCATCTGAATGCGCTTTCCTCTCCCTGCCCACCTCAGTGGGCCTGGGAACAGGCGCTGACAGATTGTTTGATCTTGCTGAGGACAGATCTCTGTCATGGGCAGGTGAATAAAGCTGAGGTTTATTGCTTTTTATGCACTGGGCATAGCTAATGGAACAGGCCACGGTCCCAGTGTGCCCTCAGCGCTGAGCGTTCTGTGGCAGTCAGGAAAACCTGCCCTTGCACATTGACAGACCTGCTTCAGGTCAGAGACAAAATAGGAGGGGAAGGAGGAGGAGGATGCCCTGGGGGTAGATGGCACCACAGTTGTTTGTTTGCAGCCAGGCCTCTTCTCTTATCCTGTGATGAAACTGTTTGGAGCTCCTGCCCAGAGGAGGCCGGGGCACTATTTAAGCCTGCACTGCTCACCCACTGTGGGCCTGAATACACCCAGTACACTTGAACAGCAGAATCACTGTCCACAGCAGCAAAGGGTGTGCATCGTGCTTTTGGAGTGCGTGGCAGCAGCAGGGGATGAGGCTGAGCTGGGGTGAGGTGCTGGGGGGGAGCTGAGCACACACAAGCCCCCACCAGCTCCATCTCATTGAACTGCTGAGGCTGCTGAGCACCCTGGTGGGGCATGAGCAGCCTGTTCCCCCCCTTTGCAGTGCTTCCCTCTTCCGTCCTTCCCACTTCTGGTCAGGTCTGGTCAGGAAAATTCAACTTGCTTATGTTGCTACACAGAGAAAAACTGGGGAAGATCTATCTGGGGAATATGATTCATTCTCATAATTACACATTATAAACTAACTTCCATTATATAATCAACAAGCAATTGTATTAACACCAGATAATCCCGTAGGACAATATTTCTCCATAGTAAAGGAGAAACAGTCCCTGTAGCATGGTGGTTGGAGGGAGAGCACTGTTCTTGTTCTGGACACTGCTCTTCCTCCCATTGAGGTTTGGCTGCCTAACATTTAGCATGAAACTGTTCTCCTCTCCCCTGACATTTAAATGACAAGGGCTTTTTTCTCATCCCAATAAAAGGTAGATGTTTGAAAATGGAAAAATCTGAGAAAATTCAGTTCAGATTATTTGGAACATATCAGGGCTCCATCACGTGTATTACTTCAACAGTGGATTAACCGAAAGTTCTGAACAGTAATTCCTACCTTGCCATTTCCAGTCAGTGGGACAGTACAGGATGTGCTGTTCATTCTGTGCCTTTCTCCCTGTGTGTATTTATGGCCACATCTAATAAAATAAAGCAGTGCAAATTCTACAGAAACCATCTGCATCTGATCATTCAAGGCTGGATGGGGCTTGGAGCAAGCTGCTCTAGTGGAAGGTGTCCCTGCCTGTGCCAAGGGGTTGGAACTGGATGAGCTTTAAGGTCCCTCCAACCCAGACCAGGCTGTGGTTTTGTGATTCCCTGCATGCCTTAAAAACCTCAAGTGAAGGTTTTTAAGGTACCTGTATTGAAGTGAGAGGGTAAGTCCCACCTCTCCTGTGCTCTTCTGCAAGACAGGGTGTGAGTCTTGGCATCTGCCCACACCCCGAGATGTGTGGGCACGGGGAATATCCCTGGAATGTGTCCTTATTGTGTCCAATGGTCCAAACAGCCCTTTCACCCACCTCTCAGGGAAAACTTGTGTGCAGCCCCAGGATGGGACCTGCTGCCCTCCACGGAGCGTGGTCAGCAGTGGCCAGTCCAGCAAACACCTCTCCTTCTGGAGATAAAAACAATTCTTGCCTCCATTGTACTTGATCTGTTACTCATTCGTTATTGCAGAGACTGGTACTGTTGAAACATTAAAGGGCACCTTCAAAAGATCCACCACCCAGTGGAACGATGGTGATTATGATAGGAACAGTAATTAGGTGAGTCAGAGCTGTGAGAGACGAACCCATTTAGAGTACGAACCCTTTGGTTGGGAACTTCTTCATTTTGGGTCTAGGCAGCCCCTTGCACAGCTGACTCTGGGTCTCAGCTAATTGTACTCCATTGGCAAGACCTTCATCAGGAAAAGGTCATTCTAACCCACTAATAACCCCTATGGAGAGCCTGGGTTTCCCTGTGCTCCTGCCTAATGACAAGGTGCAAAATACTGCAGTGCCATTCTCAAACATGCACAGGAATTAGTGCAATGAGCTTCAGCCTGGCGTCAGTTCTGAGCACTTACACACAGGAGCACCCAGTGGGGGTTCAAGGAGGGAGGGAGGAAACCTGCATCATCCCCTGCAAGAGTCACACACACAGAGAATCAGGTCATGTCAACCTCACTGCGGCTGCGCCCACTGAATACTGGTGAGGGAACTGGAGCAGGATGTCAGGGCTGACAGCGGGTTGTGTTTTCAGCTAGCAGGAGCTCCCCGCACATACCGCAGGCACGACTTCATCTGTTTAGTGTTCGTGTATTTGTGCTGGAGGAGGAGCCCAGCAACGGGAGCTGGGTTTGCCGCATGCCTGCCACTTGCCTGTGCACCCTTCGGCACCTTTGGGAGCTGGGTGCCCTCTAGAGAGCAGCTGCAGACAGAGGTGCAGGGCCTCCATCTCCTCCTGCATCGCCAGACATCACATGCACTGCAACAACACGGATCTGAATCCTGCAGCGCTGTGGGCACAGGCATTGGCAGGGCAGGAGGGAATGCTTCCCCTCGCAGCCGGCCACTGCTGTTACTGCACCTTTGCTACCACTGCACTTTATAGAACGTTATTTCACTTACATATTGTTGTGCTTTTGGTGTGTAGCCCAACGGCAGCTGCCTTTTAGCCACAGCAGCATCAGCCCAACTCATCTGCACCTCCTGCCCTCTCAGTGAAGTGTTAGTCCCATTCTCATCAGGGCATCGGTCCCAGCCCGGCGCTGCGGGAGCTGCTCACCGCATGGGTAGGCACAGAAGAGGCAGAAGGGGACTGTGTGGGAGCAGGCGCTTGGGAGCATGTTGCTCTTGGATCTACCAGCTAAGTACAGCTGACACCTTATGGAGAGACCTGGGAAGTACTGAAGTGTCTGCTCAGGCTGCGTTTATCAGCAGCTTTCACAGGTTCTTTGTTCTTTAGGACAAGCAGCGTTTGTGTCTACGCGTTGTTCATGATTGCAGCTGCTCTTAAGCTTTTGTGTGAAATCAAATGAAAAGCTTTTGCTTGAGCCTTGGTACAAAGGGGTTGACAGCCAGCCCTGCCCTGAGCTCTCGGGCTCAGTTTCACTTTCCTCTGAAAAGCAAACCAAAACCAAGCCAATATAAACGTTTTCACAAGCTCTCCAGGTTGATGCTTCGTTCCGCGGTTGCAGGAGGGAAATGCCGGCGCCGACAGCGGTGCAAAGGGAAAGCTCAGCTGCCAAAGCCACGGGTTTTAGTTTCAGTGGGACTCTGCCTCTCCCTCGGGTTTGATTCCCGTGCTCGGGAGCAGCCGGCGGCTCATTTGTGCAGCTCCAGGGGGTTACACGGCGGTTTGTACACGGGGGTTCGTACACGGGGGCAGAGCGCGGTGCGAAGCTGGGCCAGCAACGCGGTGTGGGAGCCGCGGGCACCAACCTGCCCCGGGGCACCTCAGCCTGAGCCTGGTACCAGCGGTTCTGCTCCCGGCCCTGCCCTGCCCCGTGTCCCGCTGCTCCGCACGGCCCCGTCCACCAGGGATCAGTCGTGTTGCTTCTCTGCTGCGAGCCCAAGCACCTCCCTTGGCCCCGGCCCAGCTCCCTGCTCCCTGCGGCGCCCAGGCTGAGCAGCAGCCCCGGCAGCGGTGCTGTTTGTTCACCCAGGTGGGTGCCCTGCTCAGGAGTGGGATTTGGGGAAATGCACTCGCTTTTGTGCTTCAAATGCTTTTTAATTTCTCAGCACAGGGCTCCAAATCAACTTTACCTGTGGTTAAGTGTGAGAAGTGCTGGTGTCGTGTTATACAGGTTATAGAAAGGGCTTTCAGGCCACCCACTGTCTCCATCCTGTGGATGTCTCTGCACATCTATAGATATCCAACCATCCCTTGGCCATCTCAAGAGAAGTGACTCGTAATAGAGTCTGCCATCTCAGCATCTGTGTTGGGCTCTGCTGACTGTCACCCAGGCACTCAGGCTTCCTGGTCTCTCCCCCCCCCATGGAGGCAGATATCTAACCAGATGAGATGGGATGTGCTCTGCAGAGAGGCAGAAGCACATAACAGGAGTCCCAGGTGGAGTCAGGAGGCACGTCCCTGCAGTGCAGGTCTGTTAAGAGGTACGTGACTGACATCGTCCCCCCAGCAGCCAACATGACTCATGGTTTAGTGCCTAACACATCTAGAGAGCAGCTGGAGATGTGCACCAGGGATGGCTGCTAGGCCATAACTGTCTGTGGATATAGACCACCCTGAGCTTGCTTTTACAGGGGAATTTCTGTCCGTGATCTCTCTGTTCTCCTTTCACTGATGAGCTCCAGCTCCACTTACTTCATTCTCTGTTGTTTTGCAATGAATTTAGGGAAAGTGCTCCATGGGAAACCCACAGGCACCTGCCTGATCTGTTCATGTAGGGCATGGGGGATGTTGTGCAGGACCAGGCCACGTGTGCTACAGGCTTTGACAGGGAGGAGAAGGACAGGACCTGTGAGGTCAGTGAGGCCGTTCCCTGGCTTCCTTTCCTGACCAGCTCACGCAGCCCTTGTGCATGGGTCAGCACCTGCTTTTCTAAAGGAAGGCAGTTTCCAGACACAGGGTTCTTGATTGCATCAGGCAGAAGCAAGGTTTTATTAGAGAAGTTTTTCACCAGCAGGTACACAGTGATCCTGACTAACTCCAGTAACTTCTAGAGATTACAGCGTTAAAGGACAGAAACAGCAGAACAGAGAAGAGAAGGTGGCTCCCAACAGGCCCCTTAAATACATGGCAAAGCATCACTGAGTTACTTCTACTTTCTCTGCAGAGGCGTGCAGTGAACATTGAGTGTTCTTGGTTTTTCTGTGGCTTTCTTTGTATTTCATCTTCTAGTCCATTCCTCCTTAGTCACAAATTCTCCTGCAGGTCACTGGAGAAGAAATATAGCAGCATTATTTGTTCAGAACAGAGATAAAACCCTTCAAAGAACAAAGCTGTTCTCTCTGTAGTGCCCTTATTTCAAGAACATACTCTGTTAAACCAGAGGGGTTAGCTGACAACCCAGAAAACACCAGAGATTCCCTAAATAATTTTATTTTAAAGGGAATTTGTTCTTGTAAAGTTACAGATCAGTTAAATCACAGATCAGTTAAAGGTACAATGTTGACTCAAACGGGTTTCCTTTTGAGAAATCACAGCTCTTACCTATGTCCCCAGTCTTGCAGGGTGCGACCTGGGGCTGGCAGTGGGACGATGAAGTTGCCGTATAGGTGTGGCTTGTCCTAATGACTCCTCCTCCTACACCAGTTCCGATTCCTCCGCCGTGACTGGTGGGATAGATTTGGGGAGAGCAAACAGGGATTTTAGAACTTTACACGACACTGGCTCACTGCATGACAGAAGTCTCAAACTATGTCCTTTATAGGGGTTAGGGTATTTTACGTTGTGCTCTTTTTGCACTTTCAGGGCTCTTTCACAGTTTTGCTCCCCTTTGGCATGGAAATGCAATGCAGAGCATTGCAATTAGTTCGTATTTTGACATTCTGCTGACAGAATACTAGTAGTTATGATGTTGTAACTAGCAGTTAACAGATTTGGTTTCTCTGCTTTGCAAATCCCAAAGAGCAACATCAGTTCATATTTGAATGCTCATCACAGTGAAGCTGCTCATAAGACAACTTCATCATCTCAAAGAGAGCATTAAGATAGACTAAAGCTTCTCTTGGATTCCCTATCTGTCATACAGACCCTTGATATTTTCGTTTATTCCCTAGTGGATTTAGAGATCTACATACATAAGGTCCTGCTGTCCTCCTTCCAACAAGCACCGGTAGGTCTGAATCTCCTGCTCCAAACGGCACTTGACGTCCAGTAAGGTCTTGTACTCTTGGTTCTGGCACTCTATTTCTGCTCTTATTTCAGCCAATTGCTGCTCCACGCATGTGATCTGGTTCTGGAGCTCGCCGAGGAGGGTGTTGTACTGGCACTCGGTCTCAGCCAGAGAGGATTCCAAGTTATTTCTCTGATAAACAAGATAAGCAAAGAAACAACATTCATGTAAGTGTCACCCTGGAGCTGAAAGAGCTGCTCACCCCCACCATGCTGGTTGCTCAGTCTGGCTGTTCAAGAAGGCCAGCAGTCACCTCTTCACGGCTGTAGGGACATTCAGCACCCACCTGGCTGAGCTGAGCTTGGAGATCGATTTCCAGGGCTTGCAATTGGCGTCTCAGTTCAGTCACCTGGTTGTTGCACGTCTCTACCTCCTGACCGCTTGTAATAACCTCCCGATTCACCTCCTCAATCTGAAAATCACCAATGCAGAAGGAAGAGCGTTAGGGAATATGTGTGTAAATTGGACTGGCTTTTACAGAAGCAGAATACTGCTGGCATAAAGAAAAGTGAGCAGGGCACGTTCCCTGCTCTGGGCGTTAACCGCCAGCTTCAGCGGGTTGCTTGCTTTACACATCACATTAAGCTTGTGGCTAGAAGCCTCTTTAATCCAACTGTGGAGTAGCTCAGCTCCAACAACACACCACAAGGCCTTGTGGCAAAGTCTGCTCTTCCAGATGGGACATAGCAAACTGGTCAGACAGGTCTGTGTCTCCTGCGGAGCACAGTGGTGATCATGGGCTTCACTGTACGGGGAGAACTGCTTATTGTCTCCAGGTGTGTTTCCCGAAACCCTCCTGTGCCCTGAAGTGTGTGTGTCTGTTGGGAGCAGGCACATGTCACTCACCTTGCACTCATACCAATCCTCAACTTCCTTGCGGTTGCGCGCTATCAGTGTCTCATACTGGCACCTCAAATCCTCCAAGATTTGCCTGAGATCTGGTCCAGGGCAGGCATTGACCTCCACGCTCACATCTCCAGTGGATTGTTTTCTCAGGCAATTCATCTCCTGGAAGCAGAACCCAGATCAGATGCATACTGGGGCTTGAAAGAGAAGAGCAGAGCTGGGTGGTTGAGGACCGCCCTGTGCGAGGGGTGCCCCGGAGCTGTGGCCACAGAAAGCACTGGAAGATGGTGCAAGTGTTTTTCCCAACAGATCTCTTGGGTAATTTCTTTCCTCATCCAACTGGAGTCAGCAGCAATTTCACCCCCCTCTGGCACTCCCAGCACTGGCAAGAGCAGAGGCCACATCTCTGCCAGAGCTCCCCCATCCCAGGCAGGTCTGAACCCCAAAGAGTGATGGGAAGCTATGGGGTGAAAGCTGCTTTTCTTCACATTTAAACTTAAAGCACATTGGCGTCAGCAGTTTTCTGTCAGGGCCGTGGTGCTCCCGTGGGGGGGGGCAGGATCCTACCTCCTCGTGGTTCTTCTTGAGGCAGCAGAGCTCCTCCCGCAGCGACTCGAGCTGCGCCTCCAGGTCAGACCTGCAGAGCGTGAGCTGGTCCAGGACCTGCCGCAGGCCGTTGATGTCAGCCTCCACGCTCTGGCGCAGGGCCAGCTCCGTCTCGTACCTGCCAGAGAGCAGTGACATCTCACACGTGCTCCGTTCGTGCTGAGAGCTCTCTCCTTGCCTAACCACCTGCTCTGAACTGCAGTTTGCTCTCTCAGCTGAATGCTCTGCACTAGATTCCTGCATTGCACTTGGTGTCTGTTCTGTGAGAGCTTTTCTTCCTTATCTTTGTTTCTCATGCTCCTGATCACTGTGTGTTTGGTATCACAGAATCATAGAATCATGGAATGGTTTGGATTGGAAGAGACTCTGAAGCACATCCCTGCAGGGCAGGGACCCCTTCCACTGGAGCAGCTTGCTCCAAGCCCCTGTGTCCAACCTGGCCTTGAGCACTGCCAGGGATGGGGCAGCCACAGCTTCTCTGGGCACCCTGTGCCAGCGCCTCAGCACCCTCGCAGGGAAGAGCTTCTGCCTAAGAGCTCAGCTCAGTCTCCCCTCTGGCAGGTTCAAGCCATTCCCCTTGGCCTGTCCCTACAAGCCCTTGTAAAAAGTCACTTATCCAGCTGTGTTTCTGTTTTGCTGATCCCAGTCTGCACTGTCTGTGATGGAAATGCACCAACCACACCACTAAGGACCACTCCCTGCAGTGTGGGTCCCCAACCCTCACCACAAACACTTGCCAAATGCTTTACCCGAGAATACTAATTAAGTAGGGCTGGTGACCAAGAGTAAGATGCCTTTCATCACACCACCCTGCCCTAATGTGGTGTTGGAGTGAGATGCATCTGAAGTCTATAATTGCACATTGAGACTCCACAAGTGAGATGTAAAGGGGCAGGGAGGAGGCGGCAGGGTCCATCTGCACAGAGGTGTACTCACTTCACTCGGAAGTCGTCAGCAGCCATCCTGCTGTTATCAATGTCCAGAATGATCTTGTTGTTATCAATGGTTGCGCAGACAATCTGGAAGAGAGCAGACCAGGAGAGATGTCTCGTTTCTCTCTGCTGTTTTACTCTATCTAGACTGCAGCTAGGCAGGATCCCTTCACAAGGTCCTTTTTCTGTTACCTTCTGAATTAAGTAACCTTGTTTCCTGAGCAGTTTGCAGCAGCTTTGCCACCTTCACTCACAGTCAGTGAAGACGTCAGCTGTGTAGAGGCTGAGAGTTACAGAGCTCTCAGATGGAACTTTCCAGTTTCAAGATACAAAGGGAAGTCCCAAAGGTACTTCACAAAGAAGTGAACCTAAAGAACCTCCCTTAAGACATCACATCTCAGCTGACATTCAAGCTAATGTGTTCTGGGCTTCAAGCTGAAAGATCCTCAGGAAAGATAGTTGGAAGGTATCTTTAAGCCATAAGATCAGCCATAGCTTTCACTGTGGACATGTTAATATCAAGCTCTTTGTGCCACTGTGGCAGTCAATTTCAGATCCTCAACTTGTCTCACCTAGAATTTATAATGTTTCCTTTGATACCGCATTTGTGTGTTTTGCTCTGGTGCTACAGTTCTCTTTGCTTTGCTTTTCCTACAGGGCTGACACCCCTACATCTCCTCAGAGCACACTTGGTATCAGATTCATACTTGTATAGTCCAAACCCAATGTAACAAAGCAGCCTTTTCCTTTTGAAGAGTATCACCCCACCTGTATCACCCTGCAGCATGTCTTTGATGTGCACCCACAGCGTGCCATAGGGCAGCTTGCCAAAATTTGTTAGCAGAGACATTCAGCAGCACCAAGTTCCCTCTAACAGCTGCAGTAGGTTCTAAATACAAATTCAGACATAAGCTTTAAATGGGGAAGGAGCAACTGAAAAGGGGGTTACCTGGTTCTGAAGATCTTCGATTTCTTTGTAATAGCAGCTGTAGTCCCGGGGCTCGCAGGAGAGGCCCTGTGTCGCATACCACTCTCTGATCCTGCATTCCAGTTCAGCATTTTCCTTCTCCAGGCACTTCACCTTGTCCAGGTAGGAAGCCAGGCGGTCATTGAGATTTTGCATGGTGACCTTCTCATCGCAAGATGAAAGCAAGCAGTCGCCACCAAGACCACCAACAGCCACACCGCCTCCAAGGCCAAAACCAAGGCCATTGCCATAGCAGTTGCCACCTCCAAAGCTCCCACCAGCCAAGCTACCAACACTCAGTCCCCCTCCATAATTCACTCCACCGCAGTAACTCCTTCCAGAAAAACCTCTGCCACTGCCTATCGTATAGGAAGAAATCCGTGCTCCACCACCACCACCAATGATACAGCTGCCACCACTGCTCCTGCCTTTGCTAGACACAGTAATAGTCTCCTTAACGTTGCAACTCATGGTGACAGCAGTTGGAAATGCAAGCAGAAGCCCAAAGCAAGATGCACAGCTTGATATTAAATCAGACTGCGAGCTGTCTGTGGCGGAGAAACTCTATTTATACCTTCCAGAGTGGGTGTCACCACCGAATCCTCTTCCCATAAGGCCAGCTACCCCAGCCATTGGTGCCAAGAATAATTTCTCAAAGGGAAGTTTCCTTTTAGGAATCCTGGTAGACAAGGAAGATACTTTACATGTCTCTTGCTAATTTCAAAAATACATTAGCAATAATGTTTTATGAATCATCAGCTTTTTGTTTATGATGCAAACTTTACAACATTAAGCCAGGAAAAACACTGTCCTAAATTATATACCAGGAAGAAATCATTAAAGGCTATTGCATCAAAGAGCTCTTTATCTCTCATTAATTTATTTTCCTTTTGAGTTGAATAAGCAGTTTTCATGCAAGGTGCTGATGTTGGAATATGTAAGATGAAACAGAACGAATAAATACGAAGTTTAACTCTCAAATGATGTATGAGGAATGATGTAAGAAAGTTGTGGAAAGATCCAAGACGCAGAGATTAACCTTTAAGTCTCTCCATTGGCAAAATGACAAATCCAGAACACTGTGAAGAGACGAGGCTGTGGAGTGATCTCTTAATGGACATGGATGAAAGGTGCTTCGTGTATGGTTGTGGCTCTCCAATAACTCACAAAGGGGTTGTTTCTTATGTAGAGAGTGTAAAGGGAGGTAAAAGCACTTCACGTGTTTCCTGTTGCTCAGTGAAAGGTATTTCTGCAGTTTTCATCATTATGGATAGTGGTTGTTCCAGCAAAGGGTGGGTGCTTTGGAACAGTGAATGGGAGTGGAAACATCCTATGGCCAATTCCCTGTCTATATGTGCTGCATTCTAATAAGAGGTTTGGGATCATGTGCTAGGAAATATAAAGGCAGGATTGCTGATACTGCTGGCAGAGCAGTCGTGGCCAGATAGAGTTCTCCAGTGGCTCAGAGAAGATGGATGAAGCACAAACGAGAGGCTCTTCTCTATCACTGACATCTCCAAATCTTAACTAGGCAGAGAAAAGAAAAAGGAAGAATCCTTTCACTCTTCTGACAGCACAATTCAGGCTAAGCTGATTTTCGTGAGTGTGTAGCTAAGGCTCAAGAGCAATGGGCTTTTCTCTAGGGAGAGTCTGCTTCTACTGACATTGAGCAAGAGGCAGGCGTTCCAGAGCTTTCTGAGATGAAGCGTTCACTGCAAGGAGTTCTCCAAGCCTGCTTCACCAGGGAGCAAGTGCTCAAATCCTCACTCTGTGTCAGGGTTGTGCACCAGAATAGCTGTTAGTATGGCAAGTAAAGAATCCCACTTATTGAAGGGGTGAATTATGCCAGTATTCATGGATTTGCCCATTATTTTATTGTTCCTATTCTCCTTATTTCTGTTTAAAAGATGTGTTCCTTTCTCTCTTCATCCTTGGGTATTACTTGTCCAGTAGAGTGAAAGCCAGCAGCATTCCAGTGGTATCTCCAGCAAGATGGAGACCAGAGGTGTGGAGAGACCTGCTCAAAGAGATTTACTCAAAGATGGAGAGCCTGCCTCTGGCAGCCTGCCCTTGGACCTGGGTCTCCTGTGTCAGATCCCAGTGCCTGCATGTCAGTCTGCCCTTCCTTCAAGTTGTGCTCCACTCAGCCCCTAAATACAAAGGAGCAAAGCTCAGGATAGGTAAAAACTCTAATAAATTTATTGGGCATAGGTAGGAATACCTGGATTTCATTACTAGGACTGGAGAACATAATTGGAGTCAGGGTGTGGTGGTAAGAATGAACCGAAACTGATGTAATGTTGCATCGCTTGAAGCTTTGCCTGTCCTGCGTATGATTCCTCTGGAGTTTCCCAACAGCTGTCTGCAGTAAGCATCTCTTCGCAGTGAGCACGCATTCCTTCCCCGGCTCCACACTTATCATTTTAGCACATCAGAATAATGCAGGCAGAAACATGGAATGGCTTTACTCCGTTGTGGGAGTGGAGGATGCCTACATGCCTATTGCGGTAGTTATTGTGGAGGGCAGAGAGGATGCCTCCTGCTTTTCGGAGGTACCCCATGGGCTGGAGCTTTATCCCTTAGACCCAGCTCCTCCTGCTGCCTTCAGCAGGCTCCTTTGCCCAGGATCCTCACATGGCACACACTTGGCCTCTCTCTTGCCATTTTCCCTTTTGTCTTCAGGAAATGGGTGCACTGGTTAAGCTAAGAGAGAATTAAATCATTATTCTGAAGGCCTTAAAAAAGTAAATTAAGCTTTTTCTCCTATTTTCATTCAGATATTTGAGCTCAGAAGCTTCCCGGGTATGTCTCATTAGCACAAAGAAATACGTAAATCTCATGGAAATATAGTTTCCAGACTGAGGTTTGCAGCTCCATAATTTGCAGCTCTTTAATACAGAGGTTGTTTCCAGGGTGTTTTCTGCTAGGGAACAGTTTATCACAAGGTACCTTCTCATGAACTGCTTTCCAGATGCATCCCAACCTGTAGGACCACAAACAAGAGCTAAGTCTGTGCAGCCCCGGAGGCTTTCCAGAGGCATATTCATAAAGTCTGGATCATTGGAAGCCCTTGTCATTAGGTCTCTTTCACCTCTCAGGAATTTAGGACAGCTGCTTTGTGGAAGTTCATGGTCGGCGCCTGCCGGACCCAGTGGGAAGGGTGGGAAGGCCTTTGGGGAAGCACAGGGAAGCAGGTGGAGCAGCTAGATGTCAGCAGCAGTTCGCAAGCGGAGAAAGCTAGCTCAGATCCGGTGGGAATCAGCCGGGGCTCCCAGGAGGAAGCAGCAGGCTTTAGGTGGTGTAGGCTGCCCTGAGTTTCCAGAAGGCTGGAAGAGCATCAGTACAGTAGCTTTGTATTTTTAGAAATGAGAGTGTGAGGACTCGTAGATTGGGAAGGACCAAAGCTGGGAAGTGCAGCAGTGGGTTTTTGCGTTGTGTCTTTGCACTGAATAAGGCAGGAGAAGACAATGGGAAAAGAATAGGGAAATGCTTTCTGGCTTCTTCTCTGAGAGCTCTGAGAGCAGCTGGGGTGTAAACAGAGGAGTCCAGCCGGTGGAACTTTGCCATTATAACAATGATAAGTATCTCTTTTGGTCTCTTGTGAAGCACTGGCCTTACATGGCTATTGAGAGATTTCTGCATCAATTCTGGGACTTTCTGTAGGGCTGGAACTGATCTTTAAAGGAGACATGATCCACAGTCTTGGCTCCAAAACTTCTACCTTTTACAGCAGAAGGGCCCCTCTCACCTGCTCCCTAATACATTAATGGTTGGGCTTCTTCAGACACTTGCCAGCTACAGGCATTGGAGTTGCTGCTGTCCTGGGAGGTTTCAGTTTGTGTTAAATCTATTTCTGTAGTGACAGACAAAAGACCTGATGCTAGCAAAGTGTGCCACTGTACTGCATATATGGTCCCGAAACACTTCTGTCTTCGTGCCCTTTCTCCTCCTCCCTGGGACTGGCTGCTCCATAACCTCCAGGTTTTGTCAGAAATGAGTAACCAGGAGTTTTGCTTTGCCAGGTCATCTCAGCAGTGAATGTGACTGTGCCAGCCACATCACAGCGTACCGGGAACAACAACAGCAGCATCCAGTGCTGCTGCTCAGCTCTGACCCTGCAGGGTGGGGTGGACATATAAAACCCATGAGTACTTGGTTTCCTGGACCAATCCTCAGAACCTTGTCCAGCTCATGGTGGCTTTTAACTGAACATTCTGCAAGCTCACCAGGGCTGGTTCCTAGGGCTGCACCCACCACAAATGCGGCAAGGCCCTGATTTACCAAGCTGCTGCTTTCGTGTTGCCACACAGGTCAGTGTCAGGATGCATGCCCACACCATGCCGGTCCTCCTGACTCAGCCCCAGCTACGGGGCTGCTGTTCGAGGCCCAAGCAGGGAGGGACCTTTGCCATGAGGTTTGAGACATTCTGGCTCAGGGCATCCAAAGGCCCTACCTGGCTCTTTTTCCCATTCTATTCTCCATTGAGCTGCACTCTTTCAGCTCCCATCCTGCTCTCTCCAGTTCTACAGAGGTGTGTTTGATGTAAAGATGATCTTTCAGTGGTTCCTCATGTTCAAGTTCAAACTCTTTGAAATAGGATGACCAGTAAATGACTCAGTCACTATATGAAACTAGGCAGGATATAACCCTTTTGCTTCCAATCCTTTTCCCAATGGGAAAACTCCTACAAAATGAAAGCAGTGGGTCAGAATATAAGCTGTGTCAGCAGAAACTGAAACCATTCTGGAGACCCAAGATTTCTTCTTCAGCCTAATCACAGTCCCCAGGCTGGGTGATGTAGTATGAGAGGTTCAGCCCAGATGTGTCAGCACTGGGCTGGGGCCGAGGCAGTCTGTCTCCATCACTGACTCTCAGAATGCGTCTAAAGCTGTGTTGTAGCACAATGCTCTGTGAGCAGTACACAGGCACCTGCCTGATCTGTTCATGCAGGACATGGGGGATGTCATGCAGGAACAGGCCACGTGTCCTGCAGGCTTTGACAGGCAGGAGGAGAAGGACAGGACCTGAGAGGTCAGCGAGGCCATTCCCTGGATCCCACTGGCAAAGCAGCTCTGTTCCCAGTGGGGTGGGATCTGACCCACTCAGGTGTCCCTTGTGCATGGGTCAGCACCTGCTTTTCTAAAGGAAGGCAGTTTCCAGACACAGGGTTCTTGATTGCATCAGGCAGAAGCAAGGTTTTATTAGAGAAGTTTTTCACCAGCAGGTACACAGTGATCACACCACTGGTGAGCTCCAGCAATAGTCATGGTGCTTGGGCACATGCAGCAATACAGACTGGAAAAAGCACATAGCAAAATAAAGCAGAATGTGGCCCAACGCTCTGCTTATCCCTCTGACACATGGCTTAGCATTGCTGAGTAACACAGAAGAGCACATCCCTGCTCTCTGCAGGGGCATACGCTAAATATCCTCTCTTCACCCATGGCTCTGGATGAAGAGATTCAGGGTTCTCTTGTTGGATATTCTCATTTCTCTGCTTAATCACAAATCCTTCTGCAAGGCACTGGAGAGATTAAAGGAAACGTGAGTTTGTTTATAGCAAAAACAGATTATTTTCCCACACTGTCACTCTGTACCCATGCTCATTCCACCAGCCAGTGCGATCAGAACTCCAGATAAACACTGCCCTTCCTGGAGAGGCCTGCTTGCTCCCTGCCAGCCAGGCAGACGGGGTGGGGAGCTTGCTGGAGCACGCTCTGCCCTTGTACATAAACACACCGAGTGGTGGCAGCTGCAGCCACTGCCCCCACAGCAGTCCGGGTGTGGGAATGGCATCAGGGTCCCTGCCAGCACAGTGCCCTGCTCACACTCCTGATGGACCAGCTGTCACCATGGTTATTTCTTTTTCAGTTTGGCTGGAAGTTTCCCCTTGAGCTGGTGTGAGTAGTTTTCTGACAGTATTCCCATGATTCCTGCTTTTTTCCCCTGATTTCTGGGCACTTGCTTTCTCCTATTCTTTCCTTTGTCCCAGATGTCATATCAGCCCTTTCTCCATGATCTCTGTTGCCTGCCAGCCTATCCCTCTCCTTTCCATCCCTCTTCCCCCTCATCCCCTTTTGCATCCTAGCAGAGTCACAGCTCCTGGCAGCACTTGTAACCACTCCCCCATGGCCTCCCATCATGTGTTTCCCAGTAGCCTCGCCATGAGGCTTTCAAATAGCACCTATAAGCTACGTGGGAAAGATTCCCGTTGCTGCCTGTGCTTGCTGCACTGTGGAAATCCTGTTGGGTGTTGCAGTTCTTACCTTGTATCTCCGCAGCTGCACAGGATGGCATCTGGGAAGATGAAGTATAAGTGTGGCTTGTTCGAATGATACCTCCTCCTCCTATTCCACTTGTTCTTGCAACTCCTCCTCCTAGACCTGAGGACTGACCAATTCCTCCCTGCTGACTAAGGGGACAGGAAAACAGCATTTTAGTGATGGAAATGACAGATGAACTGGAACTGCAGCTTTTCACTGTCCCTGCTGCTCTCAATTGGCAGAATATTGTGGTGACCTTTCCTGTGTGTACCTCCACCTATTGTTCACTTTCCTGGTATGTTAAAATACCCAGGGCAGGGCATTTCACTGTGTCTTTTGGTGTGTCTCAAGCCTACTTACATGAGGTCCTGCTGTCCTCCCTCTAGCAGGCAACGGTACGTGTGGATCTCCTGCTCCAGGCGGCACTTGACGTCCAGCAGGATCTTGTACTCTTGGTTCTGGCACTCCATTTCTGCCCGCAGATCAGCCAGCTGCTGCTCCACGCACGTGATCTGGGTCTGGAGCTCAGCAAGGTGGTTGTTGTAGCGACACTCCGTCTCAGCCAGTGAGGACTCCAGGTTGTCCCTCTGAGGGGTGACAGGAGGCAGCAGTACAGGGTGAGAAACACTGCATTTAACTGTGAATTCTGACATCAAACATAACTGAGAGGAGGGTGAGCTTGGCACCAGCTCAGCACCCACCTGGCTGAGCTGAGCTTGGAGATCGATTTCCAGGGCTTGCAATTGGCGTCTCAGTTCAGTCACCTGGTTGTTGCACGTCTCTACCTCCTGACCGCTTGTAATAACCTCCCGATTCACCTCCTCAATCTGAAAATCACCAGTGCAGAAGAAAGAGCATCAGGGAATGTGTAATGTAAGTCAGATGATGTACTAAGGGAATTGTGGAGAAGCTAACAAAAGCATGACATGGGAAAGGTTTGTGTTAACTCTCTCATCCTAATGGAGAGTAAACCTTCTTGTTCTTCTAATAGTACTGCTGTCTTGTTAGTTCTCACCACTGACTGCTTTGTAAAGAGTTCCTGTTTCAAGTGTCACTAGCATGCAGCACTTCCCATCATCCCATGGCAGGGACACAGGGTGGCAGCATCCCCTGTGTCACTTGGTCCAGTTAAATCAATGTTAAAGGCTGTTACAGTATGTTGTGTGGTTTTGATGTGTGATAAGCAGCTGTGAAACCATTGCTCTGTGTTAGCTGGGGAAGGTCAGAGCTGTGTAATTTTACTCACCTTGCACTCATACCAATCCTCGACCTCTTTGCGATTGCGTTCAATCAGTGTTTCATACTGGCATCTCATCTCCTCCAGGATCTTTCTGAGGTCTGGGCCAGGGCAGGCATTGACCTCCACGCTCACATCTCCAGTCGATTGTTTCCTCAAACAGTTCATCTCCTGCAAACACCGCCCAGAGCAGGTCAGTTTTAAAAAAGAAGGAATAAAGTGCAGGAGCCGAGTTCCCTGGTAGGGAAGAGCTGAACCCCTGGCAGAGCCCGGACATTCACAGCTCCCATTCGCACGTATTGTCCCCATCAGCCACTTGCCCCCTGCAGCCAGCACCCAAGGGGTGGGGACCCCAGTGAGGGAGGCGATGGTTCCTGGCGCAGCGCGGGCAGGATCCTACCTCCTCGTGGTTCTTCTTGAGGCAGCAGAGCTCCTCCCGCAGCGACTCGAGCTGCGCCTCCAGGTCAGACCTGCAGAGCGTGAGCTGGTCCAGGACCTGCCGCAGGCCGTTGATGTCAGCCTCCACGCTCTGGCGCAGGGCCAGCTCCGTCTCGTACCTGCCGGCAAGGAGGAGCTGTCAGTGTGTGACAGCATCGTGTGCTCTTTTCATTTGGCCACCCGTCTTTCTCACAGCAGTAGTTTCCTGACTGGCCTAGCAGGATGCTAACAACAGTTTGAGGCTTGCTCTGCCAAATCTGCCCTCAGTCTGCCTTCTTGGGAGCTTCTTCACTTGGGTCGAGCTGTCACTCACCAGGTTTCTGTGCTCCAACAGGAAAATCAAAAGCTTTCCCTTTGAAAGACACCATGTACCAGAATGGCAGCTCGGGTGCTGCTCCCTGTCTGCAGAGCCCTTCTGCTTTCTGAGGAACTCTAATCTCCACTCAAAACCATCTTCTTGTCCCAAACTTTCCACCTGGAGCTGCCACTAATTAAGGCAGCTCTAGAGGCAATAGGTGGAAGAGCTTGTCCTGGCCAGGGGATCACAGGAGCCCTGTCCGAGATCTGCTTCTTACCAGCTCTGTGAATGGGAGCATTGCAGGGGAAGGGACAGCCAGGGGGAAACTCACTTCACTCGGAAGTCGTCGGCTGTCATCCTGCTGTTATCGATGTTCAGAATGATCTTGTTGTTGTCTATGGTTGCACAGACGATCTGGAAAAAAGAATATTCACTCCTAAAGTCTCCTCCGTGTATCCTTGGGCTGAAGCGTACCCACTGACCAGTGCTACCAGACCTAACCTCCTGCCCTTGCTCTGCTTTTTACTACTGGGTGCAGGCATGGGGGGCTGAGGAGAGCAGCAGTCACAGGGGGAGCGTTCTGTGAAATGAAGGCATTGAAATGATAAAACACATGGTGCTGATGCAGACAGCCGGGGAGGTACAATCAGTGTTGTCCAGCTCCTGCCCCAATCCACCTACCCTTTGAAATCTAAATCTTACTTTCATGGATAAGAGATCTAAAAGTTTGTTTCAAGGCTTAATTATGTCTGTCTCATTCCATCTGTTTCCTGGATTCTTTTCCCTTTATTCTTCTTCGCGCATTGACATCCAAGAGTTTTTTTGCAAGTGTTTGTAATTGCAAATCTCACACTCAGGATCGGGCTGGCAATGCTTCCTTTGTCCTTGTTTTTAATGAGCTGTCCCATATTTCCCCAATTTTGAATGGAAAAGTAAACTTGTAACAAATGAAATAACTTTTAACAGGAATTCTGCAAGACTGACATCAGAAGAATATGAATTCAGGCAAATTAATGCAATCCATTATTTATTTCTCTTTTAGTTGCTTTCTTGCCATGTATCTATTTAAACACCTTGGCACAAACCCTAATTCAGAAAGACTACAGAGCCAATCCAC
Organism: Neopsephotus bourkii; assembly: GCF_033783945.1. NCBI lineage: Eukaryota > Metazoa > Chordata > Aves > Psittaciformes > Psittacidae > Neopsephotus > Neopsephotus bourkii. The sequence continues at coordinate 389,314 of NW_026901578.1, forward strand.
ATGTATCCCATGAAGGTAACATTTCCCCCTTCAAACATATCTGATGAATAAAAGCAGTGGAACCAGTCCAAACACTGGAGGTTTGACCCGTGAGCTCCAGGGCGTTCTGCAGGCTGGTAATGGCTGTTTATGAAAAGCATTTTACAACAGTGAATTGTTACTCTTGAGAACTGCCTGCAGTTGTGAACCAGCCATGGGAGAAGCTTACAAGGGAGAAAGCAGCTGAGAAGTGATGTTACCTGATTCTGAAGATCTTCTATTTCTTTGTAATAGCAGCTGTAGTCCCGTGGCTCACAAAAAGGGCCCTGCTTGGCATACCACTCCCTGATTCTGCACTCCAGGTCCGCGTTTTCTTGTTCCAGGCATCTTACCTTGTCCAGGTAAGAAGCCAGGCGGTCGTTAAGGTTTTGCATGGTGACCTTTTCGTCACCAGAAAGAAGAATGCCATCACCAGCAAAACCACCTCCAACTACCCCTCCACCAAGACCCATACCCATGCCACCTCCCATGCCACCGCCAAAGCGAGCGCTGCCACCGCTGAATCCCATGCCTGGACATCCTCCGAGGACAGCAGCTCCTAAGCCACCTCCAAAGTTTCCACCAACCAAACTGCCGGTGCTCAGTCCTCCTCCATAATTCACACCACCACAGTAGCTTCTACCAGAAAACCCTCGGCCACCACCTATCCCACAAGTGGTGTATCTTCCAGAAGAGACTGAGGAGATCCGTGCTCCTCCACCACCACCACCGCCACCAATCACACAGCTGCCCCCGCTGGTCCTGCCCCTGAGAGAGCCAGTTGTCTGCTTAATACTACAACTCATTTTGAGGACAGCTGCAGCTCCAACCCAAAGCCCAAAGCAAGATGCACAGCTTGATACTGAATCAGACTGCAGGTTGGTTGTTGCCGCAGATCTCTATTTATACCTTCCAAAGGGGGTGTCACCTAAAGGGTGTTTCTTCTTCCCACGGGGCTGGCTAGTCTTGCTGTTTATGCCAAGAATAAATAGCCCATAGGCAGTTTCCCTCTAGAAATCCCAGTTCACAAGGAAGATACTTTACATGTCAGCAGCTTATTCCAAAAAGTAAAATAATGTTTTATGAGTCATCAGCTTTTTGTATGATGCAAACTTTACAACAAGTCAAGAAAAAAAGTTGCCCTAGATTATGTACAAAGGAGAAACATTGGTATTTATAACATCAAAGTGCCTTTTATCTTCTATTAATTTGTATTTATTTCATTCTTAGTCCAATAAACAGTTTTGTATCCCGTGCTGTGCTAGACTGCATGCAACAAAAATGGGAAATTATAAATTCTCACTTCTGAAAAGTGTGAGTAACAGTGACAGCAGCCCTGAAAAGACCAGGGATCCCATGGCGCAGGTGTCTGTCACCTCCACAAGGACACACAGGTCTAGCACAGGCTCCAGTGTGAGATTTAAATCTCAGAGGAAATTCCCCTGTGGATTTAGTCCTCTGGTCGTGCAAACCCAAAAGGTCAACTTGCTCACAGTGTGCGGAGATCAGGCCTGCTCAGTGTTGAAGTCTTTGTTCCTGGATGTTGCACAGCCTTGCTGGAAGTGCATGAAGTACCTCTCTGAAGTTATTTTTCAATTACTTTAATTGCTGTCCATGCTGCCTCAGTCTGTGGTGATCGTAGATAAAGAGATGACAGGAAAGGGAGTATCCGTGGGCAATATATCCAGTTCCCGGCCTGGCATGGGATGTGATCCCGCAGGTCTTTGCCATCACCACGGTTTTGCTGAGCACAAAATGAGGAGAAAAGCTTTCTGCCTTTCTGATCTGAGTCTGTCAACGCACCAGCAAGCATTGGCACAGCTTGGCTGTCATGGGAGCACCGTCTCCAAACCCAGGCACCAGCCAGAGGAGCCTTTGGAGAACTGGCTCCACCAGTGCGAATATCTTTCCCGGCCAGACTGCTGCAATGAGAGGATATTCTGCTCTCCAGGGAATGGAGGCTTCTGTTCCCCACGGGGTGGAATTTTCAAGCAACTCTTACTCACAAGTGACCTTTGACTCAAGTACGTCCATATATACAGGAGCCGTTGTGATAAATCCTCTGTGAGTGTGACCTGACGGAGCCCTGAGTGCAGCCGTCACCTCCGAAGAGGGGCAGGGGAAATCTCTGCTCACACCTCAGCCCCCTCTCCTCTCCTGGTGGGAAGCTGGGTGGCTCCTGTCACCATGAGAGGAGAGTGTCCCGAAGCACATACAGATGGGATCATCTTCTCACCAGCTCAAGTGAGGCCTCTCCACTCTCCAGTGAGATTATTTCTTCCTTCACTTAGATCAGAAATGATAAAAAGGCGCCTACCCAAGGCTGGCAGCACCCTGGAATATTCATGATTCGGATGGTGTAGGGAAATAACTTGCTCAAGGACAGAGCTGGAGTCTGGCAGAGCTCAGATCCTGGCTGAGACTGCAGTGCCTGAAATACGAGTCCATCCTCCCCCTGCAAACACATCCCCGCGCAGCCGAGACTCGCCACAGTGAAAATCAGGAGCAGAAAGGAGGATGGGGAGTAAATCTGGCTTTCATCTGTCTTTTTGAGGAATATAATTGTAGGTAGGGTGTGGCTGTAAGAGCCAACAGAAATTAATATAATGTCTGGATTGCTTGGAGCTTTGCTGTGCTGTGGAGGCTTTCACAAGTTACCTAATAGCAACCTACAGCGAGCACTGCTCAGTGATTCTCTTTCCCTTTCAGAGTTAGGTTGAGGATGGGATATTGCAGATGTCAAATGATCTCTCCAGGAGGGCAAGGAGCACCTCCACCTCCTTGTTTCAGTAGTTCCATGATAGCAAGAAGGAATGAATAGGTCTTGCTCCATAAACCAAAGTGGTTTGCAGCATTATACAACCTTCTACATGCATCCTGGTGGAAATGTCCACAGGCTGCAAATACACAATTCTTCTGAAGTACTCGTATTTGGAATATAATGACAGCCTTTGGAGCTTTACTGGGCTCCTGCCAGTTTCACTGGGACAGGGCACATCCAGAAGACAGGCCCAGACTGTAGTTTTGAACCGAGGGTTTCCTTGCCCTGGCTTCATGGCTGCAGCAATGTGTGCTCCAGCACCTGGGGTATTGCCTGGCTCTGTATCACCACAGCCCAGGCAGAGGCATGTGTGTGTCTTCTGACTGTAGGGTTCTGCTTTCTCTAGCTGTGAGACACCGTCTTGTTCTGTTCCATCAGCACTGGCTGTGCTCCCCACTAAATTGATTTCTTTGCCTCCACTTTTGTAACCATTTGTATTCCCGTAGCTCAGGGGCACAGCCTTCGGGCAGAGCTCTGTGTAGGGAAGGACTATGCAAGCTGAAGACAGGAAAATGTCCCCAAAGGATCTGCAACTTAAATGTCAGGCAGGAGAAAACAAAACAGTTTCACACAGATGAAAGCGAAGGAAGCAGTGTCAGGCCGTTATCCAGAGCGAGCAGCAGTGGTCTGTGTCACACAAACACTGTGAAGTCTTGTGGGCATTATGGAGAAGAGGGATCTGGAAGTGCACCAAGAGGTACTGAGTGTAAATATGGACACATGGTGATGGGCAGCTCAGGAGGAGGTAGGAGGATGTTACAGTCCCAGGAGACGTTGTGGGCAGTGGAGTTGGGTCCTGTGGGAGCTGTGACTGTCCCCATGCCCAGCCTGGGTGCAGAACATAAACTCATCTCTCCCACCCTTTGCTCGCTTCTCTTATCAAGGTTGATAATGTTTTCTTGTGTCAACTACAAGAAAGGTGTGTCTAAATTGACAGAGCTTTGCTTTCATAAGCATTGCTTCAGTGATGTTTGTGCAACCACACTGGAATATGATTTTATCTTGTCACTTGTAATTACTATTAATAATTTGCATAATAGCCATTAGGCATCACTTATTAAACGCTGCTTTGATGTGATACTGAGCCGGCTCCAGACCTCATGCTCCCATCTTTCAAATGCAGACCATGACTTTTTTCTGGCCAGTGACTCATTGGTTTATACCACCATGTTTAGCAAAACTCCTGTAAGGCAAGAGAAATAATTATCACAATGGGTTTGGTAACAGCATGATCCCAGCTCTTAAATACGCCTCAGAGACCAAGGTGATGACTCTGTTTCAGTTTCTTGCTGACTGTTCACATCTTCAGACTACCTCTGAGCATTTGCTAGCGGTGGAGTAGAAGTTGAGCAGAACATGGATGTGGACAGAACCAGGTTTCTCCCTACTGAAGCTCAAGATGTTCCCTGATTCGTTTTGTGCAGGGTTTTACTTTCCTTCCAGCACCTACCAGATGATAACAGTGTAGCCAGACTTGCCCACATTTGCATCCCTGGAAGCCTGCTGATTATCATGGCAAAGAGAACCAGGGAGTTTGTATTGGAACAGATTTGAATGCTCCCCTCCTGCATGGGCAGCTCAGCCCAGTGCAAGTCGGGAGGAGAAACATCTTCAGCCCATGGTCCCTGCACCAGAGCCATGGGGGTCAAACCAGGACCTGCCAAGAGAATGGGAGCATTCAGGTGCCTCCTGCACCCAGATGCTGCACAGAGGGGCAGCAGAGACAGGCAGCCAGGACACCAGCCAGCCAGAGCCTCCCCAAAGCATCTTCATCATTATCTAGTACTAAAAAGTCTCTTAATTTCCATATGCTTTCAATGTAAGGCTCGTAGTGGCAGTTTAAATTACATTATTCAGGGTACTGAGCTGAGAAATCTCCTGCATGGTTGTAGCAGCAGTTCACTCCTCTAGTTTTTTATGAATGTTACACAAGCCAGTAAAAAGTGTAAACCCCACAGACAGTTACTGTGGGTGTGAGTGAGACTGTACCTGTCTGCATACTTTATATAGTAGACTTTATAGAGAAATTATAGTTTATACACCACAGCAGAATACTGTCATCAGCTCTAACTGCTTGTGCAGCGCAGCCCTGAACTCACAGCTCATTTCCAGCACTGGCATTTTGCAGAACTGGTTGGTTTCTTTCTGTTTCTTCTCTATCTTCATCCTTCAGGGTATGTTCAGTCCTAAGGGACCTTTTCTGGTGGTGCTGTAGTTCCCATGTGTCTGCTCCGTACCACAGAGTCCGTATCTGTTTCATCTGCAGCCCTGGCTGTGATGCTGAGAGCTTCTGCCACCAGCCCAGGTGCTGAAAGTACTCCCCTTTGAGATCCTCATTTGCTCTTGCTTTACAGGATTTGCACATTAACAGAGAAGAGAAGCTCTTCCAAGCTGTGCTCTCTGTGTGCTGGTGCCAGTGGCTGCGTAAGGGGAGTGTGATCAGCATTTGCCTCCGGTCATTGTCTCAGGTGATTCTTGTCCTGCTGTCCCACGCACTGCATCTTCCACATTTCATTGATCTTCTCTTCCCTGTCTCTTCCTGTGCTGTTTCCACACTCTTCATTTCCCATCACTATAAACTCACTGGGGAGGGAAGGCAGCATTAATGCAGTGGCCTTAGAGGTGCCACGTAAACGCTGGGGCAGGTTAAGTAACACTGAGATGCACAGTGTAATTAGTGTGGTGGGAACGGGAGATACAGGACTTAGTAAAAGTATTTAACAGCAGCTCATTAGAGCAATTAATTACCCCAAGGGCTAGCAAGTGTCTGTGACCTGGACAGAGGATGGGGAGAGTCCACCCCCCGAAGGGACACTTGGAGTGGGATCGCTCAGTCCCTGCCCTTTGGTGCTGATGCGGTCAGACACAATGTGTGGCTGGGTTAGAGCACCAGAGGTGACCCAGGAGCAGACCAGGCTTTTTGCAGAGCAAGACCAGAGCAAGAAGCAAAAGCCCCATCGCTGCTGTGATTTATGCTGAGAGAACAGCTCTGTGTGGCCAAGCTTCGGCTTGTACTGTGCTGTCATTCCAGAGGTGTTGGAGCTGTTCCTTTCTTCAGAAATGGACCCTAATTCAGACTCATTGTATCCCCTGATGTCTTCTTGTTAGATTAGTCATCAAACCCCATCCAATACTTTATTACACAGAAAACTAACAGAGCCACAGAACCATAAAATCAGACTGGTTTGGGTGGGAAGGGACCCTAAAGCTCCTCCAGCTCCAACCCCTGCCACGGGCAGGGACCCCTTCGACTGGAGCAGCTTGCTCCAAGCCCCTGTGTCCAACCTGGCCTTGAGCACTGCCAGGGATGGGGCAGCCACAGCTTCTCTGGGCACCCTGTGCCAGCGCCTCAGCACCCTCACAGGGAAGAGCTTCTGCCTAAGAGCTCAGCTCAGTCTCCCCTCGGGCAGGTTCAAGCCATTCCCCTTGCCCTGCCCCTGCAGGCCCTTGTCCCAAGCCCCTCTCCAGATTCTGCTGTGGGTGAGAAGGGACAGGCTGGATCCCAAGTCTTTGCTTGTACAAGCAGTTGTGCTCCTGACTGGGTTTGTAATTCCTTTCTCTGTGGTAATAAACCAGCAGCATATATTTTCCCCCGTCTGTTTATTGTATCTTACTTTAAAAAAGCCCTCTCCCATGTATTAATTTGTCTGCCCTTTTATCTTCCCACGTTGCCAGCTGGTTCTTCCTGTTTGCCTCTCTAAAACAACCCATTTAGAGGTTCTTTATGCAGTATTTTCTCTGGGAATTGCTGCCCTCCACCAGGAGGGTGTGTCGAGCCCAGCGGAGCCCGGCTTTCCACATTACTGCTCCAAGGGCATCGGGGAAAACTTGTTGTTCTTGATTTAATCCTGTTAGTGCACATTCATAATAACTCAAAGGTGTTGTGTATTACATTACATTACATTATGTTATATTATGTTATATTAGCACACACCTACTTTAATGAAAACTCGAGTTTTGCTCCGAAGTCTCTTTCAGTAGGAGGTTGTGGGTCAGACTGCCTCCTTCCCGGCACCCTGCAACCCTCCCTGGGTGTTTCCTTCCTCATCACCTTCTACTTCATGTCTTAGCTTATGCTTCCTCCTCTGGTAGCAAATCGTAGAATCCCAGACTGGTTTGGATTGGAAGGGACCTTAAAGTTTATCCAGTTCCGACCCCCTGCAGAGGGCAGGGACACCTTCCACTAGAGCAGCTTGCTTAAGGCCCCATCATTCAGGGGGCCTATAGGGATGCTGGGGAGGGACTCTTCATTAGGGACTGCAGTGATAGGACAAGGGGTAATGGGTTAAAACTTGAACAGGGGAAGTTAAGATTGGATCTAAGGAGGAAATTCTTTCCTGTGAGGGTGGTGAGGCACTGGCATGGGTTGTCCAGGGAGTTGTGAATGCTCCATCCCTGGCAGTGTTCAAGGCCAGGTTGGACAGAGCCTTGGGTGACATGGTTTAGTGTGAGGTGTCCCTGCCCATGGCAGGGGGGTTGGAACTTGATGATCTTAAGGTCCTTTCCAACCCAATTATTCTATGATTCCATGAAACAGATGTCCCTTTGCACAGCATCAGCTGGGCCCTTTCCCCCATCACCACCCTGCATCCCCCTGAATTCAGCAGGAGCAGTGCGGCAGAGGCTGTTTCCTTGTCCCCTTGCAGCGATTGCTATGGGGTTATAGATCAAAGGTGGATTTCTAACCAAGGGTGTATGATAAATATAACTACCTGTGTAACGATGTGTTCAATACTTGTATGGTAACTTACTTGTAGAAATCATTTGTCGCTTTGGAGGCTGTGTCAGTAGCAGTGAAGTTTATTAGAGACAAGCTGTGGTAGTTGTGTGACAACTGAGCGCAAAGCAGGTTAGTCCCAGTGGACACCAGTGGCTGGTGGATGTGGCAGTGGGTGAGGACGGGGAAGGGACAGGGGCAGCCGGTCTGCAGGGGCCCTTCCGACTGCGGAGCTGTCAGGTTCCTTGTGCCTTGTTCATGGAGAGGCCTCGGGGATGCGATGGGGCTGGCAGGAGCTCTCCTGCCTGAGCTGACCTGCTGAGGGAGAGCAGGACATGGGGCTTCGCAGGGTTCATCTCCACACCGGGCATACCCCTTGCTCTGGGACTGACCCTTCTTTTCCCTCTCCCCCCTTGCTTGCTTAATTGTACATTTGAAAGACTCGTGGTTGACTGATTCCCCCTGCCAGTTCCGCATGTTCATGTGGTGCTGAAAGTCTTATTTAAGCACACTTACCACTAATAAACCCCTGCTGTCAAACACATTTTCTATGCAGTTTATAAATGCCCCATAGCTGCACCCTCTGCCACTGCTTTCTGCCACAGCCCAGTTCATCCCAGTGCTCCACCACCAAGTCACAGCCACGACCCTGCACACCCAGCTCCTTGCACTGCCTCTCTCCAGGGAGAAGAAACCACCTCCAGCCCCTCTTCACCACCCAGGGAAGCCTGGAGACCCCTCATCCTCCTCCTCCCCACGTATGTAGCAGGACTAAAGCAGTCCATGGTCATGCTCACGGGCTCCCAGAGCACACCTCACCTTGCACATCCTTGCTCAGGGCACGCAGGGCTGGCACATGCCGGCTTTCAGCCCACCGCTTCTTCCAGCTGGTGCTGCAGGGACTCCTCTTGCCCCCGGCCCTCTGTGGGAAGGAGACAGCTCCGGTGACCGAAGCCCCGGCATTCACACCCTGCAGACCTGCCCCCGACCTGAGCGCTGCCTTTAGCTGGGTCTGTTCAGTTGCTGTGGGTCATTTCCCCCTCGAACCATTAAGGTCATTAAGAGCAGCAATTAATTAGCACATCCTCCACCCTGCCTGTCTGCTGCCAGCCTATGGTGACACACTGAGCATTACCCGAGGCTCTGAGACAAGCTCTAACAGTGTCATTTCATCCTTTGCAACCGGCATTTTGGAACAAATCCTGATGTTTTATGTAAGTCAGCCACCTCAGGCCACCACCATTAAATCCCTCTTTTTCCAAGCGAGTGGAGCAGGGGGTGCCAGGGCTGGTTCTGTGTGTATGAGGCCTTTATGAGCTTACCAGTGTGCCTCACTGCTTCAAAATCTCGGTCAATGGGAGGCAGGGCAGAGCCAGCTGCTTTGCGTATAAATTAAACCTCCCCAAACTTTAATTAAATTGTTGTGTGAAACTGAGAATGTCTAGTAGATAATTTATTGTTTCACTTCATTTCCCTGCCAGTCCCTGAGCCTGTCTCACTGTGGCAGAGCCAATAAAACTCAGTGACAGTGATCATAAAGGACCTTGCCCAGCTCAGAGTGGAACGCACCCTCTGAGGACCTGTGGTGCTGCACAGCCCATCACCTTCATCAGCCCAAGATGGGGAATGGTCTCTGCTTGGGCTGTGGACATTGCTCAGAGCCAAATCCTCACATGCCTCATGGTTTGCTAATAGGCCCTGTCTGTAGCAGGTCAGTGCTGGTTCCTCACCACAACGTTGCTTTTACCACTGGTACCATCAATTGTCATATCCCTGTAAAAAGCATAGAGGTGTTACTGTGTGAGGGTCTGTAAGTGGTCTGCATACATGATGTCGTGCTGTCCCCCCTCCAGCAGGCAGTGGTAGGTCTGGATCTCCTGCTCCAAGCGGCATTTGACGTCCAGAAGGGTCTTGTATTCCTGGTTCTGGCACTCCATTTCTGCTCGTATTTCAGCCAGCCGCTGCTCCACGCAGGAGATCTGGTTCTGGAGCTCAGCCAGGTATTTGTTGTAGCGACATTCGGTTTCCGCCAAGGATGATTCCAGGTTTTCTTTCTGACAATGGGAACAACACAGAGGTACTTGGGATGCTGCAAGCTTCGCCCATCCGGTTACAGGTACAGCTCCAAAGTGAGCCGGGGGGCTGAGATGTGAATTGTAGTGCCATCACCTACCATAGTGAGCTGGGCTTGTACATTGATTTCCAAGGCCTGCAGCTGACGTCTCAGCTCTGTAACCTGTTTGTTGCTTGACTCGATCTCCTGGCTGCTCGTGACAACCTCCAGATTCACCTCCTCCACCTGCAAGGTTAGACCCCTCGCTGCAGCAGGGGCTTCACCACCCTGCTTGTGCACACCCTGCTTGTGCACAACTTGCTTGTGCTCCCCCTGCTTGTGCACACCCTGCAGTGCACACCCTGCAGTGCACCTGGGCATTTCCAAATCTGAAGCCCCCCATTTATTCCGTTGTGATCCTGCAATGCCATGTGATGGCCCCTCTACCACAAACAGAAGGATACAGAATACAGTGCAGCTGAGCACATCTGTCACATGGATTAAGGCATCTCAGGAAGTGTTCTCAATCTTTTTTCCCTTTCACCCAAGCGGCAGAGTAGGGGACAGCTCTGGATGTGTCTCGTACCTTGCAGGCGTACCACTGCTCAGTCTCTTTGCGGTTGCGCTCCATCAGCGTTTCATACTGGCACCTCAGATCCTCCAGGATCTTCCTCAGGTCGGGGCCAGGGCAGGCATTGACCTCCACACTCACATCTCCAGTGGCCTGTTTCCTCAGACAGCTCATTTCCTGCATGGAATAGGTGCACCATATCAGTAATACTGACACTTGGGGTTGGGGACACTTTCCTTCTTCCTGCTCCTTAATTCCCTATGGGGCAACCTGACCTCCTCGTGATTCGTCTTGAGGCAGCACATCTCTTCAGTCAGAGCCTCACACTGCAGCTGCAGGTCGGTCTTGCAGCTCGCCAGCTGGTCCAGCACCGGGCGCAGGTTGCAGATGTCTGTGTCCACATTCTGCCGGAGACCACACTCGGCCTCGTACCTTGAGCCACAGCCAACAAAGAGAGGTCAGTAAACCGTGGCAAGCCGTGGAGTTGAGTTTGTGGGGGGAAACATTTAGGGTCAAACTCTCCTTTCACTTCAGGCATGACAGGCTGCCAACATTGTCAATGGCAGCCAGGCCTTTCACAGAGATGGCCAGTTTAGTAGGGTATCATGACAAGCAGAGGGTTGGGATTTCCCCATCTCTGCTGCTCACGAGCCCTTCCACAGGCAGTGTGAACCCCCCAGCCCAGCACAGGGCCATACTCACTTCACTCTGAAGTCATCAGCGGTCATTCTGTTGTTATCAATATTCAAGAGGATTTTGTTAGTCTCCATGGCTGCACACAGGATCTGGAAAGGAAAATGCAGGAGAGGGATTCTGGCTTCCTCTGGCTCCCAAAGGCCCCCAGAGAAAACACCTGCTTGAGGTAATGCATCCCACTCCTTATAACAATTCCATATATTGGGATTATTAATCAATTAGATGGCATCACAGTGGGGAAACTCATGTGCCAGCTTGGCAGGGCAGGCTGCGCTGAAAGTTCTTCGTAGACGCAAGTGTCCTCCTCCCTCCAACCATAATTTCATATGAACTATGGCTTCAACTGCTCCTCCAGAGACAGAGCTATTGCATCTAACATTGCTCTATCCACACATGAAGGCAAAACCCATAGGAATATTAGGATTTTCTCAAAGAAGACAGGTTTACCTGGTTCTGAAGGTCTTCGATCTCCTTATGATAGCAGCTGTAGTCCCGTGGTTCGCAGCTGGGCCCTACCTTGGCGTACCACTCTCTGATCTTGCACTCGAGCTCGGCGTTGTCTCCCTCCAGCAGCCGCACCTTGTCCAGGTAGGAGGCCAGGCGGTCGTTGAGGTTCTGCATCGTTGCCTTCTCGTTGTTAGCAAATAAGATCCCATCACCGCAGCCAGCACTAGCCCTGGTGAAACCACCACCTCGAGTGCAGATGCCTCCACCGCCGAATCCAAGGGCAGAACAAGCCCTCTGGGTAGCTCCGAAGCTTCCACCAGCAGCACTGCCGGCACTCAGCTGCTTCCCAAGTAATCCCTCGCTTAAACTGTCACCGGAAAAGTTGCCCATCACAGCTCCGAGGTCGTAGGTAGCGTGTCTCCCCGGGGAGGCAGAAGAGACCTTCCTTCCGCTGCCAGCCGCGGAGCTGCCCGCGCTGCTCCTGCCTTGGGAGCAGGCAGTGACAACCTGCCTGACGGCACAGCTCATCGTGCGAGCACGGATCCAACCCGGAGCCCAGGACGAGCTGCACAGATCGCTGCAGGAGCCGATTGTGATCCCTCTGTCCCCATAGTCCTCTATTTATACCAGCCCTTGTGGATCCTGCTACCGGAGAAGGGCTGTTTATTCTTCCTCCTTGTGACCTGGCTAGTACTAATTTACTTTTTTTCAGCTGGAAATATTTCCCCAAAGGCGTTTGTCTCCAGAAATCCCACAACAGAAAGGTGCTTTGGTTAACAGAAGCGTGTTTCAAAACTACATCAAAAACGTTACTTCCTGAATCATCAGGTCTGACTTGTGATGACAACTAAACAAGAGTGACACAAAACCTGACGATACCCGAGAGTGCCCGGGGAGTGAAACACCACAGCAATTATCCATCCCCGGCGTGGGTGAGTCTACCTGGAAAGGGAAAGCTGTGGGAAAGCTGTCCTATCTGCCAGAGCCTGTTCGACCCCTTTGTGACCAGAAGCGAGGGTGCCCCCTCCATCAGCTGCCCTGCAGCCTTGGGACAGAGCCAGCAGAGCACCCTGGGGGTACTGCTTCCTGTACTGCTTTGCCGTGAGGGTCTGTCCCATCCTGCTGGAGCTGAGTGAGAACCTGCCGAGCTCCAGGTCATTTGACTGGGAAATGCGCTGCTCTGGGGGAGCACAGATGAATATTTGCACTGGAGGGCACCAGGGATGACTTTGTGCTTCTCTTCCTCCAGCGTTTGTCAGAACATCCCCTTGCAGAGGGGAGATCCTGTGGGATTTGTTTTGTTGCTTTCCAGGGTAGACAAAACATCCAAGTAGTTCCCCAAACCAAAAGAGAAAGGACGTTTCCTGAATACCTGATGCTGCAGTTCACTGTCAATGCCCACTGCCAAGCAAGGACAGCAGCGTGAGGGGGTTCACAAGATCCCTAAAGCAGTGACACAGAGAATGTCAGAAGCAGCCTGATCCTCATCAGTCTGACCCGGTTCCAGCCAGCACCACAGGAATTCTCCAAACATAATCTAAGGAAAATGTGCTAGATTTAGAAAAGACACTGGAAAAGCTCCTTTAGAAAAATATATTATTATATTTATTATTTTTTTTTACTCTTGGAATGCTGAATTGAGGAGGAAGGGAAATAATTAAAATGTTTTGTCATCTGAATCTTTCATTTGTTTAATAGTTTTCATACAGCCATGCTAATGCTGGCTGCCTTTCCCCGTGTGTGGCTCAGCGTTGGGTTTGGCATCCAGGTCACCTGCATACATAGCATGAAGGATGCGTCAGGTCCAGCCTCTGTCAGAAATATTGCTTATGCCATTGCAGCAGGTTCATTAGTCTTGATTTTATCTTGACACTGTAAATACAGAACAGCTTCGATGTGGTGTGGATTCTGTGTGGGCCCATGCTTTGTTACAGCCGCAATTAGCAGGAGGAGCTGGTGCCGTGGTGCTGTGGCACGCCTTGGAGCCTCTGCTGTGGAGCAGGAGCAGAACTGGCCAGAATCTGTTCTTTTCCTACAGAATTGCTGAGAAATTGGTGCTGAGCTAACACCAAATTTCATGTAACTGGGAAAGCACAGTCCTTTCTTTTCCAATGAGAAAAGTGAAAACATTGATGGGTGCAGTTTGTTCGGTTATTGATGAAAATGAAGCAGAAATGTCCACGTTTCTTCCATACAGTTTGAACTTCAGACGTTACCATAGGTCTCTGCAACCAAAGGTGATGAGAATTTTGCAGCTTTTGTAAAGGAGAAGAATAATTCCACTCTTGGTTTTATTGGATTTTCGTCAACTTTGTGGTAGCTTTTTTTTTGTATCTGAAAGTTGACATTTTTATTAAACCAGCTTTTATACCCAGTCACACCTCAAGATGTGGCCGCAGTTACAGCCCTCACTTTATTAAAAGAGATTTTCCTTTTCTGATGAGGAGATCCAGTAATGATGGGTTCGACATGTGTCAGGGAGGCTCTTTCCATAATTAACTTTTACTGGCTTCCAGACTGGAGTCCACAGACAGCACTTTGCTCACCGCAGCCCTGCAGCCAGCCACAGGCGATGCCTCAGATGAGTGTCCTCAGCCGACCTGGAGCCCCTCGCAGGCAGCGTGCACCCGAGGGAGGAAGAGGAGGAAAGGAATGATGACTTACGAGGGTTCCCACAGGCATTCCAAGAACAGCAGTGCAGGCCTGACAAGGGAAAATTAATACTTCCAAGTAACAAATGAGCAGAAAAGCATCCCCTAGGCAAAGGTGCTGTTCCCATTTAATGAACACTATGAAAAATGACAAGAAGCGAGCTATTCTGCAGCTTTACATCTGCCTCTTGTGCTGGGCTCTATAAAGGAGAGCAGGATGGTGGTAAATGGGTGCTGTGGCCTTTATTCCCGAGGCTTGTTCTACTGCACCAAATTGTCAGATTAAAAAGGGTAATGAAATGAGAAGGAAAGATGAGATTTCCCCCGAGGAAGTCCTTTGGTAATCTCAGGATATTTTCATAGAATCCCAGACTTGTTTGTGTTGGAGGGACCTCAAAGCTCATCCAGATCCAACCCCTGCCACGGGCAGGGACCCCTTCCACTGGAGCTGCTTGCTCCAAGCCCCTGTGTCCAACCTGGCCTTGAACACTGCCAGGGATGGGGCAGCCACAGCTTCTCTGGGCACCCTGTGCCAGCGCCTCAGCACCCTCACAGGGAAGAGCTTCTGCCTAAGAGCTCAGCTCAGTCTCCCCTCTGGCAGGTTAAAGCCATTCCCCTTGGCCTGTCCCTACAGGCCATTGTCCAAAGCCCTCTCCAGTTTCTTGTAGTCCCCTTTCACATAATCGCAGAATCCCAAGGGTTGGAAGGGACCTCAAAAGATCTTCTAGTCCAACCTCCTTGCAAGAGCACTCACTGAAGTGAGTGCAGCTGCTTTTAGGCACTGGAGCTGCTCTAAGATCTCCCCTTCAGGAGCCTTCTCTTCTCCAGGCTGAACCAGCCCAGCTCCCTCAGCCTGGCTCCAGAGCAGAGATACTTTAGAGCTTCAGACTGTTCTTGAGCTAATGCATATGGACTACAGAAAGTAGAACGTGCTCCCAGGAAGGCAAGGCAGCATTTCACGTTATTACAAACGCTCCCTGAATCACCGCCTGTCTTCATGTCCATCCCCCTTCCCTGGGGACTCAGACACGACACTGAACCTGACTCCCTGCCGGTGCCCCGCGGGACTGCCAGCCCAAGTTCGGTTTAGGTCAGTTTAGTCACTTATTTGGGTACATTCTGCTTTTTATCCTGTGAAGTGGCCACCAGGGAGTGCCAGGAGAGGGAAGCTGGAGCTGGGCGCTGCCCACTGGACACTGGCTCCGGCTGCTGCATGTCCCTGCAGCGATAGAGTGAGAACTGCAGCAGCCCTGGCTCCTGGCTGCTCCTTGTCACTGAATTCCAGTCTTGCCTATGGAAAATCCTTGTGTTGGCTGTTTACAAAGTGATTCTTATTGAGCTCTTGATGTCATTGTCACTCCACTCCTCTTCTGCTCCTTATTGGCTGTTCTGAAGCTGATCTCCATCTCGCCAATGATACCAGATGCTCCAGGGCTCTGATCCCACCTTTGCAAATCACTCCAGGCAAATAGTTCAGCTTCTCCAAATCTCAATTTCATTCTTTGTAGGCTGGAACTAATAATCACAGTAACCCGCCTTCTCAAGGGCATTTTAAAAACAATTATCTGCTACAAACATGGGGTTTAAAGATCAGAACCATGATACACATTTGAAGTATTAGTTGTTGTACGTGTTTTTGCTGTTACATATTAAGTTTGACACTGGCATATCCTACATATTTCTCTGTGTCTCAGCTGATGAAATACCTTTCAAAGACATTCTTGGGTTTCCTTTTCTCTTCTGTTGTCCATAAAAGCTCCACCATTATCCACTGAGGACTTGTTCCTCTAACTCCTCGCTGAACCCTAACAGGGACTTGTGTTTGCACCTTACAGAGCATTTGAAAAATGCTCTCCAAAACCAGTGCTTACCCATCTCTTGGATGTGATAGTTTGTCTGTGTTTCACAGACACAAACTGTGAGTAGCAAAAAGGTGGTCTTTTCCTTCTTCACAGTACTGCGATCTGCCACAGTGGTTACTTGTGCACTGCCTGGGCTTGTCTCCTGTTTGTGATATCAGGGTTCTGTGACCTCTGTACTCTGGTCTGTGTTTCATTTCCTACCCTTTCCTGTAATTGCTCAGCAGTGATGCAGAATGATAGCATCTCTTCACACTCCCTTTTCTGGAAAGACCTGGCAGGTTCCCTACTTCTTCGATCACCTTCCCTCTCTTCTGCTTGTCTTGGCATGCCCAGCATGACACCATCAGCACTTTCTAAGAGCCTTTGCAGGGTGCCTCTGTAATTGTTCCTTGAGGTCTGTGATGTCTTTGGCGAGGCTGGCAGTGAATCATCAATAATGGTCCCAAAGATGTGCTCCATATCAGCCCCAGGAGCTCCTTGTGCTGCATTATAAGCAAAGGGAAGCCAGTTTACTGCAAATTATCACCTTTTCCCTTGGTCTAAGGCCAAACATGAGGCCATGTCCTGAGACTGGACAGAGCTCCCTAGTACCACTGGCTAGAAAGCGTGAAGTTGGATCTAAGTGATTCCATCAAGCTTTTGGGTCTGAAATGATTTCCTCTCCTATCTAGCCCTCAGGTGATGTGGGACCAGGGCAGCATCCTTTTGTTCCTCTGCTGCTCTCCAGGAAGTGAGTGGGCAAAGGTGAACCTGGTGCCTGGCTGCCAGCACCCGAACCATGCCACCTCCTCCTGATGGCAGCTTGCCTGCAGACATTGTTGGCAGAACGAGAACTAGCTTGCATGTTTTAAGAAGGATTTGAGCAGTGATCTACCAGATGCTGTAGTGATAACAATTATTGCTACTCATCCCTCTGTGGATTAAGCAATTCCTACTGTGCAACCTGTTAATGCAGCCTCAGGCAGCATGAAAAGACCTGTGTAAAGTATCATCGTGCACAATAATGTGATTTAAAGACAGTCAAGTAAGACAGAAGGATGTATGTATGAGATCTGCCAACCAGCCTGACATTGAGTGCATGTCTTGGGATGGTACACAGTAGTCCTGCTGAAGATATTTAAGTTCAACTTACAGGAGGAAGTGATTCTTTATGGTACCAAGAGTTAGAGAACTGAGCTTAATTTTGTTTGCTTTATTTATCAGTCGTGTGGCACGCTGGTACCAGACATCATCCTTCCATCATTGCCTTCATTTTGTATCAAACTTACCCGGTTTGTGTCTCGGTCCTGTGTATTTACAAGCAGTGAGCTCAGTATTGAAAGCTGTATCACATTACTTTTGCTCCAGGTGAAACCCATACCCCTCTGTTCCCCTCCTCTTGCTGCCTTCTTGTGGTTTCTTAGGACTTTCCCTGGCATGAGCACACAAGCCTGAGGCTCGGAGGGATCACATACCAGGGACAGACAAGTTTGCAGTTGCAACAACAAGGGAAAAAAGCTTTATTAAACGTGTACAGAGTGCGCGGGGGCACCCACGGGTAATTGGGGTAGTAGGGGAAGGAGGAGCAGCAGAAGGAAGCAGACACTTTCTGTGACCCAGCCCCATCGCACGTGGCCCAGATGGTGCTTGGTGCAGATCCAGGTTCCCTTGAGCCCAGGGCTGAGGGTCCGTGGAAGCTGCTCGCCCTCCTAGCGAGTGGTGAGTGCAACCTGCTCCCGGGAGGAGACCACCTTCCCGTCCTGCACCTCCTCCACGATCGTGCGGACCTGGCGGGACGATGAGATGACTGCGAAAGGAAGGCAGAGAAGGATTGTTCCCGGGGCAGGAAAGATGGGAATTGCTTAACACGTTATCAGATATCACATGTTCTTCTGGAGATGTCAGAAATTCCACAAGGTACTGGAAAATCTTGTTTTACACAACCCTATGCTGGCTGGGAAGAGGGAAGAGCCAGGCTGATGGGAAAGCCAAAGAAGGCCACAGGCACATTCCTTAAATACATGGTGTCACTTGGTTTTCAGGTCTCTGTAAAGTCAGACCACTGGCTGTAATATCACAAGGCCCATTGAGGACAAATCCTTGTGGTCAAGGAGTGCCAGGAATTGCCCTTCCTGACAGCTCTGTCCCGTGCTGAGCAGATGTGCACCACACACAAACTCTCCTGAGAGCTGTCAGTGTGGCTCAGCCAGCGAGGTGGCACAGCACACCCCAAGGGTGGTTTTAACTCTGTCAGTGTGGCCACTGCTCTAAGGGCAGGTCTCAAAGCCTTTGGTGTAACAAGATCGGTTCTTACCATCTCTGCCGGAGTGTGAGGACATCGCGGAGGAGTACTGGGAAGAGATGCTGCACGAGAAGAAGAAAACAAAGAGAAGTTAGGGACAGTCTTTTGTTGTTACACAGGCTCTGTATACGGGCAGAAGGAAAACAGAAAAGGCTGAAACTACTGCTGCTCTCCCAGAGGTAGAGGGACCAGTGCCCTTTCCAGCAGGGCAAGGTGCCTGTTACAGCATCACATAGAGCAGAAACCAGGAACAGAGTCACTGGGCATCTGAGCATGGTTGAGGATGAAATGAACCCTGAAAGCTGCAACTGGAATGAATCCCCAGAGAGAGCATTTTGTGTCTCTGACCCATCCCCTCCCGATGTGCCCACCCAAGCAAAGCCCTTCTACGTACTGGGCATCCTCGCCCTCCAGCAGCCGGCGGTACGTGGCGATCTCCTGCTCCAGGCGGCACTTGACGTCCAGCAGGACCCTGTACTCCTGGTTCTGGCGCTCCATGTCGCACCGCAGCTCAGCCAGCTGCTCCTCCACGCTGGTGATGAGCCCCTGGAGCTGGGCCAGCTGGGTGCCGTAGCGGGCTTCTGTGTCAGCCAAGGTGTTCTCCAGTGCCGCTTTCTGCATGTGGAGCAGAGGGACGGGTTCAGGGGGGAATGGGGAGCGGGAGGGATGGGAGCAGCCATGTGTCCCCTTGCCCGCAGCCCCATGTGCCCCTGGCCCCTCGTACCGTGCTGAGCTGGGACTGCAGGTCGATCTCCAGGCTCTGGATGGTGCGGCGCAGCTCCGTGATCTCTGTCTTGCCACTCTGAAGCTGCTCCGTGTTGATGGCCACCTCCCGGTTCAGCTCTTCCGTCTGCACCGAGGCACAACCAGAGCCGTGCCGTTAGAGCACCGGTGAGCGGTGCAGCCCCAGCCCCACAGCCCCGGTGTCGAGCAGCTCACCTTGCTGAAGAACCACTGCTCAGCATCGCGGCGGTTCTTGTCCGCCAGGCTCTCGTACTGCTCCCGCATCTCAGCCAGGATCTTGGTGAGGTCGATTCCAGGGGCAGCGTCCATCTCCACACTGATCTCACCGCCCACCTGCCCGCGCAGGGCATTCATCTCCTGGCACAGAAAGACACATGGGATACACGTCAGAGTGCAGTTGGTATATTGCCATCATGTCAAATACCTTGGTTGCACCCAGCACACAGACCCCTCCTGGAGGCCCTGTCTGAAAGGACTGATTCCCTTCCCCTTGCCCACTGGAGTGTCTCCTCACAGCCCTGACTGCAGAGATGGTCCTGCACTTTTCCCTGAACCATTTCCATTGAGCACAAGGTACATTTTGTAGGTCTCAGTGTGAGCCGGGCTCTGTGCTCACCTCCTCGTGGTTCTTCTTGAGGTAGGCCAGCTCTTCCTTCAGGTTCTCAATCTGCATCTCCAGGTCCGCCCTGGCCAGGGTCAGCTCATCCAGGACCCTGCGCAGGCCGTTGATATCGGCCTCCACGCTCAGGCGCAGAGCCTGCTCCGTCTCAAACCTGGGGACACACACACACACACACTTGCACATCAGCCCAGCTGAAAAGGGATTTTCCTTGTTGTTTCCTTCCCCAGGTATGTGTTTCTGCCAAGCATCTTTTCCTAACCCTGTGTGCACAGCTCTGCACAGTGCAGGAATGTCATTACAGTGCTGTGTCCAGGGAGAGATGTACACTTCCCAAAGGACACACTTTTAGGGAGAATTGATCTGGTTGGAGCAATTTCAGTTGCAAAAAGCAAAGCAAAGCCTCAAACATGCTGGCTTCTCCTTCCTTCTCATAAGAGCTCTCCAAGGCATTGGACTTACTTGGTTCTGAAGTCATCAGCTGCCAGCCTGGCATTGTCAATCTGTAAGACGATGTTGGCATTTTCAACAGTTGCAGCAAGAATCTGGCAGGGGATAAAAGAAATCAAGAGTGAAAAAGTAGTTCCAAGAAACAGCACACTGCTGCCTGTGTTCCCATTCAGGAGCAGGATGGGAGCAGCACTGAATCTCCTGCCTGCTGGGCTGGACTTCCAAGGATAGAGGCAGGATGCTCATGCTCAGTCTCCCATTGCACTGATGCAGTGGGCACATGCCACGGCCTGTTGCCCTCTCAGAGTGGCACCTCCAGGCACTCACACCATGTTTGGAGTCCTGGCAGCACCCTGGGATTTGCCTGGCAATGAAACAGCCCAGCCGAGGAGTTAAAAAGGCCTAAGGAAGGAGTGTCTGGTGCCTGCATTGTTCTGCTTTCGTAACAACACCCGAGGTGCAAATATTTGTTCTGGGATTTTGGAAATGATTGGCCATTTAATGAGCGGTAATTTCTGTAGCCACAAGCTAATGGAAAGCTCTCACTGAGTTCTGGTGCTTTGGGGAACGTCCAAGCAGTATAGCAGGAATAGTGACGTGGTAATTTCCCCCAGTGGTGCGGGATGGGAGAGAAGGGTCTGCCTCCCTTTGACTGCTTCTGCCCCAGATCAGAGCACGCCTGCCAAGCTGCCATGTGAAGAGAAGCTTCATGCATGCAGGCACGAGCCCTCCACCCCAGGGTGAAGCCCCAGAGCTGAAAAGTTCCAGAAATGGGATTTCCCCAGGGCTTGACCCCTGAGCCTCTCAGCCTCATTTCCCTGGCATTTACTCTCACAGAGCAGGTACAGTCATTACCCAACCCCACCCCTCCATCCCCTCCTGTGGAACCTGAGCTTACTAAGAATGCTGTCACCTCACGTAGGTGGTGGTGAAGGACCAGGCAATCAGCTCTGGATGAGTAATGAGAGCAGAGGAAGGACAGTGGTGACAGGATAGGGAGGGAAGGATTCTGGGGCTTTTGTTCAAAGACTTTTGCCTAAAATCAGCCAGAGAGCTGCTAAGAGCAAAGAAACGAGCTTGGCCATGATTTCATCTCCTGCATTTAGAGCAGGGCACACACTCTATTCAGCATCGCTGAAGCCACCTACCACAGCCCAGTGTGTTCTGACTCCTGGATTTCACAAATCTCTGTTTGCACCTCTCAACGTGCAGCCATCCCATAGTGCAGCTTCTTTCTTTATGAACCTCTACCTTGAGCCTCCTAACAGGCTCAAAAAGATCTGCTTTGCAGGATGCTCATGAGAACAACCTGGATCTCTGTTTGCATATCGTTCAGTAGGGAACTTCTGCCAAAGAGATAACGTGTCCCTGCCTGCAGAGTGCTTAATCAGGAGCCTGGCGAAGGGAGCACATACTTGGGGTGTAAGTAGCATCCAGGGAAGGCAGGAAATGAGAGTCATGGCATCATGAACCCCAGAGCATCATGTAACGTGGACCAATGTCTGAGAGCCTCCTCCAGCTTTCCTGACTTCTGCCTTCCTGCCCATCTTTCTCCCAGCATTAAAACAGCCAGTAGAAACCCCACCTTTGTGCCTTCTGGAGGCCATGATTGAGAAACTGCTTGCCATAAATTATGGCTATTATTTCCAGCTGTGCTCTTTCTGTTTTGCCATCTCAGGCCAATTACTGTCCCTTGTTAATGCTCTTCCCCTCAGCTTTTAGAAACAGGGTCATCTTTTTAAAACTGACTTTGATGAAGGTATCTTGGTAATCACAGCATCCTACCTTGCTCCTGAGCTCCTCGATGGTCCTGTAGTAGGGGCTGTAGTCTCGCTCGGGACCAGGCGCCTGTTTCTTGTACCATTCCCTGATCTTGACCTCCAGGTCAGTGTTGGCCTCCTCCAGGGCACGCACTTTGTCCAGGTAGACAGCCAGGCGGTCGTTGAGGTTCTGCATCGTCTCCTTCTCGCCAGCCTGGAGGATGCCATCACCGCCTCCAAAGCCCCCTCCAAAGCCAGCTCCAAAGCCGGCTCCAAGGCCAGCCCCAAAGCCAGCCCCATAGCTGCCCCCAAAGCCAGCGCCGAGGCCCCCTCCTACGCTGCTGCAGTAGCTGCCCCCATAGCCACCCCCGAAGCCTGAGACCATGCGGGAGGAGACAGAGTAGCTGCTAGAGCCTCCGTGGACGCTGGGGGCTCTGTAGCCGCCGGTGCTCCCCCGCACAGAGGAGAGCCTGGTGGAGCCCCCCCCCAGGCCCCCGGGCCCCTTGAGGGACACGGAGGAGGAGTACTGCCGGACAGTGGTGCTCATGGCGAAGGCTGGTGGAGGCTGGAGGGCTGCAGAGAGGCAGAGGCTCGGCAGCGCAGGCAGCGAGTGCTGGCTCCCCCCTGGCCTGGAGCCCTTTATAGCCCGGGCAGGAGGCGTTGCCCGCGCTTTTTTTTCTTCTTGCATTCCCGATGATTTTCATCACTCCGAAAATCGGAGCCAACTTCCAGAATCATCATTTTTGCCTTTGTTCTGTTGATGCTTTCTGTCGTATTCCAATAGAACTGTTTTATCTCACAAAGGGCGTCTTTATGCTTCTTCCGTTTCCAAGTAAATACTCAGGTGTGATTCAAAGGAGGAGGCTCCTTGCTCAGGGCTACATTTTAATACTGCTTTGTACTGTTAGCTCTGAAACAGCTACTGAGGCAGTGCTTTAATAGCGTAATTTAGCACCTTTTACTGTGTCTTTTTGTCCAAGCTACTACAGTTCCTGTCTCTATTTAGGCTTTGTGCACAGCACACATGCAGGGACAACCACTGTGTCATGAAGCCCTCAATGTACATCACTGTCCTGTGAGTACAGCAGTGCTAGAAGGAACTTGGCTACCAATCTTGGAAAGACCTGTCCCCTCTTTTATCCACAGGGAGAGGGATGTTCTGTAATGAAAAAGCAATGAAAAGGGAGTTTGTGCTTCAGGGCTCATCCATTTCTTTGGTTTGCTTCAGAGACCACCCAAGAGTGGAGGAATATGAAAAGGCAATAGGCAGTGGATGTTTTGTGTTGTTCTTTGTGAATGAGAGCCCAGCAGACCATTCAGGAAGGCAGGGTATGGCTACTGGCTGGCATGAGTTAAAACCTGTGAGATGCTCCAGGAAATAACATGGAATAGAATTAGATAAAGGATGTAAAGAACAAAGCTCCTGCTCTCTAAGCACGGTGAATAAGAGCACAGAGTTGACAGTGACAAAGCTTAGCAGCTAATGCTGATACTTTCTGGGATGAACATTTCAGTTGTGACCAGGCAGGACAAACTTCAGTGTGAGTCTGGATTTTTCATCTCCCATGTAAATAGAGCTGCAAGGAGAGGCACCGGTTGCCTCTGAGGAGCAAAACGGCTCAAAGAATGAGTGCACACAGCATGGTCAAGCTCCTCTGGCTACTGTCTGCACTGACCTGCGTCATGGGCAGAAACCGCATCTCAAGTGTCACTAGCTAGTAATGCAGGGTGTGGAGGAGAAGATATTTCTCAAGTGTGTACATGGTGAATCGTTTGACTGTCTTCACAGACAGGCCCCAACAGCCCCTTCCCAACAGCCAAGTTCTGCCTTAGATCATTTGCCAAAGGAGGGGGGAAAGAACATGGAAATAAGCAGCAAAGGTACATTTCTAAGTAGCTTTAAAGGGCATGACTCCCTCCACTTTATCTGAATAAAGCTGGAAACGATAGAGGAGTCCTGGGAATATCAGGAGTTGGCCATGAACAGAGACAAGTCTGTACAGCTTGGAGAGCTGGAATCTCGGCTGTTTGCTCTGGCCAGAGGATGGGTTCAGTCTCTTGGCAACGGCATCTTCTTGTCACATGAGTGCGAGGGGATGGGGTGCGGAGCCTGCGGGCACCCACTCCTTGTTCGTCCTCCCAGTGCTGATGGGAAGGGCACAGCGGCTCCAAGGAGCACACGTTCCCCTGTCTGCATTTCCTCACCTTCACCTGGGTGATGCAGAGGGGCAGAACTTGTGGGTGGTTCTGGCATAGTGTTTCAGTGGCACGGAGAAAGGGGAATGTCAGTGACAAAACCAAAACAGAGCCCTCGTGAAGCCCAGACCTTGACGTGGGCAAGGGCTTTCGGACCCGCCAGCCAGCAGGAGCGATCGTCTTCCCACTGGTCATCTATAGGAAGAGTAACTGTCACAATGCACAAGGTTAACAGTAGGGACAGGCCAAGGGGAATGGCTTGAACCTGCCCGAGGGGAGACTGAGCTGAGCTCTTAGGCAGAAGCTCTTCCCTGTGAGGGTGCTGAGGCGCTGGCACAGGGTGCCCAGAGAAGCTGTGGCTGCCCCATCCCTGGCAGTGCTCAAGGCCAGGTTGGACACAGGGGCTTGGAGCAAGCTGCTCCAGTGGAAGGGGTCCCTGCCCGTGGCAGGGGTTGGAGCTGGGTGAGCTTTGAGGCCCTTTCCAACCCACACCAGGCTGGGATTCTATAATTCTATGATTCTATATTCATCCTTTACATGAAATTGCCTTTTCTTTTATCTTTTGTTTCCTATTTAACTGCTGTGTCATAAAAATACACATTGCTCAAAATATCTGCACTATGTTGATAATACCACAAGGCAGCAATTAAAGTCATGAAGTGTTAATTAAGACTTAAAACCACATGAAAAATTCTAAGACATGATTTCCATGACCTCCCATTGAAGACAACCACAAATGACTGCATGTTGTTGGTAGCACACTCTCTTTTAAGTAAAAGGCTGACTATTAACTCAGATTCTGCCTCTGTTTCGTGAGTACATGCACACTCTGAGCCTTTTCTTTATACATTTCAAAATCAGAATGGCAGTGCTGTGGCATAACAGTGATTTCATGGTAGCACATTGGTGGTTGAACATGCAATTCTGTCTTACTTCAAGAGGAAAGTGGAGGTGAAGCTGGCTCCAAACATACGTATCAGTAGATCTGATAGATGAAACTCCCCAGACAAAAATATCTCTCTGCTTGTTTTAATGATCTTATAAAATGTGCCCTGGTATCACATTATCATAGGAAGGTTCCCCAGAACAATCACGCCTTAGTGCTTCTTTCTGCTGGTCTTTTATGTCAGATTATCTCAGTGCAGCCTGAGAGTCAAACCATCTTTCTGGAATAAAATACCATTTCTGAAGCCTGCCTCAAGCTGCAGCTGCCTGTCTGCATAAGCCAACACCCGCAGCTCCCTCCTCAGCAGCTTCTTAAAGACAGGCCTAATTATTAATGCTTAAGGCAGGAAAGAATCAAGATGCATTTTCCACACCTGACTCCCCTTTGCAGTACCAAAAGTAATTAAAACGGGATTTTGTTAGCAAAGCCTTAGTTGGTTCTATAGCAACACCGGTGTGCCTGGACTTTTCTGGGAGAAAGCCATGGAGGAAGAATTCCAGCAGGGTACCTTTAGCATCCCCACGGTGGGTGTTGCAAAAGTGGCTGTTGGAGAGGAGCTGCAAGAAATGCTGATGGTCTCCTGCATGGGGAGAACAGTGGGTCCCTACGAGGTGACCTGGGGAGCCCCGGCTGAGTCTGTCCTTGCCCTTCCCACGCATCTCAGCTTGGGCTGCTCCACACTGGAGCCTGGGGAGAGACTCTGGGATGTGCAGGGCTCCCTCCTTCAAGGGCTGGGAGCAGAGACAGCACAGTCTATAGCACTGCAGGGACGCTGTGCCTGGAAGTGCCTCGGGTCAGGAATTGTGCCTGGTATTTACTCATGGCCTGTCCAGGCTGCACCATGAGGGTGTGCAGCAGGCGAGCAGTGGGAGCCGTTCTGACCACTGGGCCGTGTTTACATGTCCTTTGGTGGAATGTGGGTGGAAGCGAGATCACTGCTGCTCAGTGGTAAGCTCCAGAACCAAAGCTGTGTTTACCACAAGTCGAGGGTGCAGTGCTTAGAGGTGGTTTGGTCTGGGGTGGTTGAGGATCATTGGGGATCAGTTCTTAATGCACAGGGGAATACAGCCACCACTGACACTGCACAGAGCTCAAGCCCATGCACTGGGCTGCCCCAGCTCGTGCTGTGGGTGATGCATTGCAGGGAGCCTTTCAGTGTTTAACCCCCCCCAAAGAATTCTCTGTTATCAGCCCATAAAATTCAAGCAGATTATCTGGACATGGCTCTTAAAGTGCTGTGGCCAGCTCTGTTCTTGTGCACATGCAGTGGTGTTTCCCTGAATCATCCCATTGATTTAGGAGCTGGATTTATGAAGTAATAACTGGGGTGGAATCCAGCCAGGAATGTGTCTGAACTGGCTTTCAAGGAACTGCTGGGCCGGCTGACGGCAGCGTGAGCTGCTGTGCCAGGGCCAGCTCCAGCAGCCTGGGAGACTTCCCATCTCTTTGCTTGGATAGACCATACCCAGCACTCACCAGCACTCGTTTCCTCACCCTTTAGCAATGCCTTTGGAAGTGAGAATTAAACTGAGCTGAGGTTGTACTTTTGGAGGGGTATCAGCCAGCACATCCTGCCACCTCCTCTGCTGAATTCATGTTACCCCAAAGCTGTTTAACACAGGAACTGCCGAGCAGAGCAGGAAAGGGAATCCTTGGCAGGGTCCTGTCTGTGTGACCTGGGTTTTGTTCACCTTGCTTGGACTCTTTAAGTTCAAAGCTTCAGCTCTGCTGTTACCATCCACTGCAACCGGGGAAGGGGCACTTTGCCCAACCTGAAAGTCATCGTGCCACATCTGAGGGTACCCACAGACCGTCAAAGTTCCACCTCCCATGACCCATGTAATCAGTTCCTTTCTAGACTTCCACCACATCAGCTGTCTTTGCTGAGCAGCCAGGGCTCTGGTATGATAGCAGTGTAGGTGACCTAGCCCCACAGTCTGGGTACCAGAGACAGACAATATTCCTCTCTCCAGAGAGGAGCTTTGTCCTATAGCTCCAGCAGTGGGACAGCCCAGCTCTTCAGAGCACCAAGACAAGAGCCAGGTTTGCACAGAAAAGCTTTATTTGATTCCTAAGCGCTGTGAGAAAGGGGGAGGGCAGTGGATGTGAGAAAAGAGAAGCTGCTTTTTGTGATCTCAGAGCCGGAGCACAGAAGCTGGAATCTCCTTTGGCTTTGCTGAGCGAGGTCTGCAGCGAGCCTGCAGCTGCCTCAGTGGGCTGCCTGGGTGATCTGCTCGCGGGAGGAGATCACCTTCCCATCCTGGACTTCCTCAAAGATTGTGCGGATCTGGCGGGTGGTGACCGGCACTGCAGTGGAGAAGGAGGGAACCGTTACTTACAGGGATCCAAGGAGAAAGCGTCTTAAAGATCTCCATGTTATTACCAACGACTGCCTCAGAATCCCAACATCACCACCATGTTCCTGCCCCTACATGCTTCATTACATAGTTCCAGTCTGCACAGAGGAACTTCTGAAACATGTTTTGGTAAATCATCAGTGGTTTATGTCAATTCACATTTTGAAAATGTAATGAAACAGTGATTTTAGCAAATTAGTAAAAAGACTGTGCTAAGAAGGTCACTAAGGATGTGACAGAGCTCTTTGTGGTCAGTGCTTCAGCCAAGACATGTTCTTACCTTCTTTCAAGTGGGAAGACATGCTACAGGAGGAGAAAAGAGAAAGAATGGTCAGAAAAAGGGGAAAAACTCAGTAATCTCTAAGACAAAATCATTATTTAACCCCCCACCTTTTCTTCTTGTACCAGCATGTGATTAAAATGCCTCTGAGAAGGGCCTGGTGTCAAAGTGGTAAGGAAGGAAACGGGAAGGAAATGTGTGTGCCACAGTGACTCAGACACAAGGGCAGCTGCAATGAGCAGCACTGGTACCTGCTCCTTCCCCAGGATCAGACAGACACTGGAGGGACGGGGATGGATCCCAGGGATGCTGCAGCGCTGTGATAATCCCTGGGCTGTTCTAGACTGGTATGACCAAAAAGGGAGACCCTGCTGCACGCCACGTATCAGGAGAGGGGCTCACAGGATCCTCCAGGGAATGCAGGTGGTTCGTTTTCTATTTCCTTTGCTAATCCCCATCTCCCGCCCTCCCAAGCAAAGCCCTTCTACGTACTGGGCATCCTCGCCCTCCAGCAGCCGGCGGTACGTGGCGATCTCCTGCTCCAGGCGGCACTTGACGTCCAGCAGGACCCTGTACTCCTGGTTCTGGCGCTCCATGTCGCACCGCAGCTCAGCCAGCTGCTCCTCCACACTGGTGATGAGCCCCTGGAGCTGGGCCAGCTGGGTGCCGTAGCGGGCTTCTGTGTCAGCCAAGGTGCTCTCCAGTGCCGCTTTCTGCATGTGGAGCAGAGGGACGGGTTCAGGGGGGAATGGGGAGCGGGAGGGATGGGAGCAGCCATGTGTCCCCTTGCCCACAGCCCCATGTGCCCCTGGCCCCTCGTACCGTGCTGAGCTGGGACTGCAGGTCGATCTCCAGGCTCTGGATGGTGCGGCGCAGCTCCGTGATCTCTGTCTTGCCACTCTGAAGCTGCTCCGTGTTGATGGCCACCTCCCGGTTCAGCTCTTCCGTCTGCACCAAGGCACAACCAGAGCCGTGCCGTTAGAGCACCGGTGACTGGTGCAGCCCCGGCCCCACAGCCCCGGTGTCGAGCAGCTCACCTTGCTGAAGAACCACTGCTCAGCATCGCGGCGGTTCTTGTCCGCCAGGCTCTCGTACTGCTCCCGCATCTCAGCCAGGATCTTGGTGAGGTCGATTCCAGGGGCAGCGTCCATCTCCACACTGATCTCACCGCCCACCTGCCCGCGCAGGGCATTCATCTCCTGGCACAAAAGAGAAACACATCGTCATGCAACCCAGCCACCAGCATATAAAGATGTTCATCTCAAGACAGAGTTCTCCAGGAAGGGTAGCATCCTTGTATGGGTGTTTCAGAGGCAGATCAACAGGGAGTGATATGGGGCCTTTGCTCCACAGTCAGAAATCAAAGAATCCAAATTTTTAATAAATCTCCACTTGAGTTAATTTGTTAGATAATAAATCAGAGCCTGGAGCTGGCTTCATTTCTCAGAAGACAGATGTTCCAGGCCTGAAGCTGCTAGGATTTTAATACATCTCTGACAGCTACAGTGGACATTCCTGAAATGACAAGTGCTGGATGGATTTTATACAGGGTATGGAGAGGAAGCTGTTAGCCAGAGCAAATGGGTTAAAACTTGAACAGGGGAAGTTTAGATTGGATATAAGGAGGAAATTCTTTCCCGTTAGGGTAGTGAGGCACTGGAATAGGTTGTCCAGGGAGGTTGTGAATGCTCCGTCCCTGGCAGTGTTCAAGGCTAGGTTGGACGAGGCCTTGGGTAATATGGTTTAGAGCGAGGTGTCCCTGCCCATGGCAGGGGGGTTGGAACTTGATGATCTTAAGGTCCTTTCCAACACGAACTATTCTATGATTCTATGATTCTATAAATCATCCCTACTTCTTTACCAGCACTTCTCATTTCCCTCCCAGCAATTCCAAACTCAGGATACTCTTAAAGGTTGAACCAGACCTTGTATTTCTGGGCTCAGGGAGGAATTTTCTGAGCTGGGCTCTGTGCTCACCTCCTCGTGGTTCTTCTTGAGGTAGGCCAGCTCCTCCTTCAGGTTCTCAATCTGCATCTCCAGGTCTGCCCTGGCCAGGGTCAGCTCATCCAGGACCCTGCGCAGGCCGTTGATGTCGGCCTCCACACTCAGGCGCAGAGCCTGCTCCGTCTCAAACCTGCGGGGACAGGAACAATCAGAGGAGCTGCAGAGGATCTTGCCCAGCTGGGGACAGAGCACTTGGGTTTGTTGTTCACTTCCTCCATGCTGCTGCTGGCATCATGGCGATATAGCTGACCCCTGGACACCCTTCTGATGGTGCATGCTAGCGAGCAACTGATAAACCAGTGTCCATCTGAGCCTATAACATCACCTTGCTCCTGGTGTCAGTGGGCTTGGTTACTGGGACTGGGCTTTGCACGCACAGTTAAGTGCTCAGCAGAAGCATAGTCCATGTTCTGTGCACAGGAGAGACTGTACCACAGAGGAACAAGCAGTGGGAATAAAAGTTTCCATTCAGTGAAGTTTTGGATGGAAACAAAACAATCCCTAAGGGCCTGTAAGTGTTAGATAACCATCTGCTTTGGAAATGACACCTTCATTTTGAAGGCTTTGTTTCCATATTCCCTTCTGGGGGGGTTGGACGGGATTTTCTCCTCATTTCATCAAATGCCTATGGAGACTTTGTTCCATTTTTCCAGCAAAAGTGGCTTACTTGGTCCTGAAGTCATCAGCTGTCAGCCTGGCGTTGTCAATCTGCAGGAGCAGGTTAGCATTGTCCACTGTGGCCACCAGGACCTGGAGGGTGGAGAACAAAGAACAAGCAGTAATGAGTGTCAGGAGCTTCTCCTGGCTTAGCAAGAGAGGGAGCACAAGTGAGACCATCAGGAGAGGAATAGTTTCCTGAGCCGAAGTGTGTATTGAATCAGGGCAAGTGAGGCACAGGTGAGCCTGGCTGCAGGAAGGGGCTGGTTGCTCTGGGACCTCTTCCCAAGAATCTGTCAGGAAGTATTTCAAAAGACAGCATGAAGGCACGTAAGGTGGGTGAGATCTGATGATGGCTTTTGTTCCCATGTGGGTGCTGATGATGCAAAGGGTCAAGGAAGAGCCACCTACTCCTCATGCACAGCAGGCAGGACAGATGAACCAGCAGGGTGTTTCACAGCATCATAGGAGCATGGAATGGGTTGGGTTGGAAAGGACCTTAGAGCCCATCCAGTTCCAACCCCCTGCCACAGGCAGGGACACCTTCCACTAGAGCAGCTTGCTCCAAGCCCCTGTGTCCAACCTGTCCTGGTCTGGGGTGGTTCTGACTTGTTGACTGCAGAAATGGAGAACAAGGCAGTGAGGAAGTGCCTACCTCTTCTGAGGTTTTGTATTTCGAAGCCAGGAGCAACTAATCCACCCTGGGAGAAGATTCAGTCTGGGAGGTCGTTGGTTATGGAGCAAAGGAGAGGGAAGGAAAATGGATTCCCTGCACCTTTTGCCAGCACTCCTGCAGCTCAAGCTGTACATTGCCCTCCTTCATGTTTACTGGGGACAATTCATGCATGAGCTCTAACAGAGAAGAACAAAGTCAACTCTAGAGTATTTTCCCAAATGGGGTGGTGGGATCCAAGAGGAATCCCTCCAGGGCTGCCTGGGTGGATGGGTTTGCATCAAGCCTGGTCCTGGGGCAGGGGCTACCAAAAAGAGGCAACAAGTTCATTATGGGTCAGGTCTTTTTTTCTTTAGCATCTAAATTACCTCAGTACTAACGAGCTAAAGCAAGTTTGCAAATGCTTTGATGAATGTTTCCCAATATGACATCAATGTTTCACAGTCTGCCCACACCTACAGCTTGCCCTGAACATTCACTTTAACTGCCTCAAACCAATCATTGTCAATGCAGACTCGTCTCTTATTCTTCACTTCTGCATTACGTCCCTTTACGTCTGCTTCTTCCAGTGAAAACTGCTGTTTGTTCCATCCTGAGGGATGTAATCAAAAGCTGACATGGAGACATCTCTGAACCTCCAGCCTGGCAATCTGCATGTGCATCTCAGACACTTTTTATGACCTAGTTAGTGCTTCTAATTACACAGGTAGGAGTCGGTGTTCCTGCTTCCTCCCTGATAACAGGCATCCCACTGTGTTAATCACAGCATCCTACCTTGTTCCTGAGCTCCTCGATGGTCCTGTAGTAGGGGCTGTAGTCACGCTCGGGACCAGGCGCCTGTTTCTTGTACCATTCCCTGATCTTGACCTCCAGGTCAGTGTTGGCCTCCTCCAGGGCACGCACTTTGTCCAGGTAGACAGCCAGGCGGTCGTTGAGGTTCTGCATCGTCTCCTTCTCGCCAGCCTGGAGGATGCCATCACCGCCTCCAAAGCCCCCTCCAAAGCCAGCTCCAAAGCCGGCTCCAAGGCCAGCCCCAAAGCCAGCCCCATAGCTGCCCCCAAAGCCAGCGCCGAGGCCCCCTCCTACGCTGCTGCAGTAGCTGCCCCCATAGCCACCCCCGAAGCCTGAGACCATGCGGGAGGAGACAGAGTAGCTGCTAGAGCCTCCATGGACGCTGGGGGCTCTGTAGCCGCCGGTGCTCCCCCGCACAGAGGAGAGCCTGGTGGAGCCCCCCCCCAGGCCCCCGGGCCCCTTGAGGGACACGGAGGAGGAGTACTGCCGGACAGTGGTGCTCATGGCGAAGGCTGGTGGAGGCTGGAGGGCTGCAGAGAGGCAGAGGCTCGGCAGCGCAGGCAGCGAGTGCTGGCTCCCCCCTGGCCTGGAGCCCTTTATAGCCCGGGCAGGAGGCGTTGCCGGTGCTTTTCGTCACCCGTGACAGCCAGAGCCAAATCCCAGAATCATCATTTCTCTCTCCCTGATTTCACGTCTTTTGTCACATCCCACGAGAAGCACCAGGCATACGGAGGATCCGCTCCTTCCGCTGGGGTTCCCAGCACCCGGCGTGACTCAGACCCAAGGCTCCTCGCTCATGGCTATGTTTTAGCGTTCCGCTGTTGCACCTGAGACGCAGAGGTGCTCGCTCCAGCTCCACCCCACTGCTCCTCCGTGCAGTAACACAAGTGAATCCTCTCATGCCAAGTCGCCTGCGAGTGCCTTATATAGTTAAAACTCTACAAATCTATTGTTTGCTCTTAAGGAGTCTAAAGGCAATGAAAGCTGCTGACTTAAGAGCTCGGCATAGCCATAATCTTTATATGGGCCAGTGTAAAGCCACATGGAAGTTTTTCCATCAGGACCTCTATCCCAGGGCAAGCACAGACCTGGTGCTATTTATGCTCTGATACCACCTTTGGCAGAAATCTTGTAGCTCAAAAGAAAAGAAACTTGAGTAATTTCTGCTTGCATACTTGTCTGGGGTGAATCTCTATACAGAGACTGGAAAGTCCCCACAACCGGGGCTTTCACTCAGTTTAAAAGGCAGGTGCCTGATGTTTCCCAGTATTTGCTTTGCTGCATCACATCCCGGGAGCTCCACTGCAGCAGCTGATGACTTAGAATCATAGAACAGTTTGGGTTGGAAGGGACCCTAAAGCTCACCCAGTTCCAACCCCTGCCACAGGCAGGGACACCTTCCACTGGAGCAGCTTGCTCCAAGTCCCTGCGTCCAACCTGGCCTTGAGCACTGCCAGGGATGGGGCAGCCACAGCTTCTCTGGGCACCCTGTGCCAGCGCCTCAGCACCCTCACAGGGAAGAGCTTCTGCCTTGTCTCCAACCTGAACTTCCCCTGTTTCAGTCTGAACCCATCACCCCTTGTCCTATCACTGCAGTCCCTAATGAAGAGCCCCTCTCCAGCATCCTTGTAGCCCCCTTCAGATACTGGAAGCTGCTCTGAGGTCTCCACGCAGCTTCTCCCCTCCAGCCTGAACAGCCCCAATGTTCTCAGCCTGGCTCCATACGGGAGCCGCTCCAGCCCCTGAGCATCCTCTTGGCCTCCTCTGGACTTGCTCCAACACCTCCATGTCCTTCTTATGTTGGGGACATATTGCAAGACATGGAGTAGTGAGGGGTTAGAGCACTGTGGGCACCTGCAAAGCAGAGTTTAAACGGGACAATGCAGAGGATATGTGCAGAATTAGGCAGTGCAGCCACCCCATAGCCACGCCTGGATTGGGCTATTAAGGGATTGAGCACAGTGATTAGAGTGATGCAGCCGGACAGGTATTAGCGTGAAAAAGGTAACAGAAACCAGGAAAGGAGACACTGCTCTGTTGTGTTCTTTGTTGGGAAAAACCAATCCCTTTACTGCTGAAGTGCTCAGTGGGAAGCGCACGCCCAGCCCGGCCTGCCTGGCTCCAGCCATGTCATCCCCGGATAAGAGGAGTTATGTTTTCTTTTAGCAGAGGTGCCTCTGAGGTAGTGAAAGAGTTAGAGGGATTAGGAAGCCTTTTGTGTTCACTCTCCTGTTGTGATCTCCTTCCTTCCCGGGGCCCTTCTGGCTGTTTTCACATTCTGATGCACTTAACTGGCTTTGGAGTTGCTAAGATGTTCCCAGAGCCTCACCCTTGGTAATTGATAGTGCCTCCCTGCTTTCATCTGTTCCCTGAAGGACACAATAACAACAACGCTTTATCTACATCACTGTTAGATCTCAAGGACTTAATAGGGAGTCACGTTCTCTTCCTTTAGCAGCTCCAGGAGGGGTGGTGTGATCTTTCTGGGTGGCCACCAAGGAGGAAGCTTAACCAGAAAGAGACCTCTGAGTGGAGTTCTCTAGGCTCTGGGCAGCGCTGCCCCAGACCCTGTTGACTTCGGATTTGGATTCTTGACCCCCTGCAAGCTGCAAGCTCTTGGGATTTGGGATGTGCACGTGCCCCATCCCTCAGGGAGCTGGGGAAAGGGGGGGATGTCGAGCACCCCACTGCTGGCAAAGGGCAGAGCCTGCAGCTGCCTGTGCCAGGCTTCCAGCACAGTCCTGGGGCAACCTGGCCCGCTGCCCTCCGTGGTGGGGGGTACAGCATTGCCCAACAGCCGCCATGTGGGAGCTCTGCTCAGGAGCCATCCCTTGGCCACCCCTGCTCCAGGCTCTCCCAGACGTGCTTGCTTTGCTCATGTTTGCTCCAGCAGACCTCCTCCAGGCAGTTCCCATGTTGGCTGTGAGCCCCTCCTGTGGACCAGAAGCTGCTGTGAGCTCTGTCCTGCTGAGGTTGCCCCCATGTTTTAGGCCAAGTTAAAGACAGCCTGAAGGTGACAACTGCCCTGAAATGAGGCAAAGCCCTGCCACAGGCCCACAGGCAGGGAATACCTGGATTTAGGGCTTTTCTCTCTGTATTCTCACAACCTCAGCCCACATTTGAGCTCTCTTATTACAGCTGGCACAGGAGCCTAAGAGGAGATCTGGAGGTTGTCCTGCAGTATCAGCTTTTTCTGGTCTTTCCCAATGGATGTTCTTGCTGGTCAGCTGCTGCCCTGCTCTGAAGTGAGAAACCCTCAGCAGAGTTCCCCTTGCGCTGGCTCGACAGGGCAGGATTCTACAGAGGAACGTGCCTCACTTCATCTATTTTATGTTACCAGAAGAATTCAGTCTCCCAGGCTCTGCTGAAACACTCACCCGCAATAAATTCCCTTGAGATAAATATTAAAAACCCCAACAAAACGCATCATAATGCTCAGGAGATGGTATCAGAGGCTGTTCCAACGAGAAGCATGCCGTAGATGCTATCTCTGCCTCTGCTGTGCTGCAGGGGGAAAGAAAAAGCTGAACGCGTCTAGCAAGGGAAGTGAATGAAATTATACGTTAGGAGTGGACAGGCAGCACCCGCAGTAACCCCTTGTGGTGAGGGTGGTGAGAAAAGGCCAGGCCAGCGTGGTGCATTTCCCTCAAACAATAGCACTTAATTGTGCTTTAATGTCATGAATAGGAGCTAATTAGAAATCACTGGGTTTCCCTGTGGGCCAGCTTCTCGCCAGTGCCTCCTAAAGCAGTTCACAGCTCAGCAGAAACCAGCTGAAGGATGCAACCCTGGGAGAGATGTCTCCTGCCTGTAAGGAATGTGAGGCACGGGCTTTACCCCTGCTGACAGGCTCGCTCTGAAGGTTTGAACAACACCAAAATGGGTAACAAATATATCAAGGTGTGGAGTGAAATATGCTGTCTTTGCTTCTATCTCAGCTGCTGATTATCATCTGCTAGGACGTGTCCTGACAGACCCCCCTGTATCTGGAGGAAAGCAATCCTAGATCTCTTACCATGAAAGGAAACTCCATGGTGTGTATGCAATGGAAACTCCCGTGGGGCAGGCTCAGGAGCTCAGTGAGCGCAGCCACAGCTGGGCCCAAAGGCAGGGTGATGGGCGATGCTCACCCCATCTGACCCCTCCTGCCCACTGGGATGCCTGCAGGGTGCAGGAGACAGGCAGCACGGCCTTCAGCTGTACAAGGGGGAGGCAGTGACAGAGCAGGAGGCTGAAGGGCTGCTTGGAGAGAAGGGGAGGGACTCATTTATCCTTCTCTGGGCTCAAACTGGGTCCTGCAATGGCAAAGCCAGACCCCGCTCTTCCTGTGGGACCTGGCAGGCAGCCTCCATTGGCAGTGCTGGGTCAGGGCCATGCTGGGTCCTCAACAAGCCCTTTTCTCCTCTTAGAATCATAGAATGGTTTGGGTTGGATCATCCAGTTCCAACCCCGTGCCATGGGCAGGGGTGTCTCACACATGTCACCCAAGGCTCTGTCCAACCTGGCCTTGAACACTGCCAGGGATGGAGCATTTGCCACTTCTTTGGGCAGCCTGTTCCAGTGCCTCACCACCCTCACAGTAAAGAACTTCTTCCTTACATCTAACCTTAACTTCCTCTTGGTGAATATGGACGAGGGTGATGCTTCTTCCATGATGGCCCAAGCCTCAACCTGTTTGCAGAGCATCAGGCAGAGGCCTGGCCCTGTGTGAGCTGGTGCTTTGCAAGCCACCACCTCCATCAGCACCTTGCTGGAGCTCAGACCTGCCCCGCGGCCTGGGACCCGCTCTGCCCGTTTCAGCACAAGGTGTGCCAAGGAGCTCCCCTTACGGGAGTGATTCCCAGTGAATCAGCTGCGAGTGCAGCCGGTTCACTTGGCCATGGGAGCGGCTCAGCCATGGCTGGGCAGTGCAGAGCGGTGTGGCTGTCTCTGCTCTGCTGCGGGGATCACAGACCTGCCTGGCACTAGAGAGTCTTTAAACAGATCCTTCAAGCTCTTTCCCCTGGACCAGCTGCAGTTACTCATCCTCGCAGCCACCCAGGAGCTGTGACCTCCTGCAGTGCTGGCAGCTCTCTGAGCACTGCTTTCTGCTGCACTTCTACCAACAGACACTGAACAGTTTTCAATCCCAGTCTTG
Source organism: Neopsephotus bourkii (assembly GCF_033783945.1). Classification (NCBI taxonomy): domain Eukaryota; kingdom Metazoa; phylum Chordata; class Aves; order Psittaciformes; family Psittacidae; genus Neopsephotus; species Neopsephotus bourkii. Next base: position 426,046 of record NW_026901578.1, read on the forward strand.
TCTCCAAAGCCTGGCTCTAATGAGGAACCCATTCCAGCAAGCATCAGTATTCCAGACCGAAGATGGGAGACTGAGCTGAGCTCTTAGGCAGAAGCTCTTCCCTGTGAGGGTGCTGAGGCGCTGGCACAGGGTGCCCAGAGGAGCTGTGGCTGCCCCATCCCTGGCAGTGCTCAAGGCCAGGTTGGACACAGGGGCTTGGAGCAAGCTGCTCCAGTGGAAGGGGTCCTTGCCCGTGGCAAGGGTTGGGACTGGATGAGCTTTAAGCATCCCTTCAAACACAAACCAGTCTGGGATTCTATGAGTATCTTTTGTGTCTGAGCAGAGCCAGACTCCCAAGCTATCATGAATTACTTCAGCTCTATCTCCACAGCCAACTCCAACCTTCGGAGTTTCCCACGTTGTTTTGTCAGTGTCTGTCTTCCAGATAGCAGGCAGCTCTTGCATCTCCTCGTGTCTCATTCCATCAGTGTGGAAATACAATCACACCCTGTCTGCTCATTCCTCTCCCCTCACTGCGCCCGGCAGAGCAGGCAGGGAGTTGCACACATACTTTCCCATGCTGACGGCAGGCAAACAGCAGCTCCCGCATCTGTTCACTGCCCACACCCACTGCACCTACAGTGACTCCAGGCCAGGTCTCCAAGCCACTGATGGGAATCCTGGCTTGGGGACACCCTTGTCACTGGCAGCGGGGTGAGGCAGGTACTGAATCAGACTGGAGACACTCATGCCTGCAGAAGGGCAGGAATTGCATCCTCCTCCTGGCCAGTCATTCCGAAGGAGCCTGGGTGGATGTGCCAAAGCCAGCGTTGATGACAGGGACTCCACCAGCCCCATGACAGCTTCTGATGGCTTTTAGTACCCTCCCACTTCCAGGGCTCATCCTGGCCTCTGTGCAGACTCACCCTGCACACACAGCCCTGAGGCCACAGGACAATGGGCACAAGCAATGGGAATGGTCCCCATGAACTGTGCTTTCCTGGCACTGTCCCAGGCAGAAGCCCCTCTCTGGGTGGGACCCTGGCTCTTAGCTTGGTCCCCTCTGGAGGAGGGCTTTGAGGTGGCCCCTCTGGCAAGGTTTATCCCTTCCAACTCCCTTGTCTTGCTACGTGAGGGCTGATGTTTGCAATGGAGAGAAGGCGGCGAGGCTCCCTCTGTGCCCATCACCTTGTGCCCATGGCAGGACATTGCGGGGGGGAGCTCCCAGAAACCCGCTGTGGCTGTGGGGAATGGATGGAGCCGCTGTGCTGGGGAGCTTCCCCCACTCCGGTCATTGCCTGCCCCGCTCGTTCATCCCTCCCCGGCAGGAACCGTTCTGAGCCCATTGAGCACCCACCAGCCCCAGCGCTGCGACCTCTGCCTCCCACCGCTGGCTTCCCCCGAGGACTGGGACCCCCGCAGCCCCCGCGGGGTGCCGTGCCCCGCAGCGGCCCTGCCTGACAGCCTGGGCTCCACCCCGGTGCGATAATGGTTTTCTGCCTGAGTTCAAAGCGCAGCCGGTGCTGCCTGCCCGGGCCTGGTGCAACGCCGGCTGCTCCCGCCTGGAGCGCCCGATCTGTAACAGGAGTTACGGGCTGCAGCTTTGGGATCGGCTGCTCTGCCCCTGTTATTGTTTGGGTTTAATCCAGATAACTGTGCTCAGCCACGCACTGCAGGGAGGAGCAAACGGCAGGATGAGCTTCATCCGCCTTTCATGGCACCGCATGGCACAGGAGCGGGGCTGCATAACCAGGGGCTGCATGGCCGGGGGCTGCATGGCGGGGGCTGCATGGCCGAGGGCTGCATGGTGGGGGCTGCATGGCCGGGGGCTGCATGGCTGGGCCTGCATGGCCGGCAGGAGCCCCGGTGGTCTCGGTGCATCGCTCCCCCTCGGGATCGGCCCCGAGCCTCTGCCGGGATCCGCAGGGCGGCGCTGGGGGGGCAACCGCTGCGCACGGGCGCCCTCTGCTGTCGGCAGACGGCGCGGCGAGACAGAGCGGAGCGGTGCGGGAACTGCGGGGCGGATGCGGTTTTCCGGGGGGTACGGGGAGCTTCAGGGATGTGCAGGAGCGGCAGAGGACGCAGGGGAGTTCTGGGAAGCTTTGGGGTGTTCAGGTCTGTGTAGCGCGGGTGCTGGGCAGCGCAAGGAGGCGCTCGGCTTTGCAAGAGGGTGCTGGGCTGTACTGCACGGGCACCCATTCCCTGCCTTGGTGCGAGATGCTGCTCCCAGCACTGGACTCCTGCAGTGTGCGGGGCCAGAACCTCACAGCGAGGCAGGGCACGGCCACCATCACACCGGGGCCAGATGCACCCTTCAGTGCTGGTCACAGCCAAGCCCTGGGGTCCTGCCCTCCTGGTACTCCCCAGCAGCCCCACACCATACAGCCCCACACCATGCAGCCCAAGCCATGCAGCCCCACGCCATGCAGCCGTGCAGGCAATGCTGCGCCCACTCCCGGCACAGGCAGAGCCACCAGAGCACCGCGCTTGGCGCTGAGCTGGCACCTGCCTCCTGCCCGCAGAACTGGGCCCTCGCCCTTCCTGGGTGGGGAGGGAAGGAGGTGAACGTGAAGGAGTGTGCAAGGGTGTGCACGCGAGGGTGCCCCCATGGCTGTAGGTAGTGCTCAGCTGTAGCCACAGATGGCACCACTCGCTGCTCCAGACAGCGTCCCTTGGGCACCCCGGCTCTTACCGACCCCACCTGCTGCAGGCCTGCAGCGTGAGCATGCAGAGACCCGGCTGTGGTGTGTGGGAGCAGCGCAGGGCTCCTCAAAACCACAACACAAAACCACAACCAACACGAACAGGTTGCCCAGGGGGGTTGTGGAGTCTCCCACATTGGAGATATTCAAGGCCGCCTGGACAAGTTCCTGTGTGATGTACTCTGGGTTACCCTGCTCTTGCAGGGGGGTTGGAGCAGATGAGGTCCCTTCCAACCCTTGGGATTCTGTGATTCCCAAGTGATTCCGCTCTGGGGATGCTCACCCTGAGCCCCCAGCCCCAAGCCGCTGCCAGGGCCATGAGGCAGCCTCTGTGTCCTTGTTCTGGCTGTCGGCTGCACAGGCCTCCCCTGCGATGCACCAGACACTGTCAGCCCCATGCCCCACAAGCTGAGGCTCTTTGGCATCTGCAGGCTCACAGCTGCCAGAAATATGCCCACTGCCCCCTGGCAACCTAACAGGATGGTGCCTGCAGAGCTGGTGAGGATGCTCAGGGCGAGGGCCAGGATGCAGCCCAGCCTGTGTCCTGCATGGCCAGACCCATCCCACAGAGCCAGGGAGGCGCCTTTGTCCTGGGTCTGCTCAGACTCCAGGGCCGGGACACTGCCTGCTCTGGCATGGAGAAGGCTCTGTGCCCCAGATAGGGCAGGGCAGTGTGGGGTCACCCCATGGGACAGCCAGGCTGGAGGGCACAGGGGGCCCCACACCTGCCTGAGCACACTGCATGCTGAGTCAGTGGACAGGAGGGGATGTGTGCTGCAGGGACAGGAGGGGATGTGTGCTATAGGAGGGGATGTGTGCTATAGGAGGGGATGTGTGCTGCAGGGACAGGAGGGGATGTGTGCTGCAGGACAGGAGGGGATGTGTGCTATAGGAGGGGATGTGTGCTATAGGAGGGGATGTGTGCTGCAGGGACAGGAGGGGATGTGTGCTGCAGGGACAGGAGGGGATGTGTGCTATAGGAGGGGATGTGTGCTATAGGAGGGGATGTGTGCTGCAGGGACAGGAGGGGATGTGTGCTATAGGAGGGGATGTGTGCTATAGGAGGGGATGTGTGCTGCAGGACAGGAGGGGATGTGTGCTATAGGAGAGGATATGTGCTGCAGGACAGGAGGGGATGTGTGCTATAGGAGAGGATATGTGCTGCAGGACAGGAGGGGATGTGTGCTGCAGGACAGGAGGGGATGTGTGCTATAGGATGGGATGTGTGCTATAGGAGGGGATGTGTGCTGCAGGACAGGAGGGGATGTGTGCTGCAGGACAGGAGGGGATGTGTGCGCTGCAGGAACGCGCCTGCGTCACCCCTGCACTCCCACGCCCGCAGCTTGGGCGGCCCAGCGCCAGGCTGAAACTTGTCTGTGGGTTAATTACAGGGAGGTGAGGACTCCAGGGGATTTACATTCCTCCTGGGCCACGCCTGGAAAGAACTTTCACCATCAGCCAGCTCCTGAGACATTATTTTCCACCCATGCTGCCAGCTCCAGCCCTGCGTGGGGACCCAGGGGGCTCAGGGGCTCCTCCCTGCCCCATCTCGGGTGCTGCAGACAGCCCCAGCCCCTCTCCTGCTGCCCCGGGAGCTCCAGGGAGGTCTCGTTGGTGCCTTTGGTCCCAGGGGTCAGAGGCTGTGGGTTGTGGTGGCTGAAAGCTGGGGGTTTGCAGCAGTGTCCTGAGAGATGGAGCCCTGTGGTGGCCAGGCAGCTCCTTCACCTTCACCTTGGCTGGGGATGGCTCCCCAGTGACTGCCAGGACACAGGGCTTGGGGCTGAGGCTGTTGTGAGGGATGAGGGGTATCAGGGGACTCACTGGGCCAAAGGGTCCGTGTCTGCTCAGGGCAGTTCTGTCTGCACACAGTAGCAGGCAACCAGCGCTCCCCACAGCAGACAGGCCTGGACCCACTGACCCCTGTGGTCACATCCCATCCTTCCTGGCTGCTAAACCAACAGGGAAGGAGCCAGATCCCTTCTGTCCCCTGCGCTCTCCCCCATACCCAGTGAACATGGAGACACGCAGGCAGCTGCTGGCTCCAGCACAGCTTTGGCTAGAGCTGCCTGCTCCCACCAGTGCCAGTGCTCCAGCATCGAGCCCCCCGTGGTGGGGTCACTGGGAGGCCAGGACTGCTGTCCTGCTGCAGGCCTTGGCTGGTGTGTGCTGCAGCAGCAGTAACGTGAGTGTCACTGCAGTGAGGCTCGTGCCCTGTGCCGGTCCATGGCCAATTGGCAGGACTGGGAACACGGTCACACCAGTGAGGACAGCGTGGCACATGGGCACACCAGCCAGACCAGTATGGCACAGGGCACTGCCAACCAGACCAGTGTGGCACATGGCACTGCCAACCAGACCAGTGGGGCACAGGGCACTGCCAACCAGACCAGTGTGGCACATGGTCACACCAGCCAGACCAGTGTGGCACATGGGCACTGCCAACCAGACCAGTGTGGCACATGGCACTGCCAACCAGACCAGTGTGGCACAGGGCACTGCCAACCAGACCAGTGTGGCACATGGGCACACCAGCCAGACCAGTATGGCACATGGCACTGCCAACCAGACCAGTATAGCACGTGGCACTGCCAACCAGACCAGTGTGGTACATGGGCACACCAGCCAGACCAGTGTGACACATGGTCACACCAACCAGACCAGTATGGCACATGGCACTGCCAACCAGGCATCAAGCCCTTTGTGTCCTGCAGCATGGGGCCTGGGAGCTGGGGCTCAGTGTGTGAATCCCATGGCATGGGGCTGCCCCACGCTCAGCCTGTGGGTCCCTGCCTGCATCCCCTCCCTGCCGGGACCCTGCTGACCAACCCTGCTGGGGTCTGGAGCCTCGGCTTTGCCATGCCCTGAGCCTGGGGGGGGGGGGGGGAATGTCCCATTTTGGCCTCCCCCGCTGCGGGAGCTGCTGGGAACGGCGGCCCCAGCTCGGTGCCAAGCAGGAGGTGTTTTGCAAGCGGGAGCAGCGGTTTCCTCACGCGGGCCGGGCGCGGCCGTGACTCTGGCGATGGGAACGCGCGGGCAGGACCCACCTCGGTAATGGCAGCGTGGAGCTGGGCGTGGGGACAAGCCAGGGCAGGACAGGGCTGCGTCAGCGCCCAGCACCGCCTGATGCAGCCACAACGCACCCCATTGCCCCAGGCTGGAGGGGCTCCTGCTCCTGCGCCCCTGTGTTGGGTTTGCCTCCAGCAGGGCACGGGCTCAGAGGGAACCCCCCCACGGTGGGTATTTGTGCCTGCCCCTGTTCAAGAGCAAAGGCAAAGGCTGAAATTGAGCTGTGGGGCAGTGTCCCCACCTCTGATCTCAGCCCCATGGGGTTCACTCAAACCTGGCCCCAGCCTGGAGAGAACCACGCTGGGTGCTGCGGCCTCAGAGCCAACACAAACCTGAGCATCCAGGCCCTGAGCTTCCCTGTGCCCCCAAAACCTGCTCCATCCACCAGCCCTTCCCGCCCCATGCCCTTCCTGCCCCATGCCATTCCCTGCTCCATCCACCAGCCCTTCCTGCCCCATGCCAGAGCAGCCCCCATGGCTCTGCCTCCTGGCCAACACAAGGCTAAGCCCATGGCACCAGCACAGCAACATCTGCGGTGCAGCCACTTGCAGAAAGGCTCCATCTTGACCTGGTTTTCCAGGGAAGCCTCATTCCATGGGGTGAGCCCAGTGGCTGTTGGGAAGCCAAGGACATGGTGGCTCAGCAGCACTCTTATACCAGTGCCACCTGCAGATGCCTTGGTAGGGGAACTGGGGGGATTGAGGGTCCCCTGGGGAGGGCTCATCCCTGGGGTGCTGCTGCTGGGGGAGGCCTGACACCTCGTAAGCAGAAGAAGGGGATGAGGCTGAGATGTTTTCCAGCTGGACCCCAAGGCACAGCCTGCCACCTGCATATGCTGGCTGCTGAAATGAGGGGCCGGAACAGCTCTGTGCTGCCTGGCACCATGGGGCGAGCAGAAGAGCTGCTCCTGCACCCTTAGGGTGCCCAGAGAGCCCCGGGCAGCACAAATGGGCACAGAGGGGCCAGGCAGAACATGGCAGCAAACCGGAGCTGTGGCTCCAGCAGCCACAGTGCCCAAAGGACCTCAGGCACCCCCCACAAGAGCCCCTCCGCCACTGCAACCTGCGGGGCTGTGCCCGCAGAGCTCCCCCGTCCTGGTGGCCAGCCCGGAAGTGTCCCCATTCGTGTCTGGGTTCTGGGTGCAGGGCACCAGGACCCCAAATCCTGCTCCTGGCTCCTGTCCCGGCCAGGGGCCGCAGCCAAGGCTTTCACAAGAGGCAGCGCCGAGGGAGGAGGCAGCGCTGGGCGGCCGCCAGTGTTTGGCCCTGGGGGAGCTGATGCGCGCAGGCAGGGATGAGCACGCCCGGCCGTGGGGCAGGGACCTGCCCACACCCCTTCGGGTTTTGCCTCGTAAGTGAAACACCAGCTCGGAGCGGGGCAGATGCTGACCCAGGTGTTTGGCCTCACCTGCCCCTTCTCTCTGCTCAAGTCAGCAGAGTGGGGACTCTGGGCCCTGCCCTGTGCTCCCCATCGCTGCTGCTCTTACCCCACAAGTCTCCCGTGCCTTTACCCCTGGTTGGTGAGGGGTGGATTCAGCCCCATGTCCTCTGTCACACAGGGCAGGGTCGGATGCCTGAGCGGGGCTGCTTGCAGGGTAGGGCAGGTTCCTCCCTTGGCTTGAGCAGGGGGTAACCCTCAGGGCTGAGATGCGTGGGGCAGTGCCCTGCAGAGGGAAGGGGCTGCTGCTCTCATGGGCCTTGGAGCCCTCCAGATGCATGAGGAGGGCAGCACAGCAAAGCTCTTCCCCTCTTGTCCCTGCCGTGCCCTAACAGGGGACTCTGATCCCTATTGTGCCAGGCAGCACTGGCAGCACAGGGCCATGTGTGCAAGCACCCGGGGAGGGGGGGGCTTGTGGCTTTTCCCAGTGCATTCAGGGTGTCCCCATAGCCAGGCACCCAGCAGGGCAGGAAAGGGCCCAGACTGGGCTGCCTTGTGTCTATGGGTGTCACTAGTGGTGAGCTCCCACATGGCTCAGCAGGGCCCTGCCTGGCCCCTTCCCAGGGTCTCTCCCTGCACAGAGCAGGTTGTTCCCTGGGGGTGGGTGATGCTGCCTGGCTCAGCAGAGCAGGACGGCCACAGTGCCCCTGCCCCACTGCACTAGGGCAGAGGGATGGAGCCGAGCAGGGCAGGAGCAGCGGGAGAGGAGTTACATCCCCTCTGGACCCCGTGCCTCGTGCTGTGGACCCCTCCTCGTGCCAGCCAGCTCCAGGCAGTGGGAGTTGAGCCTGGCCCCTTCGCATGGGGGAAGGAAACGCAGGATGTGCCTGGCAAAAGCAGGTTTGCTGGTGTGCATGAACAGGACGAGCTGGGGCGATCCCTGCCTCTGCCGGTGCTGAGGCTCTGATCCTGCAGCACTGCGCTCCCATCCTGCATCCGGAGAGCCTGGACACAGAACCCCTGTGCGGCTCCTCGAGCTGCCCTTGCCCTGCCCGCTCTGGGCCTTTGGACACGGTCCCAGGCACTGAACAGGGGGGGAGCAGCCATGGGGCCCACAGTTGTTTCTGTGGACAGCGTGGCCCATGCACAGGGGTCACCGTGTCTCTGCCCCCCACCAGACACACACAGAGCTGATGGAGCCTGCGGTGCCCAAGCCTGGATCTGCCTTGGTACAAACCTCATGGGCAGGGCAAGGCCAGGCAGAGCTGAGCGTGCTGCTGGTGTCCTGAGCTGGGCACATGAGCTGGCTCCGGGGCTGCTCCCACCCTTCCCAGCCCCTGGGATCGCTGCTCCCATGCCAGATTTGCTCCATGCTGATGCCAGCTCCCCAGGCGAGGGCTGGGGCTGCCCGGGCCATGGGGACCCCATCAAGGTGGGTGTTTATTTGAGGTGAGCACTGACAGTGTGTGCACGGAGACCTCAACCTCGGCCAAGGGCATCCCTGTGGGTACAGGACAGCCCCATGGGAACAACACTGGCACTGCCTGGGTTGCAGCAGAAGGTACAGCCCCCCCTCTCTGCAGGACACCCAGGGGATCCCCTACCCCTCGACCCGCCCCAAGCCTAGGGGACAGAGCACTTGGGCTGCAGCCCCCAGCACCCACCCAGGGCACGGCACAAGGCGGCCACAGGCACGATCTCAGCCGGGGGAGGCTGCGTGGCCCAAGTGCAGGCAGGGAGAGGCTGAGCTGGGCTGGGAGCCAGGAGCGCCCCGGGCTGGGCTGAGCCGCGGTGTTCAGAGCTCTCCTGGCACCTCGCGGAGAGGAGAGGGGTCACAGCCAGCCCTGGGGAAGGCAGAGGATGAGCAGGGGGAGGAAGGCTCCTGCCAGGGGAAGGGGGAGCTGAGCAGTGGCAGGGCTGGTGAAGAAGCACCTTTAGAAAGCAGTGACTGCAGCACACCGGGTGCCAGGAGTTAGGTGGGAATTGGGACGTGCCCACAGATGGCCACTGCAGGGGAAAGGGCTGCACTGGGACAATGGTGTAGCGTGAGGATGCATTTGAAACCCTCCTTTGGATGTGTGTGTTACAGCACGTCCGGTGCCTCCATCCCTGGAGCATCCGACACGGCTATCACAGGGAGCATCCTGCCCCTCGGGTTGGGCACAGGTTGGCTCACTTGCTCCTTAAATACTTCCAGGTTTTGCAGACTTTGGGATGTGAGCTGCCAGGAGTGGCTGTGTAAGGAAGGGGACTCTGGTACTTGAGCAGCCAGCCTGGGATTCCCTGTGCTGGCTCTGGGGCCATGCCTCGGATCCTTCCAGGAGCAGGTTAGTCACCGGGGCTGACGCCTCTCAGTGCTGCCCTCACTGATTAATGGGATCAAATCCTGCACACCAGAACTCCAGCTCATCCTGAATCCGGGTCTGTGCAGTCACACGCAGGCTGCAGGAAGGATGTGCGAGGAGAAAAGCTGGTTTCTAGGAATGTCTCAGCCCGGAGGGCATGTGTGAGCTGCTGGGGAAGCAGTAAAGCAAAAGGCCGGGATGATTCCTGCCTCTCTGCTGCACTTCCCAGATGCATCAGAGGGGCACCAAGACCCCACCTCAGAGCACAGGGTGAAATGGCCTTTGCGGGACCCTGCCACAACCCAAAGCATGACCTGGGGGGAGGAATGCCCTGCACAGACTGTTCTGGACCCTCTTTGCTCCCCCTGCTGAGCCTAAAGGCAGCCTGGCAGCTCACCAGACATCACCACGGCCGAACACAGGGGGTTTTCCTGTGCACGGAGCCAGTGTTCAGCCTAGAGGGGACGGAGATGGTCATTTGCCAGGCACTGGGCACAGAAGCTGCAGCAGCTCAGTGCTGCCCGCTGAGAGATGCAAAGATCAGCATTGCCACCTCGTGGGGAGCAGGGACAAGCGCATCCCTGGGAGGTGGCACCTCCTTGGGCAGGGAGGCAGGAGGGGGTCGGGACCGAGCACCCAAGGATGGACCGAGGTGAGGAGGGTGCGAGGGTCAAAGCGCCCGTGCCGAGCTGAAGGCACCCGGCATTAATCCTGCTCTGAAGGACGGAAAATGGATGTTAACATTTCCCTGCTAGCGATGGGCTTAGCGCTGGTGTTCAACAGACGCTTGCCTCTTTTGGTGTTTCACCAAAGGCCATGGGGGACCAGGGGTGAGGCTACAACCCGGGATGTGCCCTATGGACAGTGTGAGTCTGTAGCAACGCTGATAAATTGCCTCTGTGGGGCGTCCTGGTTCAGTGTGAGACCAGTCTGCCCAGCAGCATCGTCAGGAGGTAGCAGGGACTGGCACTGAATACCAAACCCAGCCCTTCTGCTGCAGTGAGGACTTTGAAGTGCTCTAGCAGAAAGATGCAGTGTAAATCCCTGATTGCTTCCCTGCTGTCCGGATACACCAGGATGCGTCTGCTAGAGACGGGTCCTTTTCTGGGAGAGAAGGAAAATGTGATCAGGGAAAGAGGAGAGGGAAGAGCCATCTGCATGGTGGTGATGGAGCAAATGCACATTTTGATGGAGACGTCAGCCAGTTCTGTCACATACAGACAGACAAGAGTGACAGATGCTTGAGACACTGAAATACAGCAACACAAACATTCCTTCTGCCCAGTACAGGATAAACCATTGGCGTTTATCCTAAATAACCCCCCCAAGAAGGATGTGACATCTGAGCGTGTGAGGACTGCCGAGACTCGAGATGGCAGCACACCCAGATGCCAATAACCTGTCAAAACCACACTGAGAGTGGGAGATGGCTCCAGAGCAGGCAGGAAAACCTACAGAGAGCGAGCTGCAGCCACAGGAAACCTAAAAGGAGCTGATAACCGACCTACAACAAGCCCATGCCTCCCTAGGGGCAATATTCCTGCTCCATATGCAGCTCTGACAAAGAGTTTATGCTCTGGTTCTCTATGGTTTTTGACCCCATTAATTGTGTAGGAGATTTACTGATCTTCCTATTGGGGCTCTCAGTGTATTTTTAGAGCATCTTTGAGCTGGGTGTGATGATGCTCACCTGGCAGCAGCCCCTGCTCCGCATTGTGCTGAGCCAGTGCTAGGAGACACTCATCCCTTTGTGAGGGGTTTTCAACCTCGCAACAGTCACCAGGGAAATGCTGAAGTGTCTTCCTTTAGCAGCTCATACTGAACACCGAGCCCCAGGCTCCTGGCCCCCAAATCAGGACTCAGACGGAGGGTTAAATGCTTTTAATGTCATTAAATGCCAAGGTCTGACTGTCAGGGTTGAAATGCAGTAGTCCAAGGGCACTTGTTTCACTTGTTTAAAAACGCTTCCTTTTCTGGCAGATTTGGGTGATAACTTGAGCCTTTCCCTTTGGCATCAAGGAGCCCCCAGGCCCTCTCTCAAGAACACTGTGTTCTGCAGCAGCCTCAGAGCTTCTCCATGCAGGAGCAGAGAAGCCCAATTTCCATCTGCATATGGCTTCAAGCTTGGCTGCCATCATAGTGATAGTGGAGTGACAAACACATCCACAGGGAAGCTCTCCAGGATGAGCCTGAGTCTTCTCAGGTGGGCGCATATAAAGAAGTGATCCCCAAGGTGTGGAGCCCAGGGCAGATAAACCGGCCTGTGCTGGGCGCTGCAAGGCCAGACCCAGGCTCTGAGCACCCACACGGGGTAAAAGGGAGTGGGCTCACTGAATCTCTAATGGTTTAGGTTGAAAAGGACCTTGAACTCCTCCAGCTCCAACCCCTGCCACAGGCAGGGACCCCTTCCACTGGAGCAGCTTGCTCCAAGCCCCTGTGTCCAACCTGGCCTTGAGCACTGCCAGGGACATCAGTTTAAAGCCATTCCCCCTTGTCCTACCCCTACACATCCCTGTGGATGCGGCAGTGTCCCGGGGCCGGCTCGGGAGGGTTCCTGTGTGGGTGATCACGGTGAGGTGAACCCGCCCGCACCCGAGCTGCCTCCGCATGAGCCGGGTCCCCATCCGGGGATCCCGCACAGCGGCCCGGCCCCCTCCGGGGATCCCGCCCTGCACCGGGCCTGTGCCTCACACGCGGGCTGAGCCCAGCTGAGGGGTGTCCGGAGCGGAGGCCGCGGCGGTGCCCGGCGCGGCGGCCCCGGTTGTGGCGCTGCCCCAGGAGTGCCCCCGGCGCGCTCCCGCCGCTGCGCGCGGCCCCGCGATACTCCCGCCGCTCTGCGCCTGCGTGCAGGCCCCTTCCCCTCCTCCCCTTACGCGGGCCTCTGGTGCGCACGCGCTAGCGCCTCTCACGCCAGCCTGGGCGCGGTCACGTTCGGCAGTGCGGCGTGACGCTCCCGGCAAGCCGTCCAATCAGCGCCCTCGCTTCCCGTGCGTGCTGGCGTCATACGGAGGCGGTATATAAGCGGGCCGCGCCAGTCCCGCCCCCCTGACAGCGTCTCGAGCCGCCGCCGTGAGAGCATCCTCCGCCGAGAGCCGCTCGCGTCGCCTCCTCCCCGCCGCCTCCGCCGCCGCCGCCCCGCGAAGGGAAGCGTACCGTATATCGTATGTCCGCTATCCAGAACCTCCAGCCCTTCGGTGAGCCTTTTGTGCGGCGGCGGCCGCGCCGCGCCGCGCCGGGCCGGGCCGGGAGGGGGGAGCGGCTTGGGAGCCCCGCCCCGCGGCCCCGCCCGTGGCGCAGTTGCTATTCCTGGCGCCGGTTGCGTCAGGCGCGGCTGGGGAGGGGCGGGGAGGTGGAGCCGGCGGCGGAAGGGGCGGGACCGGTGCGTGACGGGCGGGCGGGGCGGCCAATGGGAGCGCGGAGGGCGGGCTGTAACCGGCGCTCTCCGCAGACCCCTTTGCTGATGCAAGTAAGGGTGATGACCTGCTCCCTGCCGGCACTGAGGACTACATCCATATAAGGATCCAGCAGCGGAACGGCAGGAAGACCCTCACCACAGTCCAGGGCATCGCGGATGACTACGATAAAAAGAAACTAGTGAAAGCCTTCAAAAAGGTGGGTGCTGGGGCGTGGGATTGGGGAAGGAGGCTCGGGGCAGGCTGGGGGCTTGCAGCAGCATTTTGTATTTGCACGGTCCTGAGGAGGCTTCTCTGTGTTGTAGAAATTTGCCTGCAATGGTACTGTAATTGAACACCCTGAGTATGGAGAAGTGATTCAGCTGCAAGGTGACCAGCGCAAGAACATATGCCAGTTCCTTGTAGAGGTAGGATGACACAGAATCGTCAAATCACAAAGTAGTTCGGGTTTGAAGGAACCTTAAACATCATCCAGTCCCAACCTCTTGCAATAGGCAGGGACGCCTTCCATTAGTAGATCAGGTTGCTCCAGGCCCCTGTGTCCAACCTGGCCTTGAACACTGCCAGGGATGGGGCAGCCACAGCTTCTCTGGGCACCCTGTGCCAGCGCCTCAGCACCCTCACAGGGAAGAGCTTCTGCCTAAGAGCTCAGCTCAGTCTCCCCTCGGGCAGGTTCAAGCCATCCTCAGTTGGCTGCAAGTCCCAGCTAAATGTTTAACTAAATATAAGGCACTATGTTAATAACTGATAGCTCCTGTTCCCGTAGCAGTAGATGAGCAGGCTGAGGGTGGACTCTCTTTCTCTTTACATTCTTGCTGGAGGCACACACTGTCCAGCAAGGTTTCACAGTGCGGTCTGACCCTTGATGCAAACTTCAGGGGGGAAGCAGAGATTTGACAGTTCATGGTGCAGGGATGGGTGCTGTGGCCTCTCTGCTTCGCTGTGCTGATAAGTGCATTTTCTTTCTTGCAGATTGGACTGGCTAAAGACGATCAGCTGAAAGTCCATGGGTTTTAAGTGCCTGTGGGTCACTGAAGCTTTATGCAAGAAGATTTCCTTACCATGAAATTCCCATCTGTCCCTTGTCATAAGTTTAAAACCAGCCGGTTTGTGTAATGTAACGATCTTGGGTCCACTGTTCGGTCTGGACTAGTGTATTTCAGTGATGTAATAAACTGACCACAGCCCATGCTATCTCGTCTTGCTGTCCCTCATTTCACAGAGGTAAACGGGGAGTTGGGCGTGCTCCAGCCTGAAGCCAAAAGTATCCAGATGTTCCAAGCTAAGCCAAGGAACTGGGTCTGTCAGTCTGGAGACTGCCCGAATCGCTCCTCTGTTTGGCTGCTCCTCCATTCCGATGGATGGGAATTCTTGCCATGCCTTCTGCGGTCCCACACAGAGCGAGGCACCAAGTGTGAGCTGTGACATGGTGCGGGGAGATCATGCCTTCCCTCTGGGCAGCGCTGGCTCCTGGTAGCAGAGGCATTTGGGGAAGCTTTAAGTCAGAACAAGAGGAGTCACAGAAGAGCGACTGGATGTCTGCGGTCCCAGCCAGGCAGGTGCTGGTACCCTGCAAGCACCAAGGTACCGGGGTAGTGCACCCAAAGGAGCTGTTGCTTGGGGTTAAACTTCTGACAAGGGATCAGATTTGGACTAATGTAATGAGTATCCTTGTAGGTAGAGCTGTAGAGCTTGTGTGTTCTAGCAACGGTGGCCTAATGCCCTGTGAAATAACAGAATCCTGGTTTCTCTTTTAATGTTTTATGTGATGTATTTAAAGTCTTATTTAAATAAAAATGGTTTTCAAAAGCAGTTGCTTGCTGGATTCCCTCACTTGTTGGAGCCAGGTGAGCAGCAATGCTGGCTCTCTGCTTTGGCAGCTCAGTGGACTTCCCTCTTGCTGCAGGGAGCAGTGCTGGGGTCCTGGGAGTGTTTCCTGTGGGAAGCAGAGCATCCTGAGTGCTGCGCCTCCTGTGTGGATTCATTCCCTCCCTGTAAGGGCACCAGGTCTCCTGCTTGTTGGGTTCCTGTGTGCTGGGTGCTTGTGTTTCCAGCAGTGACAAACTACTGCAGTGAGGGCCATGGGGCTTGGGGTGGTGGCAGAAATGGGGACCTGCCTCAAAGCTGCTTTGTAACTTGTCAGCTTTTGAAGAACTGATTTGTCTTTTTTCGCTGTCTGCAGTGATCCCGGTTTTCCAGTCCTGCTCCATGTGCTGCAGTGGAGCACCAGCTTCACCTCACGCCATTTACTTTCCTAAGAGACTTTGCTCTTGGAAACCGAATTGCCACAATTATGCAAAGCTCCTCTGAATACACTGAGGAGGGAGGTGCCCTGGAGCCCTGCCTGCACCTCATGCTGTGCTGTGTGTACGTGCCAGCAGCCCTGGCTGCTCCAGGAATTCCACTTCCCTGCCTGCACCTGCGGGCATCGAGCGGGGCTCTCCCAGCAGCTCAGATGCAAGAGGGAGGCATCAGCTCGGCCCAGTGTGGCCCAAGAGAGCCAGACCCGGCTGCTGCCACCACCCTGTTCCCCTGCACCCATCCTGTCAGGGTGCACCCAGGGCTGGGAGAAGGGAGCAGCACCCCAGGGTCAGGCTGCAGACTTGCGTCAAGGCACAGCCGAGCCCACGGCACTGGAGGAAGCAGCCGCTGCGTCCCAGTGACCCTGATGGCTCATTTGGCCCGGATTGAGCCATTAAAAGCCAGAAATTGCAAACCAATTTGTTTGTTCCTTGTAAAAGCCGCTCCTTGGAGCGGGGAATCGATCGCGCGGGGCTGGGGCGCTGCTGCCTTCCTGCCCATTCAAAGCCCATTTGTTTTGGGGTTGTTTGAGGAGCACCGATAGCGGCACGGTGAGCGCTGGCAGCGGAGAGCACCCGGTTTCTCGCTCCACGGGTGTTATTGAAGGAGGGAGACAAATGTGCTCCACAAATCAATGAGGGTAAATGGGGGCCATGTCTCTGTCGATATTGAGAGCCAGAGCTGGTGGCAGCAGATGGGCTGGGTACAGGATGCAGGGGTGATGCGGTACCAAGCCCTGGGATGCACAGTGTGTCCCCACAGACACAGGCAGTGAGCAGGGCCCACCCAGCCCAGAGCACCCCAAAGCAGTTTGGGGTAGCAGGAGATACAGAGGCTGGAGAAAGGGGCCTCTTTGCAGCGTGTGGCTGGGCACAGCAGTCCCTGCAGCACATCTGGCCAGCTGTGACTCCACCAAGGCCAAGGGCTGGAGGCGGGGGTACACCTGCCTATACATACAGCTGCATCTGCTCCTATGGATTGTAGCTGGTTATGTATCCATCTACATGCATAAATACCAACATGTACGTGCATGTATCTGTGTATATATAGCCCTCTGTGTATGTGTAAGTAGGACTAAGCATTTCTAAGTGTATATATATATATATATAGACATATGGGGTGTGCATGTTTAGCACTACCTCTACTTTTCCGTACACATACATGCAATTCAAGCCAAGTGCCCTGTAGCTTGCTCCACTGAGACTGTTACTTCTGTATGTCCCTCTGTAGCTACATATGAAAATCCCTATCTCTATATGTATACACTATACTTACAGCTGTATATGTGCATGTATAGCTCTCTATGTATATGGATATGTGTGTGTCTGTATATATGGCTATATCACTAACAAGCTCTGCATTTATGTGTATATATTTACATGTGTATGCATGTTAGGCATGTGTGCATATGCACATGTCTACAGCTACAGCTGTACCTGTATATGTTTATATGTGTCTGCACACATACATAGCTCTGGGTGTGTGTACACTGATCTGTTTCATACAGATGTGTCTGTGAAATACAAAGCTGGAGATAGAGGGGTAGGGATCAAGAGCTGGGCATTTATACCCATATACATACAACCACTGCCAGCTACCTCCTGTACTCTCCATATAGAGACATACATACACGCACACACATACATGTATGTGCATGCACACAGACACCCTCCGTGTGTGTGTCCATCTGTCCGTGCATCCCAGGGCTCTGCGGGGGGGGGGGGGGGGTTGGGGGCCGCCCCAGGGTGGGGCAGCGGTGGTGGCGCCTTTAAAAGCAGAGCTGAGCCCTGGGTTGAGGAACCGCTGAGCCCGGAGCCAGCTGGTGAGTGCCGGAGGGCTGGGAACAGGGATGGAGGGGATGTGGGGACCGGAGGGGAGGGATGGAGGGGATGTGGGGACCGGAGGGGAGGGATGGAGGGGATGTGGGGACCGGAGGGGAGGGATGGAGGGGATGTGGGGACCGGAGGGGAGGGATGGAGGGGATGTGGGGACCGGAGGGGAGGGATGGAGGGGATGTGGGGACCGGAGGGGAGGGATGGAGGGGATGTGGGGACCGGAGGGGAGGGATGGAGGGGATGTGGGGACCGGAGGGGAGGGATGGAGGGGATGTGGGGACCGGAGGGGAGGGATGGAGGGGATGTGGGGACCGGAGGGGAGGGATGGAGGGGATGTGAGGACCAGGCAATCTCCAGGGATGAGCAGCACCTGCTGCCTGCCTGGCAGCGTTCAAGGAGCTCTGGGCAACACTCTTGGACATATGGTCTAGTTGTAGGTAATCCTGTGAGGCACAAGGAGTCGGGCTCAATCCTCATGGCCCCCTTCCAACTTGAGTCCATTCTAGGGGACCTGGGGACCAACCAGGAGATAGGGATGGAGAAGACTTGGGGACCAGCCGGGGGGGTGGAGGGGACCTGGGGACCCTCTGGGATGGACAGGGGGGATTTGTGAACTGGCCATGTCCTGGGGATGAGCTTCCCGCATGGATCACCCCTCGCCACAGGCTGAGCACGTGTCCCCTGTCCCACGGCCACAGCCCCTCTGCTCCCCTTCCCTGCTCAGTCTCTCCACAGCCATGAAGGTGAAGCTTTGCATCGGCCTCATCCTCACCATCGCAGCCACCGCCTGCCTGTGCCGGCCCGCAGCAGAGGCCCCAGGCGCTGGGAGGGGTCCCCCCCAGCCCCCAGGCAGCCTGGTCCGGCGGGACTGGCCAGAGCCCCTGTCCCAGGAGCAGAAGCACCTCATCTCCAGGTTCCTGCCCCACGTCTTCACAGGTACCGGGGGGGCAGCTCTAGGGGGGAAGCTCCATAAGGCAGAGCCTGGCACCGCAGTGCCAACCCCGGCCTGGGGCAGCGATAACCCCGCTGCCCTCGCCTCGGCAGAGCTGCGTGACCACAAGGGCTACGAGGGGATGGAGGATCTGCACGACCTCTACTACCCCGACTGGATGGACTTTGGCCGCCGCAGTGCTGAGGACTCAACCGATGCCGTGTAGCGACCGCGCAGCGCAGAGCACCAGCACACTCGGTGCACGTCCCTTCCTGCAATAAAGCCTTGGCACTACGGGTGCTGCTGGTCACGGCCTTGCTGGGAGGAGCTGGGGAGGGGGGAGATGGACGGTGGGATTGACCCCCAGCCCCAGCAGGAAGCACAGCAGCAGACACAGCACACAGGAGCTGCTTCATGACTTCACGTTTATTTGACAGGGACAGGACTTGGGGTGAGGGATGCAGCTGCGGGAGCAGCAGCTACACCCCAAGAAACACCGAGTGCAGGTGACCCCCGAGCCAGGGGTGCTGCTGCTGGTACTCAGTGCACAGGAAAGAGTCTAAACCCAGCATCCCTTTTCGATGTCAGCCCAGCTGCTGGCCAGGGCCAGCCACGGGTGGGAGATCTCACCCTGGCCCCCAGGACCACCCCATCATCCCCTTCGCTGCAGCAGCCCCAAGGGGCCGAGCTGCTCCGGGGACAGGCTCAGCAGAAGCAGGAACAGTTTTTATTGCTGGAAACCGACTCCTTTGAAGGGTCTGTACCCCCACAGCAGGGGACGGGGGCAGCGGAACCTCCCTGGAGCCCCACCATCACGCATGAGGGCAGATGGAGTTTTAGGTGGCAAAGTGAGGGCAGATTGCCGTGTTGGTGGCACTGCTGCGGAGCTCACCGTGTGTAGGTGATGCCCAGCAAAACCCTTGTCCTGGCACTATAGCTTTAAAAGCAGGGCTTGGATGTTTGCACTTGAGGAGCTGCCGGAGGTGCCCGAGAGCGCACCCTGCACAGGCAGTACAGGGATGGAGGGCGGTGGCAGAGCAGAGGTGCGGTTCCCGTTGGGGCACTGCTCCGGAGGGCTCCATAGGTGATGCCCAGCACCCGGGTTCAATCCCGGCCCCTCCTGCAGCGCTCCGGTGCTGCTCTGCCTGCGCTGGGGGCCGGCACCGCCCCTTCCACCCCGCCCCTCCTCGCTATTGGCTGTTCCTCCGCTCCCCCACCCCGTCGCAGCCGCTGATTGGCCACTTGGGTCCGTGCCGAGCGCCTCTGAGGGTACAATGGCCCCCGGGCGCGGTACCGCTCGCAGCCGCGAGGGGGCGCGACGCTGGCAGCGGGAGCCGCAGGGACCGCGGGGTCCCCGGTGGAAAGGGGGGGTCCTCCCCGGCGGGCCCGGGGGTAGCGCCGGGGTAAGGGGGGGCAAACACAGCAGCGAGGAACCGCAACCCCGGCACCAGCCCAGCCCCGGGGGGGGGGTGCGACACCAGAGCCCCCTCCCCAGCCTGGGTGGGGAAACTGAGGCACCGGGCAGTGACCAAGGGGGTGTGCGGGGGGGGTGACCCCAAAACACCACACTGGGAGCTCAGTGAACATCCAATTTACTGACAGCGGGTGGGGGGGGGGGCACACGTGGGTGAGGGCAGCTCAGTAGTGCAATACCAGGGCTGGGAGCGGGGCGGGGGCAGACAGGCCCAGTCCCCCCCCCAGTTAGGGCTGGATGGACAGGGAAGTACTACTGGTCATACTGGGAAAGGACCAGTTCCCCATTGGCCCTGGGGTGGATGCCAAGGTGGGGGGGTGCGTGTGGGGCAGCGGGGGTTATAACCCCTCCATGCTGCTCCAGTACCATCCCCAGCTACGTACCTAAGTGTCACCAAGGCAGGAGGGGGGTGCTGGGACCCCTTCACGCCACATTTCAGGGTCTTCCCAGTGAGCCCCAACCAGTGCCAGGGGAGGCAGCACTGGGATGCTTCACCACCACCCCAGGGCTATGGGGGTCCCCGGCAGTTGGGGGAGGGGCTATCTACAGCCTGGGGGGGCAGCGTGCCCGCGGGGGGCCCTATGGGACGCGGTAGGTGGAGGTGTTCTTGGGTTCGGTGCTGGGGACGGACCAGTCCCCTGCCTCCTGGCTGGGCTGGTAGTGCCGCCACGCCGACTTGTTATAGACCGGCAACCGCTCCACCGAGTCTGTGGACAGGGCCTGCAGGAGACACGGGGGGGGATGAGGAGGGCCCCGTGCACCCCCGGAGGACACGGCCCCCCCGTCCCAGGGGAAGAACCCACCTTTAGGTAGATGACGGCGTCGGTGCCAAAGCCCTCCATGGAGAAGAGCTGCAGGTCCCCCTGGAAGTACTTGGCGTAGAGGCGGGAGATGGGCAAGCCATAGCCAAATCCAGCCTGGGGTGGAGGGAAGAGATGGGGTGGGGGTCCCCAGAGCTAGGGTGTGCACCCCAAGGGGACACCAAACCTCCCCCCAGCACCCTAATAGCAACCCGAGCAAACCTCAAGTGTCCATGTGGTCACCTCACCACTCTCAGGCACACCCTAAAGGTCCCCCTTCCACACCAAAGTATCTCCATGTCACCCCCAGGCACCCCAAAATGCCCCCAAGCCACCTCTAAACATCTCCAAGCCACCCCCCAAGCACCCCCAAACATGGCCACGCCACCCCCAGCAGTCCCTGTGCCACCCCGCTCCGCAGACCCGCTCCCTGTCCCCCATCCCCCTGTCCCGTTGGGGCCCCCATGGCACTGACCAGGGGGGTTCCCTCGGTGGGTGCCCCGGTGCCCAGCTGCGGGGTGGGAGCAGTGGAGTACATGTAGCTGAAGAGCCGCTCGATCTTACGCAGCGGGACGCCCATGCCCCGGTCACTCATCTGCAGGACAGGGTGACAGGAGGGGGGTGACAGCCCCGCTCCAGCCCCTCACCCACAGTGTCCCCAGGATGGGGTCAGGGCCCCCCCCCGCAATGGAGCTGGTGGTCCCTGGTGTACCTTGATGGAGAGGTCCTCCTGACCCAGGGCCACCATCACCTTGATGGCCGGCAGGCGCGGGCTGTTCTCATGGCTCTCCACCGTGGCTCTCATGGCATTCTGCAGGCACAGAGCGGTTTATGGGACCCCTCCGTACCCTCCCTGCTGCTCCCCCTCACCCGCACGCTATGGGGCCGGGGTTACCTTGAAGAGCTCAAAGAGCATGTGGTAGAGATGCGAAGGGACGTAGACGATGCTGATGGGCTGCTGGGTGTTGCTGGCTGCGGGGAAGAGCAGAGCGCCGTCCTTCCCAACCCCAGATGAGCCACCCAAGAACCCCCTGCCACAGTGACAGCCCCAGCCTGGCCTCACCGTTCACTTCCTCGATCTCCAGGTCGGGGGAGGACATGTAGTACTTGTCACACAGGAGCTTGGCCATGTTGTAAGCATCTGGGAGGCGGAGGCAGAAGGGTCAGCACCCCCAGCACGAAGGCAGGGGCCGTGTTTGGGGTCCCCTTCACTCCCCATCCCATTCCAGACCCAGGAGGTTTTGGGGGTCTTCTGGAGTGACCCCAGAGCAGAGGGGACACCTTGGCTGAGGCCTACCCAAGCTCATGACACAAATGGCTCCCAAACAGGCAGCTCCCAAACAGGCAGATCCCAGGGCAAAGGGAAGACGAGGAGGACATTCAACACCCCCACCCCCCCCCCAGTTCAGTCCCCCCATGCAGGGGAAGCCCCCCAGTCCCCACAGACCTTTCACCACATTGACCACGTTGCAGTGGGGGTCGATGCTCCCGATGTGCTTGGGGTGCGCGGGGTTGGTGCTACCATCGAAGAGCAGTGCTGGCAGGGGGACAGAGAGCAGTGGGTACCCCAGAGGGCACATCAGGGACAGGGCTGGGGTGGGATGCCCAGGACTGGTGGAGATGCTCGAGGCAGGGGACCCCCAGGGGCAGTTGGGGTCCCCTCAGCGCTCACTGTGCTGGTTGATGAGCATGCGGATGGAGATGCGGCTCAGGTAGAAGCGGTCAAGGAAGTACTGGATGTTCTGGTTGGAGACGGGGTCGTCCCCATAGGCGTCCTTGTACTCGATGACCCCCTGCGCCATGGTGGGCACCACGTCGTTGTGCCGGTTGCGGATGGTGACCAGGGCATCTGTGAACCTGAGGAGGGGACAGGGATGAAGCTGGAGGGCACCGGGTTCCCGCAGAGCCCAGCTGCAGGAGCTGGTGGCACTGGGATGCTCTGTGGGGTGGGGACAGTCTGGGGATGCTGCGGGGTGCCAGGGCCCCTCTGTGACACCCCAAAATCAAGGACAAGGGGTATTACCCCCCAACTTACTGCCCCAGGGTGGCCTGGTCCTCGGGGTCCCTGTCCAGGAACTCCATGATGTCCAGCAGGCTCTGGACGTACCTGGGGAAGCAGCCGGTTACCTTCCACCCTGATGCCACCCACAGAGAGGGGACACCCTGGGTCCCCCACGCCAGGGGGGCACAGGGTGCTCTGAGCACTGCCCATTGAGCCAGAGGGGCTCAGGACCCCCTCAACCAGGACCCCCCACCAAAGACAAAGCTGTTGCCCCATGAAACCACCCTGTGCTTGTTGGGGGTCCGAGTCTGCAGCCCTCATGTTCCCCCACCAGTGACCCTCAAGCCCCCCACCCCACTATAGGGGCTGTGTCCCCAAGGGCCACCATTCCAGCATGGGGACACGAGAGTCACTGCAAGAGGGGAGCTGAGGACGCTGCACAAACAACTCATCACGTGGCGGCACTGGGAGAAGGTTCATGGTGCTGGGGGGGGGGACACGGTGCTTAAAGGGACACGCAGAGCCCCCCCTGAGGACGTGCATCCCTTTTAGGGGGCAGGAGGCTGGGGCAGGACATGGAGGTGGCACCAGTGACCTGCCAATGGCCGGGAACACCCCGCTGGCACCTTGTCAGCCAAGGACGTGGCGTGGCACCGGCTGGGTGCTGCCCTGCCAGCCCTGCGTGCGGAGGACAACCGGTGGCGGCGGTGGGATGGGACGTGCAGCGCTGGTGGGGACCCCCCCCACCACCCCCGGCAACGGCGTTGGCAGGGGTTGTGGTGCCAATGGGGAGCCATAGAGGTGACAGCGCTGGGACCCCTCTGGGTGACAACAGCAGGACAACAGAAGCGCCAGCGGTGGGACCCCCATGAGCTACAACAGTGGCAGCAGCACCCACGGAGATGGGGGGTGACCACACAGCCGAGGCGGTGTGCGATGGGGTGCCAGCCCCCCCCCCCCGTCTCACCAGCTCTGCACCAGCTGCACCGAGGGGGTGCGCAGGACGCGGTCCGGCAGCAGGTTGATCTCCTTCATGATGTTGGAGAGGCGGACGGGCAGCTCCTGGCGCAGGAAGGCGAAGGAGGTCTTCTCACAGGCATTGCTGGAGCCTGGAGGGGACATGGAGGGGGGACACTGGGCTGAGCCCTGGCTGGACACCCCCAGCCCCAGCGCTGGCTTTGCTCCTGCTGGGGAACACTGGGGGGGACTGGGGCAGAGCCAGGTCCTGCTCTTGGCTGGAGGGGGACACTGGAGGGGCTGGGGGGGGGGCAGAGCTCAGCTGTTTGGAGAAGGCAGGCTGGGATACCAGTACAGCCCAGTATGGCCCAGACTGTGACTGGAAACCCCCTGAGGGCAATGGGGAGGGGAGAAGGACCTGGGCCACCAACAGAGCTGGTCACTGACACCCGATGCCACCCGGACACTGAAGTGTTCAGCCAGGATGCGGTGGCCAGCGAGGAGGGGGGGGGGACAGGGGGGCAAATCTGTCCCGGAGCCCCTGTAGGGGCCATGTCCCCGGGGACAAGGGACATGGGGGGTCCCGGTGCCGGGGAGATGGTGCCGAACCGGGGTGGGGGGGTGAGGACTCCCAGGGTGCAGACACCAGCCTCGGCCTGGGATGGTGCGGGGGGAGATGTGGGTAAATATAGCAGTGACATTAAACCCCGTGGGAGGGGAATGGGGACAGGAGGGGCCCACGATGGGTGCAGGGACGGCTGGGGTATTCCCCCCCTCCCCCGGGTATTTGGGGCTGGCTTGAGCACCGGTTGGGGGTCCCACGCAGGGGGTTATTTACCGGCGGGGGTAGGAGACACCTCATGATGGAGCGGGGGGTATTTATCGGGGGTGAGGGGATTTACCCGGGCCGTTGTTTGCCCGTGGGGGTAACACCCACTGAGAGTGGTTACGGGGGGGCAAATGGGAGCCCGTACCGAGAGAGGGTGATCCCAGCGCCGGTTATTTACCCAAGAGCAGGAAGGGAACAGGACGACACAAGGAACGGAGGGGAGCACCGGAGGGGGGGGGGTAACAACCGCTAAATAATAACCGGGAATCAGGGGGTGTTCCCCGGTACCGACACCCCCAGCTCGGTGTTTGTTTACCGGGGGGGGTGGTGCATTCCCAGGGGGTGGGGCGCGGAGATCCCGCCCCCGACCGGGGATTCACGGCCCTTGGCCGGGTGCAGCCGGAGCGGGTGTATCCCGGTACCGTGCCGGGGGGAGCTCCCGGGGGGGGGGGTATCCCGGTATTTACCGAAATCCAGGAACTGCTTCATGGAGAGCGGCGATGGCGAGAACTTGCTGAAGTGCTCGATGTAGGTGGGGACGCCGGAGAGCGCCGCGCGGCGCCCGAGGCACCGCAGCAGCCGCATCGCGCCCCGGTGCGACCGGTGGGACCCGGCGCTACCGGTACCCCCGGCCCCGGCCCCGCCGCAGCGCCAATCACCGCCCGCCCGCCGCCGGCCACGCCCCCCGCGTTGGTGCCGCCCCCTGACTGGCGCGACCACGCCCCCTCGATGATGGCCACGCCCACCGCTGTAACCCCTTAAACCCCGCAGCGGAGCCGCCGCATCCCCCCCCAACCCGGGGGAACAGAGGTGTCCAGGGAAGAGCTTCTGCCTAAGAGCTCAGCTCAGTCTCCCCTCGGGCAGGTTCAAGCCATTCCCCTTGCCCTGTCCCTACATCCCTTGTCCCAAGCCCCTCTCCAGCTTTCCTGCAGCCCCTTTAGGCACTGGAGCTGCTCTAAGGTCTCCCCTTCAGGAGCCTTCTCTTCTCCAGGCTGCCCCAGCCCAGCTCTCTCAGCCTGGCTCCAGAGCAGAGCTGCTCCAGCCCTCGCAGCAGCTCCTTGGCCTCCTCTGGCCTCGCTCCAACAGCTCCAGGTCCCTCTTGTGCTGCTGCCCCCGAGCTGGACACAATACACACAGGTCTGCCCACCAGAGCAGAGGGGAAGAATCCCCTCCCTCCACCTGCTCTGGGGACACAGACACCCGCCTCCAAACAATGCTTTTCCCACCTCCATCACACTGTCATCCATGACACAGAGGAGACAAGAGGTTACAAATCCCAGAGTGAGGCTTTATTGGGCCCTGGTGGGAAAAGGGGAAGGGGGCAGGGTCCAGGACCCCCCCCCAGCTCCCAGTACCGACTGCACCAAAACCGACAAGACACAGAACAACTTAACCCCGGGGGCAGCATCCACGGGGCAGGACAGACCTGTGGGGGATAAGGCTGCGGGGTGGGGGGACACGGCCTTGTGCTCTGCACACCCCCCCTCCCAAGGCAAAGCTGCAGCAGATGCAGGCTGGAGAGAGGGGTAAACATGCAGAATCAGACCCCTGCACTGCTCTGGAGGAGGGAGGGAGGGGAAGGAACGAGCTCCCACCATCCCCAACCGCACATGTAGCCCTGGTGGAGGCACCCAGCCAGAGGGAAGAGGGATGGATGCACAGGGATGGATGCGAGAACACTGCGGGAGGAGTGTGCGCAGGGGGAAGGCACTCGGTGAGACCAGCAGCAGTCACGTCAGGGAACACAGGGGGCACATCTGGGGCTCGTCCCCATAAGCGTGCAAGGCACGAGTGTGCAAGAGCTGAGCCGCACACCGGCGAAGCAGACAGCAGCGTGCGGAAGCCTGCGCCGGGATGCAGCCGCGTCCGAGGCAGGAGGTGGGTTGGGGCAGGGAGAGATGCACTTGTGCAAAGTCCAACACCGGCCCTGGTGCTCCCCTCGCACGGGGCTGGGGGTCAGTAGTACTTCTCCGGCTCCTGCCACTTGGTCACCCAGTGTTTCTTGCGCCGGCGGGGCAGGAGGCCGCCAGGCTGGTAGCGCTGCTCCTGCCGGATCCTCACCGCGTGGTACTTGGGCATGATCCGGTAGTAGCGGGTCCGCTGGAAGAAGTCACACTGTGGGGACAGGGAGAAGAAAGGGGGGGACACAGCGGTCAGCGTGGAGCTGGAAGGGTCAGCGTGGGGCTGCGGCGTGACACCGGAGCGTGAAGGAGAGAGCCCAGAGCTGGTGGAGAGCAGAGACAAAGGGAGCAGCAGTCCTGGAGCTGCTCGGAGAGACCCCACGGAGCCCCCTGCGCCCCACAGGGACCCTATGGGACCTGGCAGGAGAGAGGAGGCAATGAGGAAGAGGAGAAGAGGCTGAAGAGGAGGAGGATGCTGCTGTAGGCGGCCCCCATGGGGCATTACCAGGCGGGTGGCGCGGGCGCCCGGGGGGGGCAGTGGGGCTGCCCCCCGTTAGTAGTCATCCGTCAGCCGCTCGGTTTCCGACGGCTGGATCCTCATCTCTGCCTTCTGCCCCTTGGCTTCGTACATGGCCCGCGTGTTGGCGCGCCGGAAGAAACCACACTGTGGGGAAGGAGGGGATGGGGGTCAGGGGGTGAGGGGAGAGGGGACGGAGGGGTCCTGGCCACCCTGCAGGGTTGGGGGGGCACCCACTGCACCCTCGGCCCAATGTGATGCTCACTGCAGGGTGGGTGGCCCTGCAGCCCCCCCTCCCCAACCCTTCCTGGGCAGAGAGTGGGGTCCCCAGGGAGCTCCATAGGGCTGGAGCCACCCAGCAAGGAGAGCATCATCCAGCCCTGCTTTGGGTGGGTTCCTTGGCAGCTCCCAAAGTGTTCTGCACTGGGGGCTTCTCTGCTCCTCTTCCTCATTGCTCTGGAGCCCGGCACCTTCCTCCCGGCACTGTGGGGTCACCTTCCACCCGCTGCTTGCCCGGTGGGGAGGATGGCACCAGCAGGACATGAGCCCGTCAGGCTGAGGCATGGCTCCCGCACCCCCTCACCTTCCAGAGCAGGAGGATGATGAACCCCAGCAGCAGCAGCCCGGCCGCCACTGCCACCAGCACCAGCCACAGCGCGATCTCGGCCGGCTGCTCCTCCATCAGCTCCGAGTCCACGTCCACCGAGAACTGGAAGGGCCAAGGAGAGCCTTGTTTTGGGGGAGGAGCTCCCAGTGGCCCCAGTCCCTCCCAGTGTGTCCCAGCAAGAGGTTCTGGCATTGCTCACCCGCACTGTATGGTTCCTCATGTTGATGGTGGGGACGTGGGTCCGCAGGAAGAGCGTCGCTGTGCCGTCCACCTTCACCCGGTCAAAGTCCCTGTACTCCTGGGGGACAGGGATGAGGAGGGGGTGAAAACACGTAGATGATGGGAGGAACCCAGATGATGGGGGTGACATGCATGATGGACGGGTGACACAGACGAAGGGAGGGCAAGGAATGGGTGTTAGCCTCTGAGCTGAGACCTGGCAAACCTGGTGCCCTGTTTGAGCACCATCCCCAAGGGAACAGCCCTGACTCCAGGGGAACCCTGCACTGACCTCAATGAAGGTGCTGTTCCACACCCGGGCGCGGATGCTGAAGGTGGTGGGGTGCTGCGTGTGGAGCAGGGGGCACTCGAACCACACGCAGCGAGCTGTGCCCTTGGAGCAGCTCTGGGAGGTAAAGAGGAGGGCTGAGAGGGGTGACCAGGGTCCCCGATGCACCACACTGGTGCCAAGGATCAGTGTGCACGGTGGTCCTGGCATGGGGCACATAGCGCCGGACCCCACTCACCAGCAGCACCTCTGACTTGGCTTTCTTGGCGGTGGCCAGGGTGATGGGGGGCTCCACCGGGTCAAAGGCCTCCAGCTGCCGCCTGTGCCGGGATGGAGCCTGGTCCTGCAGGAGCTGTGGGGGGAGACGAGCCCCATCAGAACCCTCAGCTCTGCACGTGCAGTGGGGCAGGGCCACGAGCCTGCACCACAGCGGGCACTCACGGTGAGGTTGAGCGGGTTGATGACCCCCCCAGGGGGCTCGCAGGTCTCGTTGCTGTTGACGAGGATCTCAGTGGGGTACAGGAGCCACTTCCCATTGGGGATCTCATAGGGCCACTCGAAGCCCAGCAGGATGGTGCCCAGGGCACCCAGTGACTCGCCCTTGGTGCTCACCTGCGGAGCAGAGCTAAGGATGAGCCCGAGTCTGCCAACCCCCCCCTGTGCTGGCCACCCCCCAACTCACCTGGAAGTCGAAGGCGAGGGGGCTGCCCACGTCCTGCTCCCCCCGCATGGCTGACTCGCCCAGCACCGACCCGCTGAAGTGGGACTGCACGTGCGATGGGGCTCTGGGGATGGAGCGTCTCTGGGCACCCGTCTGTGGGGCACCAGGGGCTGTGCCCGCCCCCCATATCCCGGTGGGGTGATGGAGGGGATGCGGAGATGGGGGGCACGGCCTTGCTGCACTCACATGGTCAGTGAGGACTGGATGCTGTAGTCCACGAGCAGCCTGGCCAGCACAGGCTGCAGGTCCTCCTGGGTGCTTTGCCTGCCAAGGCACTGAGGTCAGCATCTCCCACCAACAAACAGCCCCCAGGCAGCATGGGGCAGCTCCCACCCTCCCAGCAGGAGCAGTGAGGTGCCCGTCCTGCCCACCCCAGGAGCCCAGCCTGCCCTCCCATCCTTCCCAACCAGCAACACCGCTGGATATGATCCCAATCCACCACCACTGTGCTTGCACCAAGCAAAAGAGAGGCCAGCATCGCCCCAGGGACCCTCTTCCCATCCCATTCCCACCCACCCAGGGACACTCACGTAGACAGATCCAGCCAGACCAAGATCTCCCGTGTGTCCAGCATGATCCCAATGGCCTCAAAGGTGATGATCAGCTCTGCCTGCAGCACAGGACCATGGAGCAGCTCAGCCGGGCCCTCACCAGCCTGTAAGCCCCCAGAAGAGCTGGGGGTCGCTGGGGGGGAGCACTCACCCTCTGGTTCCTCTTGAATGGGTTGCCCAGCTCGCACAACACCGTCTCTGCAAAGGTGCAGGCCCCGCTCTAGGGAAGGGAAGGGGAGGGAAGGGGGTTAGGAACATCCCAGCAAAGCCCACCCTGGTCCTGCACCATCTCCAGCAGGGAGGGGGCCGCGTACCGGGCGCACGGAGGAGGGCAGGAGGCTGGCGGGCACCGTGACGTTGAGCAGCGCCTCGTGGGCGTCCTCGCCGTTGGCGGGGCTGGTGGGCACGTTGGTGATGTTGATGCTCAGGTGGAGCTTCCGCACGTCCCGGCTGTACTGCAGCACCTGGCTCCCGTTCAGCCTGCGCAGAGACCGGCCCTGCTCAGCACACGGGCGGCCCATCCCAGTGGGATGGAGACACCTCTGCCCTGTCCGTTGGCACGGCCCGGGGAGGGCTGGGGGGTAACCTGTGCCCATGGGGACGGCACAGCGGGTGGTGGAGGTGGATGGGGACCCAGAGGGAGCTGCTCTCACCTGGGCAGGGGCTGGTTCTGGTCAGTGACAAAGCTGCTCTGGAGCTGGAGGTTGCTGTAGCACTTGTTGTCAGAGCCACACTCCTTCTGGAACTCGATCTGGAGGGACACAGACATCCCCATGAGCCTCCCTCCAGCCCCAGCTGGGCTCACTGGGATTCCAACCCAGCACCTCCAGCGCTCCCCCAGCACCTTGGTCTCATTCTCGTGGGACTGGTCCTGGTTGAGGACGGGGAAGGTGTCGAGGGAGAGGGGACCCAGCTGGAAGGTCCTGGGCTTCTCCACCAGAGAGTAGTTCATGGAGAGCACGATGGGGTGCAGCTTGTCTCGGATGTTGTCCTGCAGGGTGGCAGCAGTCACAGCAAAGCCCCAGCTCCCTGGCCACGTCTGGGGCACCACCAGCTCCTACTCACACCCCACTCCTGATACCAAACAAACTCTTCATAGGAGGGATGGAGGGATGGTTTCTACCTCTATTCCTGGCCCTGATGTACCCAGGACCCTCCACACCCCACCAACGCCAGGTTGGACAGAGCTTAGAGCAGCCTGGTCAGTGGAAGGAGCCCCTGCCTGTGGCAGGCGGTTGGAACTGGCTGAGCTTTAGGGCCCCTTCCAACCCAAACCAGTCTGGGATTCCATGACCCCTCTCCCCATCTCCTGGAAGCCGGTTCCCCAGCTCCAGTGCCCATGTAGAGCAACCTGCCATGCACACACACACGGGTGCATGCTCACCAGCAGCAGCAGCTCCTTGGATTCACAGCGGGTCTCGGGCATGGGGAAGAGGCCGTGGTAGGTGGCAGAGTGGGTCCCCAAAAACCTGACCCTGGGTGGGTGCCGGTCCTTGTCAGCCTCCAGGGTGTACTCCAGGGCTGCGGGGAGAGCAGGGTGCTGTGGGTGCTGCCTCCAACACACACAACCCCCTGT
This sequence comes from Neopsephotus bourkii, assembly GCF_033783945.1. Lineage (NCBI taxonomy): Eukaryota > Metazoa > Chordata > Aves > Psittaciformes > Psittacidae > Neopsephotus > Neopsephotus bourkii. The sequence goes on from NW_026901578.1 coordinate 456,438, forward strand.
GTGCACATGTCCCCATGGGTGCCCGCTCCTTGCACCAGTGCTGAGCATCCCTCCATGCACAGGCACTGAGGCCTGCACCCCGGGCACTCACTGATCTTCTCCTTGTACCGGGGGTCTCCAGCACTCTGGTTGTAGGAGAAGCAGACGGTTACCGTGATGCTGGGGGGGGCAGAAAAGGGCTGTGAGTGAAGCCGTGCCCCCAGCAGGACCCCACCATGGTGAGGGATGGGGCTCACCAGGACTCCGGTGTGCACTGGGCTGGGTCCACCTTGCTGGGGGTCACCGTGAAGGTCTTGTCGAGGATGTTGATCACAGGCCGAGCTCTGGGCAGAGATGGGGTTCAGCTGAGCCCCCCGCCCTGGCACATTGCTCCACGCCCACCTTGCTGCCCCAGAAGCACCCCTGCGGGTGCTGGGGCAGGCAGGGGGCTGCAGGACCCCCATGTCCCTGCTCCCTTACCTGAGCAGGACGATCCTCTCGGCCAAGCTGCCCACCAGCAGGTCAGGGTAGGAGTTCCCATCCACATCCAGCCCCCCGCTCAGCGAGTACCCGAAGGTCTGCATGCTGGCGGGTCCCAGGTCTGACCCACTGATCACCTGCATTTGGGGCAGGGGGGTCACCCATTGCTCACCAGCCCCATGGAGCTGGGGATGTACCCACTGCAGCCCACCCCAAAGCACAGGATGCTCCGATAGGAGCCAGAGCCCTGGTGATGGGCTCCCCATGGGCCCTTACCTGCCGAGGTTTCTCCAGCAGCCCTTCTGCACTGCTGTGGTAAATGTAAACCTTGCCAGGCCCCTCGAATGGGGCCCCCACAGCGATATCTGTGGGGAGAAGAGCAGGGTCAGCCCCACACACCCCCTCTCCAATCCCACCCCCCCAACCTCAACCCACCCCCTCTCCTCCTTGAACACATCAAACACCCCTCATCTCCCTCTCTTCACCCCAGCCCTCTCCAGAGACCCCCCACATCCCCTCTTACACAAAGACCCCCACCAGGCTCCTCCCCACCGCCCCCAAACCCCTCACCCTGGAAGCCATCCTGGTTGATGTCCCCGATGCTGGCCACGGCGAAGCCGAAACCGGAGTAGCTGGGGCCGGTGAGGACCAGGTTGGGGTGGGGCTGGAACCCCCCCACCTCATTCATGTAGACGTACACGGCCCCCCCCACCTCCTGCTTCCGCTGGAAGTAGTAGGGAGCTCCCACCACCAGGTCCTGCCACCTGCGGGACCGAGGGGCCGGTCAGGGCTAGGGCTGCAGCACAACCCCACCGAGACACCAGAAATGGTGGGGACCACCCCCAGAGCCAGAAGATGACTCCCCTCATAACCCCCATCACCACCACCAGAGCTGTGCGGGTTTAGGTTGGAAGGGACCTTAAAGCTCCTCCAGCTCCAACCCCTGCCAAGGACAGGGACCCCTTCCACTGGAGCAGCTTGCTCCAAGCCCCTGTGTCCAACCTGGCCTTGAGCACTGCCAGGGATGGGGCAGCCACAGCTTCTCTGGGCACCCTGTGCCAGCGCCTCAGCACCCTCACAGGGAAGAGCTTCTGCCTAAGAGCTCAGCTCAGTCTCCCCTCGGGCAGGTTCAAGCCATTCCCCTTGCCCTGTCCCTGCATCCCTTGTCCCAAGCCCCTCTCCAGGTTTCCTGCAGCCCCTTTATGCACTGGAGCTGCTCTAAGGTCTCCCCTTCAGGAGCCTTCTCTTCTCCAGGCTGCCCCAGCCCAGCTCTCTCAGCCTGGCTCCAGAGCAGAGCTGCTCCAGCCCTTGCAGCATCTCCACGGCCTCCTCTGGACTCGCTCCAACAGCTCCAGGTCCCTCTTGTGCTGCTGCCCCAGGGCTGGATCTGGACCGCAGGGGGGGTCTCCCCAGAGCGCAGCAAGAGGCAGAATCCCCTTCCTTAACCCACCCTAAGACCCACACAGACCCCACTGTGAGCCGCAGGATGCCCCAAGCAAGACCCCCCCACATCCCAAGAAGCTGGCGGGTCCTGGCCCCCGGCCCTCACCCGTCATTGTTGAGGTCTGCCAGGGCCACGGCGCTGCCGAAGTAGGAGCCGACCTGGTGCCCGGGCAGGAGGAGGCTCCTCTGCAGCGTCTGCTGGGGGCTGCGGCTCAGCAGGTACACGGCGCCCATGTGCTTGTACCGGGGAGCGCCCGTCACCACCGTCACCGCGTCCTGCTGCAGCACCGCGCTGCCCACCTCTGCCGTGTACCCTGCCACCAAACCCTGCCGTGAGATGGGGACCCCCCGACAGCCCCAGACCCCATGTCCCCCACCATGACACCGTCCACCACCGTAGTGTCCCCACTGCACCCCTGCTCACATCCCCAGGGCCTCCCTGCACTCCACATCCCCTAAACCTCCTCCTCACCCCAAACCCCCCCCAAGGGGGAAGCCCCCCTAACCTACTGCCCCCCACCTATGTAGGTGTTGCCGTTCTTCTTGTTGGGGTAGGAGAAGTCATGCAGGTCCCACATCTCCCGCTGCAGCATGTAGTCGGTACCTGCAATGGTGGAGGGGGGGTTAACCCCACAGCGGAGAGCTGCCCCTCGCCCCTAACTCGGCACCTGCACCCCTTTCATGCCTGCAGTGCATGCGAACACACACGTGCCCATACACATGTGTTTGCATGGGCTCGTAGACAAGCACATGGCAAGATGCACACATGACATGCTTTGCACACCGTGCACATGTAGGCGCATGAACACACATGAACACACAGAGCATGCCCTTGCATGCAGAGGGGATATAACCATGGTGTGGAAGGGGCTGCCCACCCCCTGTCGCACCTTGCCAGTTGTATGCGCCGGGCGCTCCAAAGTAGATGATGTTGGCGGTGAAGCCGGCGCTGGTGCCCATCTGGCACATGCCGGTCTCGTCGGTGTCCGTGTTGGAGTTGCACATCTCGTTGTGGTAGGTCTGCCACTCGTCGCTGATGTTGAGGCGCAGGTCATTGCCCCGCACGTAGCACTTGCCCACCATGCGCCGCTGGTCCTCGCTGCCCGACCACAGCACTTTGGTGTAGCGGTGAGCGCAGGCCTGTGGGGACAGCCAGCATCGCCTGCAGCACCCTAAAAACAAGGGGCTATGTCCCCCGCCACCCCTTGTGCTACCTCTGCCCACCCCCTGCGCCGCAGCCCTATCCTGCCACAATGGCCCATAGGGTACATCACCATCCTGTGCACTGGCACCAGTGCATGTGACTGGGATTAGGGTCCAATCCCCCCATCACCCCACAGCCCTGACCCATGGGGACAGGGAGGTGGCAGTGGAGCCCCCGCCTGCCATCACCACGCTGGGCACACATTCAAGGCCCATGTGAAAGCAGCAGAGGCTCCCTGGGGATGCGCAAGGTGCCAGCTCGCACTGGCACACACGTGTGTGAAGAACCAGGGCGCCCATGCACTCACCAGCACCCTCCCCGCCGGCTGCCGCTGGCTGGCCACTGTCACCCCCAGCCACATGTCATCGATGATGGCCTTGTCCGGCTCATCTGGGTGAGGAAGAGGCGATGTAAGAGGGGGACCCCCCACTATGCAGGGCCCCCAAGTGCCAGGGGGTGTTTTGGGGTGCCCACATACTCTTCAGCTCAATGTCAAGGCGCTGGCAGTCGCTGGTGGATGCAGTAAGGGGACAGGCGTAGACAGCGCCTGTCCGTGTGCCGTTCACTGGCTCCATGTCTCGGGGGGCCCCCACCAGCAGCCTGGGGGGGCAGAGAGAAGGGAGTGGGTGGGTGATGGAGGACCCACCCCAACGCCTCCTTCTGGGGGTGCCCCATGGAGAGGGCGGTGGGGTATGAAGGTGGCCTGGAGGTGCTCAAAGGGGATGAGAGCTGCTTCCTAGAGCATGTCACACCTCAACACCCCCAAATAACAGGGGGCAGACCCAGCCCCATCTCCAGACCAGGAAGCGGGGTTCCCCTTGGATGGGCATGCATGGGACTGGCAGCAACCAGCCCATCACCCCCAGGGACAGTGAAAGGTCGCACAGGACGAGGTGGGCGACAGACTGATGGACACACTCATCCTCTTGTGATCGCTGGACCCAATCCCAGCGCACGCTCACGGCTGAGCCCCCCCCTCCCAGTGCATGGTGTGGGGTGCAAGAACAGGGCCTCAGGCTGGTGCCTGCAAACCGAGCACCGGAGCCGCTCGGCACGAATCGGCCGCGCCAGCGCCGGGGCCCCCACTCCTGTGTAAACACCCACGGCCCTTCCCGGCCAACCTTTGAGCAGCTGCCGCGTGTCCGGCAGACAAGCTCCTGCTGCCGCGCCAGGGAATGCTGTGGGAATGCCGCGGGGGTCCCAGCTCGGGGACCGGCTCCAGGCAGCGCAGGACATGCACCGCTTCCCAGGATGGGCCTGGGCTTGTGTCCACACATCCAGGCAGCAGAGGGGGTCCCGGGGAGGGGGGGGAATGACAGCGCCCTTCCGGGGGTGACTAAGGGCCCTGGAGTGGCACAGGCATCCCGGCTGAGTCATGGAAGTGCCATGCAGGGGTGGTTCATCACCCTCCACGGAGGGATGCCCGCGCTGGAAACCAACACCCGCAGCCCAGCTCCATATGAACTCATCACTGGGGGCTTTGAGGTGATGCTGACCCCAACACACGCCCCAAGGGGATCGCTGGTAGCACCAGGGCAGAGGATCCACAGCGCTGCCATGGGGCTGGGGGACCCCGCGTGCCCGGGGGGCTCCGGAAAGGCCAGCCTTTCCGCAGGGAAGTCCTTTGGGATGGCGAGGACAATGGCGTGGAGGAGGCACAGCTGCCTGATGCCAGCAGAGGAAGCGCGTCCCTCCGCACCCAGGGAGCTGCTGCAGCCTCACCGCAGGGCACCAGGGTGATGAGCCAGCCGGTCCTCAGCTCGCACAGCGGCGAGGACAGGAGCGATCCCGGCTCCCACCGGGAGGCAGCGCCGGGCGATGGGAGCGCGGGCGCGTCCGGGCAGCATCGAGGAGGCTGAGTCAAAGCCCAGGCACAGGAGGAATGTGGGGCCCCAGGCAGCCCCCGCCCCGGCACGCCGCGACGCCGCGGTGATGGGCACCGCGGGTAGCATCGCTCCGGCACCATCACACGCTGCAGGTGGGATGCAGCCGCAGAAAAGCCCCCCCAAGGGGTGCAATGGGGGTATGGGGGTGCCTGCTCCCCCTGAGAATGCTGGGCTGAGGATGCCGGCATGATTCACATCCCACTGGGTGTGAAGGTAGGGGCATGGAGGGTCATGAGTCCTCCTGATTCTTTTCAGCCTGGCACAAAGGAATTGCTCCCGTGATTCCTGACCCCCCTCCCAGACACCTGGGGGATGGGGGGGACGACACACAAAGGTCACTCTTGTCCCCATTTATCCAGGGGGAAGTGACTCAGGGCTGGAGGGAGAAGCTTGGGGGGGGTGGTGGTGTTGTCCTGCCCCCTTCTGCCCCACCATCACCGTGGCTCCTGGGCACAGGAACACACACTCAGCCCTTTGCCAGGGGCTCCCCCGGTGGTCCTGGCTCAGCCGGACCGTTCCCAGGCGCCACCCCTCCCCATGGCTGTGCCCCACTGATCCTGGGGGGTGGGAGCAGAGCCGGGCCAAGCGGCTCCAGCATCTTGCTGCCTCCAGCCAAGACTTCCCGGCGCTGCAGCCCACCCGCAGGCGCTGCTCCCGGAGGGGCAGGATGCTGGGGGCTTCCAAACCTCATAAGAGCAGGGCTGGGACATGCACAGGCGTCCCCCACCCGTGCATGCCCCAAGCTGCCATGTGGGAAAACCAGGAGCTGGGATGCTGGGGCTGCCATTGCAGGGAGGCCTGGACCAGCTTGTGCCACATGGATGGGGGCTGAGGGTAAAATGAGGAGACGGGGCTCAGCCCAGGGACTGGGCTCGGAGTGCAGAGCAAAGGCAGCGATGGACAAACAGCAGCACGAGGGGGAGGCCGGGAAGGGAGGGAGGCAGGAATGCAAGGCTGTGCCCCGTCCTAATCTGCCCCGGTAAAGCAGGGAACATGGGATGATGGTGGTGTGGGTGCTCCCCGCTGGCACTGACTGAGCTGGGGGAGCTGCGGGATGGTTTGGCAATGATGCCCCAGAGCTCAGCTCTGAGACTGGGCCTCAACCACCCCCCCAGGACAGGCAGCTGGAGGGTGCCCCTGACATAACCCTCCTCCAAAGCTCCAGGCCAGCCCCAACCAACCCCCTCAGTGCCACTACATTTGCCCTGGAATGATCAGTCCTCCCGGGAGCCCTAAGCAGGGAAATCTGCTGATGCCCCTGCCGGAAAGGAGGCGGGAGAGGGGGAGGCTGCTCCTGGAGGCAGCGAGGGATGGTGGGAGGGAGGGATGGATGGATGGATGGATGACCCCCCGGGCGCCAGCCCCGCTGCAGCATATCCGTCCCCCCTGCGCCTGCCAAGGAGCCCAGCCAAGCTGGGGGGAGCGCAGCCAAGCCAGCCCCGGCATCGGCAGAGAACCAGGCAAGGGGGAGGGAAAGCCGGGAATTCAGCTGCTCTCCTCCTCCCCGCCAGTCAGAAGGGACCAGGAAGACCCCAAGCACTGGGCAGAGCCCCTGCTCCCCATGAACACAGAAGGGAAACTGAAGCATGAAGCACACTGCCCATGTGGGTGCCACCACATCTGTGCCTTCCTCCCTGGCACAGATGCACTGTGCCTCAGTTTCCTCATGGTGTTATAGGACCCCCATGGGTCAGATCCCCAGGGCAGCACTGGGTTCTGCCGGCACAACCACAAGCCAAACTAAGAAGCAGCCAGATCCAGCACCAGCAGCCAAAGCAGTTTCTTAATCTCAGGGCAGCAGATAACGCCACTGGTCCCACCTTGCCTTCGCCTGGCCTGGGGAGGAGCAAGCAAACAGACCTTTGCATGGGCACAGCCCTGGGACATGGAAAACACCAAGGGGAGGCGGGGGGGAGCCCTGTCACAGGACACAGCCTGGCCCCCCGCCAGCACTCAGCCAGGAACCGGCTCTCCTCAGGAGCTCAGGAATGTGCTCTGAGCATCCCTCCATTCCACGCTGCCATCCCAACACCTCTGGCAGCCACCTTGCAGCAACCAGACATCGAGCCCCCCTCAAAAAACATGGGGCAACTCCCTGCCTGCATCCCCCATCTGGGATGTGGTGCAGGAAGCATCACTTTCCTGTCCCCACCCTGGCTGTGGCCACGCTGCACCTGCGATGGCCGAGGGATGGGCAGGGGAAGATGCTGACCAGCACTAGGGGAAGAAGCTCCTCAGCTTGCAGGACAGTGGCTGGATGGCCATGGAATGGTTTGGGTTCAAATGTTTAACGTCCCTATAGAAGGGACCTTAAAGCCCATCCAGTTCCGACCCCTGCCACGGGCAGGGACACCTTCCACTAGCGCAGGTTGCTCCAAACCCCGTCCAACCCCGGCCATCAGGACCCTGATGCCGGTATTTCCCTCCTGCCACTTCCACAACAGGCAGGTGCCTCCCCGGACGTGCCGAAGCACACGCCAGGGTTAGGCAGGAGCTGCCTGCACTTGCCCTGGCCCCTCCTGCCCACGGCACACAGGCAGAGCTGCCTGCACGGCCCCCCAGGGCTGTTGCCCACATGCAGGGCCCCGTGGGGAAGCGGAGATGGGCCCAGCACCCCACAGCCCCTCCATGTCCCCCATGGGGACAAGCAGCGGGGCTCCCAGAGGAAGGGGATGCAAATCCCCTGGGGGTTTCACACTCCAAAGGCTTCTCCCAGAGCCTCCACATCCCGCCCAGACACGCTCAGGCCATGTGGCCCACGCCAGGGGATCGCAAACGCCTGCCAAAGCCCCCCCATATCCATTCCAAGACAGCAACAGCCACTGCCCATGTCTTGAGAAGACAGACACCAGCCAGCACCGCGACATCTGTGTCCCCCCGCCAGCTGCTCTGATGGCACCAGAGCCAGGGAACCCGGCCATGGACGGCAGCCAGCACGTCCTGGTGGAAACGTGGGTTCCCCAGGTCACTGGGCCCACTGCTGCTCCATGGGGAATGGCTGCACTCCCTCCTGGATGGAAGCAACAACAAGCCATCCCACGGCAGGGCGAGAGGCTGAAATGCATCTGTGGAATGCGGAGCATCAGATGCCTCCGTCCGGCAGCTGCTGCCAGTCCCTCTGCCAGGAACACGGCGGGAAAAACGAAAGGGAAAAAAGGCGGGGGTGAAGGGAAAAAGGGAGCCCTCCGGGAGCTCCACGTCGGGCGGGTGAGCCAGCAAAACCCTGTGCCCTCGAGCGAGAGGAGCCCAACCCAACCCCGCCGCCTTCTTCCCTTTTGCACGAACACGCAGCTCGCACCTCCGGCCATGAGGAACGGGAGCCGGGAATGCTGGCCCGGGGGGGTCCGGCTGAGAAGGGCGGGGACAGGAGGGGACACGGCAAGGGCTGGCGGTGGGATCGCACTGGGAACGTGCCTGCTGAAAGCGCTTTTGTTGGCAGCAGGAATTACAGCCCAACAAGTTCCCCAGGGCCAGCAGCGACCTGAGTTTCGGGGGGACGCGACCGCTCCGGCTGGCGTCAGCGCGGGCGATGCCGAACCGGGACCCCGCCGCCGGGTACCGGATGGTTCCCACGGTCGGGGGATGCTGCAGGGCTCCTGCCCCGCAGTCAGCGCGGGGTTGCGGTGGGGGCTCCGGTATCCCAATGGTTGATTGTGGGGGGAAACCCCAGGGAACCCCGTGCTATGCAGGATGCAAACCAAAGTCCTGGGCAGGCGATAAACGCCTGAACGATTTAACGGCACCTCCGCACCCCAGCGGGGGGGCCCCCCAGCCCCAGGAACCCCTCTGTCCGCACCCGAAGCCCCTCCCGCTCCTCCTCCCCGCTTCCCCCCCACCCCGGGACCTTCGCTCTACCCCATGGACCCTTGCCCCGCACACCTCCCGCATCCCTCTCCCCCAAGCCCGAGGACTCCGCTCCCGCCCCGAGCCGCCCCTCACTCACAGGCTCCGCTCGGGACGCTCGGTCTGCCGGTGCAGCGCTACCGAGAAGCCGAAGAAGCCGCCGGGGGTCGCTCCCTCCTTGAGCACCGGGAAGGCGCGGTCCACGTTGAAAGCGGCGGCGGCGCCGAGCAGCGCTCCCAGCACCGGCAGCAGCCGCGGCCCCGGTGCCGGCAGCGCCCGGCGGCCCCGCGCCATGTCCCGCACCCGGCTCCCGCAGCCACCGCAGCCACCACCGACCGCACCCCCCCGGGGCCGGTGCGCTGCGGGGCGGGGCCGGGCGGGGCGCGCGCCCTTCCGGGCGCTCCCCTTAAAGCGGCCGCGCACCCCCCCCGCACCGGCGGGTACCTGCGGGAAGGGAGGGGCCCGCAGCGCGCGTGCGCGAGCACGGGGAGGAGAAGAGGGGGGCTGGGGGAGGCGTGGCCACACCTGCGCGTGCACGGCGGGAGGGGAGGATGGAGAGCATGCGCGCTGGCACGCGACACGCCCCCCCCCCCCCCGAACCCCCCGCACAATTGTGTCCGACCCCACCCCCCCCGGGTAGGGACCCCCCCACCCGGACTGCCGGGTGAAGCCTTTGTGATGGGTCCTCTGGGGGTGGGACTCCCCATGGGATCGGACCCCCCGTGGGATCGGACCCCCCACGGGATGGGAGCCGCTATTGGGTGGGAATCCCGGGATGCGACCCCTGAGGATGGGACCCCCCATGGGATGGGACCTCCCCCGGGTTAGGATCCTGGATGGGATGAGACCTTTCCGGGAGCGGACTCTGGTTCCCAACCCGGTGAAGGTCACCGGGAGCCATCGCACCCGTCCCACCCGTGCCAGGAAACCCTGGGTGGGGTGGGGGGGTGAGGGGGGGCACAGGATGTCCTGTGTCCCCCGCCCCGACGTCACCGCTCCCGGCACAGCTCCTGCGCCTCACGATGCCACTGGAAAGAGTGACAGCACGGGACAGCCCAAGGGCAGCTCTGCTGTCAGCCGGCACACAATGCTGTCCCCTGTGCCGCGTTCCTTTTTCTCTCTTCCTTGTCCCCTCTTCCCCATCCCTTGTCCTCTTTCCCTGGCCCTTGTCCACCATCCCCTGTCCTCTGCCCCCATCCTTTGTCACCTTGTTCCCAGCAGAAGAGCCAGGCAGCTTTCAAGGCTATTCAAAGGGTATTCAAAATCTTTACAATTCTCAGGTAGTACTGTAGTTATCCTGGAGGAGAAGGAGGATCCTGGAAGGAAAGAAGGAAGGAAGGACGGAAGGTGTTTATTGTCACCGGTTGGCTCTTTCTGCGGAGAAAAGCCCAAAGGTGTAATAGTGAATAGCTCCCAACAGATGGCTCCCGAGGGACAAAGGTGACCGGAGCACACGTCAGCTCAATCTCATGACCACATCGATCCTATCGTAACCACGCACTACCAAGTACAAGAAAATGATAACACATTGTGGTCAGATCCGTCGTTATCTCCACCCTTTGTTCCCCACACTGGGCGACAGAAGGTGGTGTTGTGGTTTAAACAGGGCTCTTTCACTGGCCTTGAGCACTTCGACGGATGGGGCAGCCAAAGTTCCCTTGGCAAACACTGTCTCACCATCCTCTCAAGGAAGAGCTTCTTCGTTATATTCAGTCTAATACTCCCACCTTCAGTTTAAATCCATGACCACTCATCCAATCCAGGTAGTTAAGCCTGGAGAAGGGGAGACTCTGAGGACAACTTACTGCAGCCTTTCAATTCCTAAAGGGAGCCTGTAAGAAAGACGGGGAAAGACATTTTATTAGGGCCTGTTGCAATGGGATGAGGGGTAATGAGTTTAAAATAAAGAGGGGAGATTCAGGTTCAACAACAGGAAAAATTTTTTTACAATGAGATTGCTAAAAGAGTGGCACAGGGTGCCCAGTGCAGCTGAGGCTGCCCCATCCCTGGCAGTGCTCAAGGCCAGGGTGGACACAGGGGCTTGGAGAAAGCTGGTCTACTGGAAGGTGCTCCTGCCCGTGGCAGGGGTTGGAACAAAATGACCTTAAGGCCCTTTCCAACCCGAACTGTTCTATGATACTATGACTATATCTCCAGACAGACGACACACAGAGGCTGCACAGAGTGGGGATGAGGCACATGAGCCCAGCACAGGTGTCCTGAGAGCACTGTTGGTGTTCCAGTAGGCTCCAGCCCTCCCAGCAGAAGCCCATCTGCACACAACAATGGCCTTCCCTTAGAGAGAGCTGAGGGGAGCAAGAGGAAAGGCTGTGCCATGTCCTCTGCTGTGGCAGCCCTTGGGCATGCGGAAGAGAAGCAGCAGAGCGGTGCCCATTTCCTGACACCTTGGCCACAAGCAAGCCCACAGGAATGAGCCAGGAGCACATCCCCTGCCTGCACGGGATGCACCAGCCCTTGATGGGAGGCTTCTGCTGCGCTCACGTGGTTCTGCCCCGGAAACCCTTGGGCTTCTCATCCCGGCACTGACAGAAGCCTTCCTATGGCAAAGCACATGAGCCAGGAAATTAAAAGGCAGCAGTGCCGGAAACCGGGACACGGCCCCTGCCATTACCTGGGAGGGTTTGCATTTGCCATGGGCTTGCCAGGAAATTCCTGCTGCCACAAAGGTGCCTGTGGGCCTGAGGCACTGCAGGGCCACTATAAAAGGCAGCCCAGGTCTCTGCTCCTCATCCACTTCTCTCGCCTCCTTCTGCTGGGAATCAGGTGAGTGCGAAGCCTCTTGTGCTGCTGCTTCCAGAGCAGGTCGTTCCTCCCCGTGTGTCTGAGCTGAGCGGGGCTGTGGTAGCGCAGGGCTGGGAGCTGCTTGTGGTGGGAGAGGGAAGGGGAGAGAAGGGCTTGTGCAGAGAGAGGCTGGGACTGAGCTGAGCTGGCTGCTGGGCTTGGAGGTGCTCAGCGTGTGCTGGGCCGGGAGGTGCCTTGGCTTGCCCAGGCTTGGGTGCAGAGCTGCTGCTCCCGTGTCCCATCCTCTGCTTGCCCCTGCCCTGTGTCCAGGTGAAGCTCCAGCATCCAGACATGTCCTGCTGCAACCCGTGCGTGCCCTGCCAGCCCTGCGGCCCGACCCCGCTGGCCAACAGCTGCAATGAGTGCTGTGTCAGGCAGTGCCAGAGCTCCACCGTCGTCATTGAGCCTTCCCCCGTGGTGGTGACCCTGCCCGGCCCCATCCTCAGCTCCTTCCCTCAGAACACCGTTGTGGGCTCCTCCACCTCCGCTGCCGTTGGCAGCATCCTCAGCTGTGAGGGAGTGCCCATCAACTCTGGGTGCTTCGACCTCTCCTGCATCACCAACCGCTACTGCGGCACCAGGTGCAGACCCTGCTAAAGCTGCTGCCAGCATCCTCGGGCAAGGACCTCCACCACCTCCCACCATGGATCTGGACAGGAGATAGAGCTTCGCGGCGCTGTTTCCTTCTCCCACTCTCCTCTCCATTCCTTTCCTGTCTCCACCTCCTGCACCAGCCCAGTGGGGACCTCTTGGCCTCCCTCCCTCCCTGTGAGGGACAGGCAGGCGGACACCCTGCAGGAGCTGCACCGCATCTTGGTGCCTGCCCCTGGTGCTCCCTGGGAGCCACCTCCTTTTCTTCTTTACACTCATTAAAGTTGTGCTGCATCCAAGCCTGGGCCTCCGAGTCCTCCTTCCTTCTGCAGGAAATCTTACTGTCTGCTTCCCCTTGGAGGTGACAAAGATATCCCTGGCTACTCCACTGACAGTGAGAGCACGGCTCCAAAGAGTGGCAGGAGTGGGCATGGGGAGATAATACTGCCCAAGGACAGCACTCAGCCTTGTCTCTGCTTTCCTATCCCCTACACACCCAGCACACCACTCTTACATGCTCAGCACACACTTGCACAGGCAGATGAGCTCCTACCTCATACAGTCCTTCAGCACCTGGTAGGTCCCAGCTCTCTCCAGGTGTGCAGGGCTGAGACAACTCATTGGTTGGGAAAATGACACTGGTAACAGCAGAGTCCCCCAGGTTAGGTGACACTCATGGGGAGCTGATAAAAATCCCCACAATCCAGGCAGCCATGGCCAACAGCATCCTCAGCTGGATCAGACATAGTTTGGCCAACAGGGCCAGGGAATTTGAGGCTGCACCTCGATTCCTGTGTTGGGTCTGGGACCCTCACTACAAGAGAGACATTGAGTTTCTGGAGCAGGTCCAGAGAAGAGCAGTGGAGCTTGTGAAAGGCCTGGAACACAAGAGTGATTAGCAACAGATAAAGGACCTGGGGGCAAGTGGAGGGGTTAGTCTGGATATTATGGCTCCCTACAACTACCTGACAGGAAGGTGTAATGAGGTAGGGTCTGTCTCTACTGCCCAGTAAGAAGTGATAGGACAAAACAAAATGGCCTCAAGCTACAGTACAGAAGGTTTAGACTGGAGATTAGGAACAATTTCTACATCAAGAGTGTGATCAGGAATTGGAACAGGCTGCCCAGAGAAGTGGTGCAATTTGAACAGCCCCAGAAGCCTTAAACAACGTGTACATGAGGACCTTAGTGACAATGATTACTGGTGGATCTGGCAGTGCTGGGGAAGGGTTGGACTTGACGATCTTAAAGGTCTGTTCCAACCTCATTGTTTCTATGATTTTATGAGAGGGGTCAGGATTTAGGGCATTAGCCAGGACTGAAGACCAAGGAATACAAAGGAAATTTTCAAGTTATCATTGCAAAGCACATTTATATTTTTGCATTCTTAAGGAAGCCACATTCATTTGATCAGGGAAGATGAACACCTGAAATATGATGAGATCTTCCTGGGAGTGCTGGGTTCACAGGTAGTGGGGACACTGCTGGACAGCCTGGGTTGGCTGATAGCAGTCCTAAGTGTTGGGATAACTCAGTCCTTTGTGTCTGAAGAGGGCTGGGCTCTGCCAGGAGAGCTGAAGGACTGTATGAGGTAGGATCTCATCTGCCTGTGCCCATGTGTGCTGGGCATGTAAGATTGGTGTGCTGGGTGATGTAGGGGAGAGGAAGGCAGAGACAAGGCTGTGTGCTGTCCTCGGGAAGTAACATCTCAACAGGACCGCTCCTGCCACCTTTTGGAGCCGTGGTCTCACTGATGGCCATTGCTGGTGGAGTAGCCAGGGATGTCTTTGTCACCTCCAAGGGGAAGCAGACAGTAAGATTTCCTGCAGAAGGAAGGAGGACTCAGAGACCCAGGCTTGGATGCAGCACAACTTTAATGAGTGTAAAGAAGAAAAGGAGGTGGCTCCCAGGGAGCACCAGGGGCAGGCACCAAGATGCGGTGCAGCTCCTGCAGGGTGTCCGCCTGCCTGTCCCTCACAGGGAGGGAGGGAGGCCAAGAGGTCCCCACTGGGCTGGTGCAGGAGGTGGAGACAGGAAAGGAATGGAGAGGAGAGTGGGAGAAGGAAACAGCGCCGCGAAGCTCTATCTCCTGTCCAGATCCATGGTGGGAGGTGGTGGAGGTCCTTGCCCGAGGATGCTGGCAGCAGCTTTAGCAGGGTCTGCACCTGGTGCCGCAGTAGCGGTTGGTGATGCAGGAGAGGTCGAAGCACCCAGAGTTGATGGGCACTCCCTCACAGCTGAGGATGCTGCCAACGGCAGCGGAGGTGGAGGAGCCCACAACGGTGTTCTGAGGGAAGGAGCTGAGGATGGGGCCGGGCAGGGTCACCACCACGGGGGAAGGCTCAATGACGACGGTGGAGCTCTGGCACTGCCTGACACAGCACTCATTGCAGCTGTTGGCCAGCGGGGTCGGGCCGCAGGGCTGGCAGGGCACGCACGGGTTGCAGCAGGACATGTCTGGATGCTGGAGCTTCACCTGGACACAGGGCAGGGGCAAGCAGAGGATGGGACACGGGAGCAGCAGCTCTGCACCCAAGCCTGGGCAAGCCAAGGCACCTCCCGGCCCAGCACACGCTGAGCACCTCCAAGCCCAGCAGCCAGCTCAGCTCAGTCCCAGCCTCTCTCTGCACAAGCCCTTCTCTCCCCTTCCCTCTCCCACCACAAGCAGCTCCCAGCCCTGCGCTACCACAGCCCCGCTCAGCTCAGACACACGGGGAGGAACGACCTGCTCTGGAAGCAGCAGCACAAGAGGCTTCGCACTCACCTGATTCCCAGCAGAAGGAGGCGAGAGAAGTGGATGAGGAGCAGAGACCTGGGCTGCCTTTTATAGTGGCCCTGCAGTGCCTCAGGCCCACAGGCACCTTTGTGGCAGCAGGAATTTCCTGGCAAGCCCATGGCAAATGCAAACCCTCCCAGGTAATGGCAGGGGCCGTGTCCCGGTTTCCGGCACTGCTGCCTTTTAATTTCCTGGCTCATGTGCTTTGCCATAGGAAGGCTTCTGTCAGTGCCGGGATGAGAAGCCCAAGGGTTTCCAGGCAGAACCACGTGAGCGCAGCAGAAGCCTCCCATCAAGGGCTGGTGCATCCCGTGCAGGCAGGGGATGTGCTCCTGGCTCATTCCTGTGGGCTTGCTTGTGGCCAAGGTGTCAGGAAATGGGCACCGCTCTGCTGCTTCTCTTCCGCATGCCCAAGGGCTGCCACAGCAGAGGACATGGCACAGCCTTTCCTCTTGCTCCCCTCAGCTCTCTCTGAGGGAAGGCCATTGTTGTGTGCAGATGGGCTTCTGCTGGGAGGGCTGGAGCCTACTGCAGCACCAACAGTGCTCTCAGGACACCTGTGCTGGGCTCATGTGCCTCATCCCCTCTCTCTGCAGTCTCTGTTCATCCTCAGGGAACACCAGGAGTATGTCTGGGGCGTGCTCCTTCCCTGCAGTACCTGAGCTCTGTTGTGCCAGTGAGGTCCCGGCATTGCCTCAGCCGAATCCCCACGTGCTGATGGTTCTGGCTTTCTGGGAACATACAGGTATGGGCATGGTTCCATGAAGTTATGCCTGAGCACACATGTCTCAGTCTGTCCTTGTGTGAGCCTCATGATGGGCAGAAACTGTTGTGTACTAACCACAAATACCCTGTCCACATGCTGCTGCGCTGTTTAATGGTGGAGCTTGAACTAAGGAGGGAAATTGAGTCTGTGAAAAAGAGGTGGGATGGGGTGAAGTTATCTCAAGGTTGGGTTTGTCCCTTATAAGAACAGATTGCAGATCGGAAAGTGCCGGTCCCTTGATCATATCAGACCTCTTTCACATGCTTCTTATCCATATCAGCCATTCCTCATTTGCCCTCTGCCGCAGCACATTTCCTCCCAGGTTTTCTGAGATCCATTGAGAGAATCTCATTTGTCTTTGTTGGCACTGTTTACCGAGTTGTATGTACCAAATGCTGCTCCTCACGATTTGCAGGCTATAGGAGAGGATACAGATAGGCGGATTGGCACAGTATGGTTCTCTCTAGGCATGGTGGCAGGAGGCCATTCTGTGCAAGGCTGAGCTGGGGGAAAAGGGCCCTGGGTTCTTCCCTGGCAGCCCTATTGACCTTATACACCCAGAGATGTGCAGGAGAATACAATATTCCTGTCAGGGCTGGGCTGAGTGGCCCTAGGGAGAACGAGAAGGGGGTGAGAGCTTCTACCAGGGAACTCTTCTTCCTCGGAGGCCTAGCATAGCATGTCACTTGCCGTAAAGGGGGAATGGCCTGAGCTCTTTCCACATTACCATGGCAGGACACGTCAGACACTCATCAGTGTCCTCTTGCAGGCTCTTGTGAATGA
The DNA here is from genome assembly GCF_033783945.1 of Neopsephotus bourkii. NCBI lineage: Eukaryota > Metazoa > Chordata > Aves > Psittaciformes > Psittacidae > Neopsephotus > Neopsephotus bourkii. The sequence goes on from NW_026901578.1 coordinate 472,991, forward strand.
CCCTTTTACCACGAGGTGGCCGTGTGCTGGGAGTTGGGGATGTGCAGTCTCGAGAGACCTCTGCCCTGCACTTCTGCGCACTGAACTGCTGGGGCTGCGTGGGGCACTATGGGGGTGACAGAAGAAAGGGGGACTTGGCCTTGCTCTCCTTATCCTGGGACACACGGCATCTCTCTTCCTGCTGGAGATGGGTGGGAAGGCAGGGAGAAAGTAGGCTCTGGGCTCTAGCCAAGGTGATCTCCTTACTATCCCTCCTTGCATCCCCGCTGCCCTCTTCCCTCTGAGCCTTCTCCCCTGGCACTGCTCCATCCACGGAGGAGCTCCCTGGGGTGCCGGTTGGGCTGCTGACATCCCAGGACCTCCTGCAGCACTGGCATCTTTCCAACTTGAAGAGAGCTCAAGTTGGCATCACACTCTGTAGGGCATGCTGAAATCCCATAGGGTGTATTCCTGCCAACCCAGTGCACTTGGAATGAGAAAGAATCCACTGCTTCACACACTTATTCCCTCTCAGCATACCTCCTTGCTCCCTGGACAGCATTCGAGAGCATCCAGAGAGGAAAGGACCACATAGAGACAGAGGCTGGGATGCGTCAGAGTTTAATGAATCCAAAGAGGGAAACAAGATGTCTCAAGAGGAGGCCACAGGTAAAGGGTTCCTATGAGCAGCCAAGAACCAGTGCCACACAAAACCCATTAGTGGGCAAGTTCCCCCTCAGCTGTCTTCACTGGACCT